>NC_091826.1:114826807-115169307 GCF_038994185.2 Dermacentor albipictus
AGTCGTTGTAAGGGAGACACTCGAAGCGGGAAAATACCGCCAATAAATGAGGACCGCAGCGTACGAGGGAACTTAAACTTTCCTTTTCAGCTCGCTTCGGCGCTCCCGAAGCAGCCGACGCAGCCGCTATGTCCACGTGATCCCTAATAGCACGTCACGCCGACGGTGGCGCCAGCTTTTCCAGTGGTGGTGCTATACCACGGAGGAAGGAAACTAAGGAGAGGCCCTGACGTCACTCTTTGTGAAGCTAAAGTGAAGCCGGAAGTTGGCGTTGTTCATGGCGTTGCTCCGCCTATCGGGCCAGCTCTCCTCTCTTGTTTACATTTCTCGCGAAACCACACCGCGCTGCGCGTAACCGTGCTGCTCGGACCCGCGCGCTCCGCAGCAATACTAAGCAATCGTTAGCACGTCCGCATGATTCCCCGAAAAAGGGCAAAATTTCCCGCGGATATTTCTTCGTCCGTAGCCATTGTCGTGGCGCGGTACATTGCGTACAGCGTTGCATGAGCGCTCATTTCACTAATTTTAGTTCCTCCTGGTCCCACCTGGCCACAGCAACATCCAGGAGAGCACGGTCCAGATAACGCAGCGCAATAAAACACAAGACCACAGTACGAAACCTACGGAGCAACACGTGTGAGCGCACAGAACCAAAACAAAGCCGCCATTGTGGACCGAAAGGCGTGGCTGCTACGGCAAAGAAATAAAAAATCAGCAAAAAAAAGAGGAGAACCTACAACGTCACTTCCTCCACACTTTTCTCCTAGCGCGCGGAGGGGGTAGGGCCTCTCCTCAGTTTCCTTCCTCCGTGAGCTACACCATAGTGGAGCTCGAAGCTGCCAATACACGCTGTTTCTTTCTGCGCCAAATAACACAGTGTGCTGCACTGATAACTTGTGATAAACGCATGTGCACATCTTCTGTCAGACTAAGGCTTGGCAACCAATACAAATGTGGCATCGTGGCAAATACGGCTCAATTTTAGCGGCAACATTGCATTCGCAAAATTGAAGGCCGACATTCATATCTTGCCCAACAACAACTTTACAAAAATCGTCGTAGGTACTATGGCCCGCAGTATTTTGGCTGTGGGCAGCCCTGAACGAAAAAGTAAATTAAATTATGTCTCAGTGACGCTGATCTCCCCACCATATTACAAAAACGGAAAACGCCACCTGCCTCCCTGCTGAGCGGGCGCCAATGTTATGACAATTACGACTTCTCTTTATTGTGATCAATAAAGCCTTGTTTTTATTTGCAGCTATACGGACAAACGTGATTATCCTAGCTGCGGTACCACCAAAAGATTGGGAACAGAATAGAGCACGCTTCGCGTCGATTCTTGGCGTCACCATAAAAAAAAAAAGGACCTCGATGAAGCCCGTGCCAGCGAAACCTGTTGGTCTGCACTCGCAATGGAGAGGGTTGAGGGATCAACCTCACTGGTCCACCATTTCATATTTCTTTCGCTACTGCCATACTAGGCGCCGCCCGCAGTGCCAAAGTACTGTAGGTTGTAGCACCCAAAACGATTTTGTTTACGAAGTTTTTGTTGAGGTAATAATATAACTTTGAATCCTCAATTCTGGAATTGAAGTACTTCCTCTATAAGCACTAACTAGGGGAATATTAAGGATATGGTTATTACTTACCTGCCATATTTTCCACGCTACCGAGTTCCTAGTAATCACAGACACATAACTTCATAGAATATCCGGAAATATCCTTAAAAAATTCACGTTTTTTTTAATTCTGTGCAGCTGACACAGACACTGTAGCGAACATTGTTTAACTGCGCGAGCAAACGAACCACAAAGACAGCGAGGGACAAGGACGGGCGCAGACTTGCAACTAAAGTTTATTCCACAAGGTACACATATAAATACACACCCGACATACACCACTGCGCGTGCGCGAAAAAAAGGAAAGGGAAAAGAAAAGTAAAACCTTGTATATGCGAAACGCGACCTACCTACGCTCGTCATTAAACCTAATCTCACTGGTATGTAAATAAACTGAGGTGTCACTGACACATTGTTGTCCCTTCTTTTTAATATGGTACGCCTCGAGTAGCTCTCTGGCTCGGCTATCTCGGCAGCGGCACAAAATCTTTGTTTCCTTCATGATCGCCTTGCACGTGCACGCCAGGCCGTGGACAGGCAGGTGCCCATTCGTTTTATTTCTAATAGACAATTCGTGCTCACGCAAGCGCACATTCACACACCTTCCTGTTTGGCCAATGTAAACTTTGCCACATGATAGAGGTATTTGGTATACTACTCCAACACTGCAAACTACGTGGGAAATGGAGTGCTTAGTTCCGCACCCTTGGAAGTTATTTTCACTTCTTTCTATGCGCGAGCATAGCCCAGCGAGCTTGCCGGAAGCCGAGAACGCTATCTCAACTCCATACCGTTTCACACCCTTCTTTAAGTTGTGGGAAGTCTTGTGAACATAAGGTACAACTGTCCGTTTCTTATTTTTGCGCTCCCTTGTGTCTTCAGCAACATTGCCTTCCGTCTTTGTCTTCTTAAGCACTGCCTCCACTACTGCCGAAATGACTGATTGCGGGAAACCGGCTTCTTCCAGCCTTACAATCTGCTTGTCAAAGCTTTCCTGTATTTTGTGCGTGCAGGACTTCCTTAAGGCTGATAAGATGCACTGGGTGGCTATTGCCCGCTTTACCGTTTTTGAATGAGCCGAATCGTAGGGCAACAATTTCTTTTGGGATCTTGGGTTATACTTCCAGCACACATGGTCGTCACAGAAGCTTATAGCGTTGTCTAAAAACTGAATATTATTATCCTACTGAATATTACTATCATGCGGCAAAGTTTACATTGGCCAAACAGGAAGGTGTGTGAATGTGCGCTTGCGTGAGCACGAATTGTCTATTAGAAATAAAACGAATAGGCACCTGCCTGTCCACGGCCTGGCGTGCACGTGCAAGGCGATCATGAAGGAAACAAAGATTTTGTGCCGCTGCCGAGATAGCCGAGCCAGAGAGCTACTCGAGGCGTACCATATTAAAAAGAAGGGACAACAATGTGTCAGTGACACCTCAGTTTATTTACATACCAGTGAGATTAGGTTTATTGACGAGCGTAGGTAGGTCGCGTTTCGCATATACAAGGTTTTACTTTTCTTTTACCTTTCCTTTTTTTCGCGCACGCGCAGTGGTGTATGTCGGGTGCGTATTTATATGTGTACCTTGTGGAATAAACTTTAGTTGCAAGTCTGCGCCCGTCCTTGTCCCTCGCTGTCTTTGTGGTTCGTTTGCTCGCGCAGTTAAACAATGTTCGCTAATACCTACCAACTCGCCCAACAACAAGTTCTACTAAACAGACACTGTACTTGACATGAAGTCACGCAATAACAACAGTTTTCTGAAACTTTCGAGGGTAAGAAGGAAAGCGTGAAACATAACGGCAGGTTTCGCAGCGGCTTCTCGGAGCGAGCGGGAGAGGGGAAGTAAAAGCGAGCTGAACATCGCGGTGCCCGCGACTATGTACAGCCTGTCGAGTCATACGCCGCCAAACTCTTCGGCCGCACACAGCCTGAAGACGATCCAGAGAATCCCATTCGCGACTTTTGACGGCCGCACTTATGCAACGTCGCTCTCAACGAACGCTTCGCCGTAAACGAGAGCGCCGGGCGCGCTCATTGAACGCCCTCTTAAGGGCCGTTTATAGACGAGAAAACCATGGCCAGGCGGCGCTACTGCGCCTCCTGACAGCGCCCCCAATGTGGAAGCGTCAAGCCGCGCGGTCGCGCAGTGGCGCGGTCTCCGCTTTGTTTACATTGTGTTGTCCGCGCTTTTCTTCGCTGCTCGTTCTCACGGCGCTCCGTTTTCGACGGCGGCAGATCGCCTGCTTGCGCAACAGCGATGCAAAGATTGCCGTACGGTTTCACGAAGGCTGCCGACGCCGACAGCTTTTTTTCGTGGCGGCAACCTCACGATAGGGGTGCGTCTGCTTCCGAACGTGTACGGCGTTGAACAAATTGTGGACGGTGATGTGAGAGTGAAAGCCAAGTGCGTGTCACAGGTGTCCGACAAGATCGTAGACCACGTCGAGTTAGAGGTACGCACCATGTTCAGAAATTTAGCCACTTTTATTTCAATTACAACATAAGTCACACTGGCAGCAGGAACTTCTGTTGTCATACTACTCGATGACTGCAGATCCATTGGGCTGCTTCTTGACGGTTCCGTCACTTCACAAAGGCTTGTTCTGGAGTCTGTTTCACACGTGTCTTGCCGCTGCTCAAGAGCTGCGTCGCTGCAGTAGGAAAGCACATGTCCCGGTGGTGCTGACTGCTGAGAAGACTGTTGTGATTGCCATTGGTCTGTTTGGCACCGCTTCCACCTGCATCGCATATGAATGAAACAGTATGTGTGCCTATTTGTTGTGGGGATTAAATTACTCCCAATAATACGTTTGCAAAGGTAACGTTCCTGTGATTGTGTGCATATATTATTCTACAAGAGTGGTACCACTACAAGTTATGATACTTGCACACTTAGATACTTAGAAAGCATGGGCAAACAACAAACATAACGCGCACGTCTCGAGCGGCTGCTTTCCGATCTGCCGCTTCCCGACGCACGCGACGACCGCGGCTTGCATTAAATACGGTCTGCTACCACACAAAAGTAGCGCGCGCGGCCCCTTTCGTTACCTGCACAACTAGTAATTTAAGTTGTAGCGTTTGGAAAAGGGAAATAATTCTCTTGAGCTCGTCCATGCCGATCGCGAGGGAAGGCACAGTGCAATCAAATAAATTCGGGGGTTCTAAGTGCCAAAACCATGCCAAAACCACGAAATCATTATGAGGCCCGCTGTAATGGGGAGTCTCAGGAATAATTTTAACCTCTGGGGTTCTTTAACGTGCACAAAAATCAAAGCACACGGTAACAAGGGTGTTCTTGCATTTTGCCCCTATCGAAATGCCGCCGCCGTGGCTGGGAATCGAGCACGCGTCGTAGAGCTTAGCGGCGCAACACGCCTGCATTTACCGCTAACAAACGGCGGATGCCACCATTATTCAACAACGCGACACGACTAAACAAACGGCCGTGCACTAACAACAGGCATATGACTATTCCGCTTTCAAGATATTACACGCGCATGCGAAAGTATGAGACTTACTTGACTCGGCGCACTGCAGTTATCCATGCTTGTCGTCTGTCCTTCTCGTATACCATTTCCCAGGAAATCTGTAGAACTTCACAAGCGGCGTAGGACCTTCCGTGTTTTCGAGGCTGCTGTGGCAATCAACAACACATCACTATTGCGTGCCACCTTTCCTGGCTGATGAGGTCGCACTTGGCATCGCAAAAACCACGCGCACGAGCGCTCCCGCCGTACAGAACACGGGCGCGCGCCAGCGCAGCGACGACCCTCGAAACTTCCATCGGTCCGCTAGGGGAGCATTCGGCGCTGGTGCCGCGCGGGCAAACTTTAGGTTGCCTCGTCTATAGTCCGACGTAACGCACGCGCGCGCGCGCGCGCGCGCGCACGCTACGTCACGTCGGCGAAAACGACATCTCTATAGACAAGAACGGCACCGAGAGCGGCGCTGCTGCGCCGGCGTTGAGAGCGCCGCATGCGGAGCAAAATTCTATTAGCCGGTGGTGCCCCTCTCCCATCTCTCGTTCGCGCCGCCTTGATTGCCTCCTGCACTGCGCGTGTTTGGGCACGTTTCGCGCCGCGCGCGGTGTGTGCGCGTGGACATTTCTTTCGAAGGGCGGTGTACAGTCTCTCTCACATTTAGGGGAAAACTCGAAGCGCATTGCATCGCGATGCGGCGAGCGCTTGAGTCAAGCGGCGGCAGCAGCTCGCGCAGATGCTCGAGGGGCGGGATCTTGAACGGCGTCGTCTGCTACGGCGACGCACGCTGGCCGCATTGTCGAGAAACGTTCTACTGTCAGGTGCAGGGCGCTGATCACATCGTTACTGCGTGAAAGGAGCCGGTATTCTTTGCTAAGCGTTGCGCGACGCCCACTGATACGCCTCGAATGTAAGTTCATCGCTGCATGGCAGTCATAGACGACGTACTGATTCCATACATTCTTGACGGCCCGTTTCTGGAAGGCGACTAACTATTCTAACGCGATAGGACGCCGATCCACACTGCTCGTGCTGTGCAAGAACTGCTAGAAGAGCGCGCAGTCACTCTCTTGGAGCGGCCGCCTCAATCCCCGGGCGCCAACATCATTTAAAATGTCTGGGGCTCGTTGAAAGTATCGCTGGCGCAACATCCCCTCTATCAGTCGCCCGAGGATAGGCTTCGATCCACCATCGTCAGTGACTGAGACGTGCAGCGAATGAACACATCCCTGATCAAGTCATTCTACACTTCACTGCCTTCCAGGATGAGCGCTGTCATCGCTGCCGCTGGGGACATGACGAGATACTAACTGAAGTTCCGAGCGTGACGTGTCCAATTCCCCACCGGCGGGCAGGGTCTGTCTGGTGTAGCGAAAGATTATCGAGAAAAATCACTTCCAGCTCATTGTCTGAACCTACAACGTTCATTTAATCGTGTCCGTTTGTTTCACCGTGTTCGACTCCCATTGTTTAGTGCTTTGTTTTCCTTTCGAGTCAAACAAAGACTGAGCACGTTGCGCGCACATCTTGGTGCGTTTTGTCGCTGCTCATTACGGTAGCACACACAGTGAAGAAATATACGTGCACACGCTCAGTACTCCGGCCTTTCGAAAGAACAAATGAACCATGTTGTCAAAAGAAGTTTGTGGAACTCCATTATCGCCAATGAAGGATCAGAGTGTGGCGACGCACAACGTTTAGTAAAGAATATCAGCTCAGTTCCCGCAGTACCGATGAAATCGGTGCATTGCCCCTGACAGTACCACGCTTCCCGAAAATGCGGCCAGCGCGCGCCGCCGTAGCAGACGACGCAGATCACGGCACTGCCCCTCAAGCGTGTGCGCCTGCTCGAGCTGCTGCCGCCGCACGACTCCATTGCTTGCCGCATCGCGACGCAATACGTTCCGAGTTTTCCCCTTAGTGTGAAACAAACTGCACACGCTATATTTGCCTTTAAGAAGATTGGTACGCTTGACAATTATTTTTATGGCTGCAATGCGGCGAAACGGCAGCGTCTGCTTAACCATGTAAGGGACGCAGAGCAGGTAATTGGAAACGACATCGTATGTGCCGCCGGAAAAATCGTCAGCACATACGATGCGGCACATACATACGGCACCTACGAGCTAAAGTCATTTTTGCAGTTTCTCACATTATGTTTGCTACAAATCCGTGTTGTCTCTGATGGCGACAACGGACTTCTATCGACACTGTGCGGAAATAAACAAGATATATCGCTGCATAGCACAAGTACGACATGCGCACACAACTTTAACTAGTACGTCCCCTACAATATGGAATAGAGGCAGCAATGTAGACAGCTTGGTCATTTTTTAACAGTACTCAAGAGACGGAAGTTGAAAGTATTATTAATCATTCCTGCTTCAGCAATGCCGGCGCGACCAAGACGCGGGTGTGTATCGTCCAGTAACCCGATCGATCGGTGCGGTGGTGAAGCGGGAATGAACTCCGGTCATGTTCAATGCATCATGCACATATTCAATTTCTCGGCACGCGTGAACTTCGGCCACTGCTAGCGCATACAACAGACGTGGTTTCCATTCTTAGACAGCGCACACACAAACGAAACACGAGAAAGAAGACAGGACAAGCGCTCGTTTAACTTAAAGTTTTTATATGAATAAAAGGATTATGTACCGAGTAATTATTAATTTCACGTGGGTTACATATAGAAACCGTCATACACTCAGGAGTGATCAATAAACGATCTCGCTTCGTTTGCCAGATGTTTACTTCGCTCGGCGCACCGCAGTAATCCATGTCTGTCGTCTGCTTCTTTCGTACCATTTTCTTGTGAATCGGTATAATTTCACTGGTGGCATCAACCTTTTCATGTTTACATTGCTGTCGTGACAGTTAACAACACAATAATAATTTCCGGTCATCCGAAGAGGCGCCGTCGCAAACAAGAGACGTTTCGCGCGCAGCGCGAACTGAACGCGGGCGCGACCGCGAAGGGAAGCGGCGACGGAAACCTACACCTTCTCGCGTGCAGCGCGCGCGAGAAAGCCTTCTCGCGTGCAGCGCGCGCTCAGCCTGGCCTCCTCTGGCTCAGCGCGAGCGAAGGGAACCGGCGGAAGCAAACCCCCGGGGGATTGGAAACCGTGCCGCCAGGGGAGAAACGAGCGCTGGCGTCTCGGGCGAAACTTGGCGTGCGCTCGTCTATAGTCGGGCGCACCGGCGCAGCTAACGTAACCGGCGGCTTCCAACGCGCCCCGACGGGCCCGGCGCCGATTTGGCTCCGGAGCCATTCGCGCGTCGAAGTCGGCGGAACTCTCGCACCACAATGCATTGCGCGCGAAGAAAAAGGCGCCAACACAACTCCGCAGACAGCTTTTGCGGACGGCGCGCGACTTGTCGAACCTTCTGCGCATGCTCCGAAGATAGCAGCCTACGGCGCGCGCGTTGAAGTATAGAGGGGATGGCATCTCGGTTGGCGCAGCGCAACCAACGCAGCGTGACTGACCGCGAACGACGCTCGCCCGCGCGCCGATAACGTCGGACTATAATCGGGCCTTTTAGTGCTGTCTTTGTTCGTCTTCGCTGCGCGTTCTGAACGGAAGAGGGACCCAAGAGCCTCAACGCCTTACTATATGTTTAGCGACTCCTGCTCCCAGCATGAACGCATGGGACACCCCACATGAAACATTCCGCTAAGGCGAATAGTTTAGCGACCATTTCGGGAATTAAATGTCTTAGCCCGCACATTCGTGCAATTATTTCATGGGGTGTTGGGAGCTGCAGCCGACAATTCTGCGGCGCAACGCATCGGGTACATGAGCTCGGGCTACTGGATACCAGAGCATTCTTTGCCATTTGCGCCCAGTCAAGCCGGCGGAAAAAGGGGTGTCTTCAGGCGTATTACACCCCCCCAGGCACGTACCCAGGAAGGGGGGGGGGGGGCCGGGGGGGCCCGGGCCCCCCCTACCTCCCCCGAAATCAAGTGGCATACCCCCTGCCCCTCCCCACCCACGCCACCACTCCTCACACATTCCTAAAGCGCCGCCAGATCAATGTTGAGACTTCGCAGCTGTTCATCGGTCAGCATTATGCTGCCTTTTTCACTCCTTTTAGATGGCCGTAGTTATCGGCATCTCTTGTAATGTGAAGGACAGTTTTCTCGTAGATTCCGCATACGCGCGATTAACTCGAGATGCGTTCAGTTGTCACCATCTATTCAACCGTCACGCGCATAGCCGTTGCTTTTGTTAGTTCAACCTTCTTTATTTAGGCTGATGCTGGGACCATGAGAGGGATGCGGCTGTTACTCAGCTAGTCTGTACTCTCATGGAACGAGTTGCGGCGGAAGAAAACGTCAATTGCGTTTAACTTATCCCTTTGCTTCATTGTTTCCTTGAGTTACGGCTCGCCCCGACGCTGGCAGATGCCCGAAACCATATACACGTGATATGGGTTAGATAAGGTGGGAAATAAAATAATGTGAAAGAGCGTCCATCATGAAACTCTGCAATAACCCTTAAACCAATAAGCAAGATTACTGTCGCCCGTTACCTCGTCTGTTTTTCCCTAACTGTATAGCACTTTTTGTGCAAAATTGGCAACTGGAAACAAAAATCGCAAGGAGTTGAGAAATTAAGCGATCTACTAAGGGAGAGCTAAAGCAACAACCAAACTGCAAGCAAAAGCGAATAATAAAAAAGTTCACCGTTGTTTATGATAATATTTATGAATCAACATCTTTGTATTTAAAAAGGAAGTAGAGAAAAGGCCGCCGGAAGTGTAGAACGATTACTTGTTTCGAATGAGGCTTCTACAGTTATCGGCCGAACCGCCTCACGTAACCACTTCTCTGCGGTGCTTATGTCGGTGTTTTTCTAACCTTTCTCAGTGAGCGCAGTACGTCTAGAATCGCAGAGTCCTGCGCTCTACGCGGTTTTATGGGACTGGCGGCCGCACAGCGTTACGCAATTCGCGGAACTCTCAAAACTGATCAACATGGCGAAAATAACTTATATTCGAAACTATAACATGAGAAAGACTGAAGAAGCCGTAAAACATGAACGCAGCCTGAAATCAGTAAAAAAGAAACCTGGAATAGGACAAACCATGATGTATGCACTAAAAGATAACAAGGATAATATCATCAGCAATCTCGAAGATGTAGTAAAAGCAGCGGAAAAATTCTAAGCTGACCTGTATACAGTACCCAGAGGAGTCCCGATAGTTCACTTAGAAACAGTAACAACAGGATACAGAAACTCTCCTATAACTAGTGATGAGGTCAGAATGGCCCTGCAAGACATGAAACGATGAAGAGCGGCAGGATAAGGTGGAATAACAGTCGATTTAATCAAAGATGGAGGAGACATAATGCTTGGAAAACTGGCGGCTCTTTATACGAAGTGTCTATCGACTGCAATGGTCCCAGAAAACTGGAAGAATGCAGACATTATACTAATCCACAAAAAAGGAGACGTTAAAGAATTGAACAATTATGGGACCATTACCTTGCCCCCAGTATTATATAAAATATTTACCAAAATAATCTCCAATAGAATAAGGTTAACACTGGATTTTGTCAACCAAGGGAACAGGCTGGCTTCAGGAAGAGATACCTTACAATGGATCACATCCATGTCATCGACCAGGTTATCGCGAAATCTGCAGAGTACAATAAGCCTCTCTCTGTGGCTTATATAGATTACGAAAAGGTATTTGATCCAGTAGAGATACCAGCAATCGTAGAGGCACTATGTAATCAAGGAGTACAGAACGCTCACGTAAAAAGCTTGGAAAATATTGCTACATGCGTGAGGTATATTTTTGTTTGAACGAGGCGCGTAGGCGCCATCACTCCGGAAAAGAGAAGGAAGAACGAACTGGGCTCGCGCTCTGAATCTAACCGGTTAGCGCTGCAACCATTGTTGTAAATAAAATCTGTAAATAGTTTCTCGTCTTACTGACTCGTCTTTCGCGTTAGAATATCTACGAGGTTATATAGCTACCTTAATTCTACACAAGAAAAGCAGGGAGATACCTATAGAGAAAGGGGTCAGACAGGGAGACACAATTTCTCCAAAGCTATCTTCTGCGTGCTTAGAAGAATTCAAGCTATTAAACTGGGAAGGCTGAGGAGTATAGATCGACGGCAAATATTTGAGCAACCTTCGGTTTGCCGATGACATTGTTCTATTCAACAACAATGCAGACGAGTTACAACAAATGATTGGACACCTTAACAGAGAGAGTGTAAGAGTGGGGTTGAATATTATTATGCAGAAGATGAAGATAATGATAAATAGCCGGGCAAAGGAACAAGAGATCAGGATGGCCAGTCGGCCACTAGAGACTGTGAAGGAGTACGTTTACCTAGGTCAATTATTTACAGGGAACCCTGATCATGAGAAGAAAATTAACAGAATAATAAAAATAGGTTGGATCGCATACGGCAGACATTTCCAGCTCCTGACTGGAAGCTCACCATTATTATTAAAAAGTAAGGTGTGAAATCAGTGCAATTTGCCAGTGCAATATGTCCAGTGCCAATGCATTTGCCAGTGCATTTCCCAGTGCATTTTTCCAGTGCATATGGGGCAGAGACTTGAGAGCAAGTTAAGGACCACGCAAAGAGCGATCGAACGAAGATTGCTAGGCATAACGTTAAAAGAGAAAGAGAGTGGTTTGGATCAGAGATCGAATGGCTATAGACCATATTCTAATTGACATCAAGAGGAAAAAATGTAGCTGGGCAGGTCATGTAATGCACCGGTTAGATAACCGTTGGACCATTAGGGTTACAGAATGGTTACCAAGAGAAGGGAAACGCAATCGAGGACGACAAAACACTAGGTGGAGCGATGAAATCAGGAAATTTGCGGGCGCTAGTTGGAATCGGTTGGCGTAGGACAGGGGTAATTGGAGATCGCAGGGAGAGGCCTTCGTCCTGCAGTGGACAAAAAACATGATGATGATGATGATGATGATGATGATGATGATGATGATGATGATGATGGAGGTGGTGCCCCCCCCCCCGAAAAAAAATCCTGGGTACGTGCCTGCACCCCCCCCCCTCCCTCTGGCTCCTGCAGCCGGGGCCCACGGCCGCCCGGCCCCCCTGTTGCTACGCCACTGGGTTCTACCCATTATCCGCCTCCTCTCCCTAACTTCTCTCTACCATCATATCCACGTCCCCTCTCGACTTGCACGTGAGTAGAAGGGTTAGCGCTGCAGTTTCTGCAATGTCTTTGGGTGTCTTCAGGGTAGGAGAGGGGGTCACGGATAATTACAGCTGTCAGGAGGTTAATGCGAACGACACCTGTGAAGCTCCAAAGTGCATTGTGCACATGCGACGCGATAAAAGCCTCCAATTGAGTTTATTGTGCCGCGTTTCCTCTCCGCCACGCTCCTTCCATGTATATGCACGCTCTGAACCACCCCCCACGCGGCGTGCCAGACAGCCACAGTAACGGCAGCCGCAGCACGGGAAAGGTTGAAGGAAGAGGCGAGGAAAGCTTCACTGGAAAATGTTCTACCGCATACGGAAGTCATAACCGAATATGGCAGTTGTTTCGGCATGGATTACCAAATCTGCTCATAAAGGGCCCCTCACCAGGCCCCATAGCAAATTTTTGTTATACGCTGGAAATTGTTACGTGTCCTCTAGGGAGCGTTATGCCACAAAAAATGTTTCAAATCGGCTCTTTCATAGCCGAGGTAGAAATATTTCAACGCCGCGAACCCAGGCATTCAGCAGGCGGGCTCCACTGCCAGGCCAGACGCTCTCTCCACTCGCTCCATCTAGCCTTTACAAGCGAAATTCTTTCCCTGCGTTCTCCCATACCGGACCTCGAGGTTCGTGTGACGCATACGTCCCTGGCCCCGCCTTTATTTTTTTTTCTCCTCGATTTTTTTTCCGGTGCTACGTATTTCCGCCGACGCCGTCGCACGCGAGTTGTCTCTTTCGCGCAGCGCACAACTTTGCGCGCTGTGCACAGGGAAACAAGACAAGCGGTATAATTCAGTGCTACACGAATATTGAGGCGGGACAAGCGGATCGCAGAGCGTGATCACGCGCTGGAGCACGGTAGAAAATGTCATAATTTCGGTACCTACGCAGGTGACCACACGACCGTTGGTACAAGCAGACGAAGTGGATGTACATCTCTCTTTCTTTGGTGCGAAGTAAAATAAAAAGCCGCAGACATTCGCTTTGTCTGTTTTATTATTTCTCCGAACTTCAATTCGTCAATTCAAGCGACAGATCACACAGATAACCGATGTTATCATGAATCATTTTCGAAGTCACTTGTCACCACAAGTGACGTCACACAGCGAAGACAACTACGTAGGCGCAGAGGCACGACTACGTCACCGTCAGGCTTGGAGCGCGGCGGCCGCGAGGAGAAGGAAAAATTGCGTTCGGTTTGAAATTTCGGGTCTCGCCGCGGTGTGTAGTGATTTAATACTTTACAGACACTATCGTTATCGCTCAGTGTATGCTCTGCGCTTGTCAGCTCAACATGGCCCGACCTAGTGAGAGGCCCTTTAAGAAGGAAAAGACAATAATGAGAGGTTCGTGCGTAATATCTTCTACAATTTGCACCAGAGCAAATGAAACACCTACCTAAATTACTCCAGAGCAGGCATTTCTGACGCGACCAACAGCAGTGAGGATATTCCTATTAATACAGGGTACTGTTGAAATCCCACCGATTGCACCGGCTGTTGGAATCTCAGCGCTGCCACCAGCTGTTGGAACCTCAGTGCTGACGCCCGTTATTGCAACTGGGTCGCAAGCCCCAAGGGTAGCGTTGGCCTGGCGGCCTGGGGCACAACTGGAAGCATCCGAAGGTCCTGGCAAAGCATGAGTCGACTGCTAACAGAACAACTTGTTTATTCTAGCATCGCAAAAGAGCGGCCGGTCAGGTCGACCGAAGTGGCGAGACGGGAGAGCACGTTACTCAACAGAAGAAATCGGAGCCTCTCTCTTGGCGTCCGGGAGCAGCTGCTTTTATACTCTTGGCGTCGCGGGCAAGAAGGAAGGTCACGGGATGACACCACGTGACAGCGAGGCACGGACGGACTGAGAGACATGTAGAGACGAGTGTAGTGACGCATCAGCCGGGCCGGCGCCGGTCAGACCTCCTCGCTTCACACTTGGGGAGCTCCTCTCCCCGGCTGCCGCGCTTTGACAAGCGTGGGCACACACACACACACACGCACACACAAAGACACGTGGCACTGAACATGCCGGGACGCGCTCGGCGGGGATGCGTCGCGGCCGCTCCGAACGGGCCAAAATGTCCGCCGCTTTGAACGAAGCCCCGGCGTCCGTTGCATCCGCGCCGGCTATATCGCGCGTCGTAGGCGAAACGTAACAGTACCGATACAATACATCAGTTGCCAGCACTGTACTGCTGCTCTTCATCTTGCACCACACATATTGGGTGTCAAGTAGTTAAGGATCCGTGGAAAAACTTGATGTCGTACTTAATGAACACCGCAAGCCCCATCGTTGACCTGTAACCTTATCGTCTGGAATCTTAGCACCAAGTAACCCAGCGGCACAAACTCTTCAATAACGATTGATTGATTTATTTATTCAGGCAACGGTACATAAACCGTTGCTCTGATGTAACATTCCTGGAGTCAATCAAGTGAAGTTTCCTTATTAAGTGCACTGCATGCGTTAATGAATACTCCTAAGAAAATCAGTCTCTGCCTCGGAATGGCGATTTCTAGGAGGCTTTTAGTGTCGATTTCTTGTTAACATATTACTTGAATTCTAGGTTTTACGTGCCAACACCACTATTTGATTATGAGGCAAGCTGTAGTGTGGGGCTCCGGATTCATTCTGACAACCAGAGAATCTTTAACATGCCCCCAATGCACGGGACATGCTCGTTCATGTGTTTCGCCCCTATCGACATGCAGCCACCACGACCGGAATTTGATCCCCCTACCTCGTGCTTAGCAGCGCAACCCCACAGCCACTAAGCCACCCGTGGCGGGATTTTTTGCCATTTCACAGATATCTAACCATATCGATTAGAAGCTCGTCATGCTGTAGCCGCGTGCTGCTGGCTTCTTTCATGAGCTGGACATAACGCTGCCACAGCTCTTCACGAATATGCCAGAGTCGCATAGAAGTATTTGCTTATGAGTACAACAGTGCCTTAAAGCTTCCGAGCTTTCCCCAATATATCAACTTTGTTGTGTAGTCAAGTTTCAACATAATAGTTTTCTCTCTTTGCGGGCACTAAGCCTATCTAAGCACTCAACCTTGTCACACTGCACTTCTAAATAAGTGGGAAATAATTTATTGATAGATTCGCGTATTTGAAGAGAGATTTCAAATCTGGGTTCAGAACAGCCAACTACAGTTGTTTCTTCGGAATTCGTTTTCTAACTTATTGTTTTGCAGTCAAGTAACTTCGCTACTTCCTGGACATTGGGTTAATACTTTCTTAATTCAAAGGCTTGTTTCGGTGGAAAGTTGCGCACTGCCCCTAACGAGGGATTATAATTAAGTTATTTGTTCATGAAATGTAGTCACGTTAGCGCTCGATCTTCCTGAATAATACAGCCTTGACCTATCAGTGAAATAAAAGCTTTTATTGATAAAGCCCAGACTTTGTCACAACACCACCCGATACCAGGAAGAAGCAAGAAAACATTTGCGAGGTCCACCAGCAACACAGTAAGAGGTCATCACTTCTTAAGCATTTAACAATTTCTGGTGTTTACCTGAAAAATGTAGCAGTTACTCTGCCACAGCTACGGCAACTACAAATGTTTCTTTTTGTAAACAAAGAGAAGTAGTGGTGCGTAAACCCGTCGCTGAACTCACTGAAGGACGTTGCCGAGGGCTTTTTCATATCCTCCTGTGAGAACGCAACGGACACCTAAGCACAATGGCGCACCTAACCCAATCTGCTCAGAACAGGCACGCAGGCAGGCGAGCAGATTCCGCGGTCATGCGCAGGCCGAGAAACTGGAGAACACGTGAACAAAATATCGAGCAAGCCGCCAAGTTGTTGAACCTCTGCAAAAAATGTTTTTTGCGGGAATGCTTTCGAAGTGATAATGTTAACCGACGCCTGAACAAAATGAAATCCGCCGAAACAAGCTGCCACGGTTGCACGCCATACTACTGCCGGACCCACGCAAGTGACTATCTGTCGAGCGAACATCTCGTTTTAGAACTAGAATGGTTGAGATCAAAATCGCAGTCGATATACGCAGGGGATGTGAATGATTGTCTCAGAGAAAGCTTTGGCTGGGGTCAGCTCGAGCCACTCTTGAATTTTCTGCTCCATTAAATGTAAAACGCATAAGTCCTCTCTTGGATATTCGCTGGGCCAATTCACGTATACTCCGTTGCATGTGAGAGAGAAAGCTGTATTCTAGCAACTCTGGGAAGCATAAATTTGACTGAAGGCCTTGCATGCTTTACAAAAAATAGCTAAAAACACGATCGTAGAAGAGTAAAAAAAGCTCAAGACACAAAATTTACACATTCGCATGTCTGCGGCCCAAAGCTGGCATTTCGGTTCTGTAAACCTAAAGTGTTGGAGTATAACAAGCGGATGAACTTGATGTTTAATGTATAACTTGCGTTAACTTGTAACATTCTGTGCGATTCTTTAGAGAAACCCCTACTCGCAAATTAATGGTATACTTTAGAGCGGTCTATCGTACAATCATTTTGTCCCCTATATATGTGTTATTAGGTGCAACTTAGAAAATTACTTCTTCTTTAGTTACAGAGTTGTACACTTGACACGCCGGATTTAAGAAAACTTCAATATTTAAGAATTCGCGTATACAGAGATATACGACTTCAATTGTATATCCAGCTGCACCACTTACTAGATTTTACATTTTCCTTTTAAATGTAACAAACCTAATCACAATCGATGCAGCGCATGCACACAAAAACTATGTCATCGCTGCCATGTACTTAGCTTGTCCCGAAATGTAGTTTTCCTTATGGGAACATTTCTCCAAAATGTGACGGTGAAAAAATTTTGGAACCGAATCAGCTGATTCCTCACACATTTATGCTCGTGCTTCGACCTCCGCCCAGGAACCAAACAGAACGACGGTACCAGTTGATGTGCTCAAAGGTTCTTAATTGCATAAAGAGGATATGATGAGTGTCGCTTACAAAGACTGTACGAAATATTTATAGCACTGGCTGTAAGAAGGGTTGCTGACAATACGGTTTGATGTAAGCGTATTGAGCGGGTTAAGAAGTGTTTCAAAAACAGAAACGCCGATCGTGCTTTATTGATTGAGTAATGAACGGATGTAGCCGCCACCGTTAGTTTTGTACTAAATGATTTTTTTTTCGTTTTTTGCTTGATGGTCTCACGACTATTTCTTGCACAACACTGTTGGTGTGCACGAAAAAGCAAATGACCTGACAGTACGTGCGTTCGGCCCATGTAGCGTATTCGACGCCGTTGGTTGAAGATGTAGGCGACGTTTGATGGTTTATGTTTACTGAGGTACAGGGGCGGTCAAAAGTTTCCGGGCCACAGCGTGTTCACCAGCGTTCACTGTCAATCAACTTGCGGAGCTCCTGGAGTAATTGTGGCACTCGGAGGCTGTGGGCGGTGAAAAACAGCATCGCTTACCTCTTCGCGAAAACACTGGGGCTGGTAAAATCTGATACAATAAACGCCAGTGGAAACGAGGTCAACGTGTTTGCGCAAGCTGCGGCCTGGAAACTTCGGACCAACCCTGTACGTAGGATCATGTTATGCAGAATTTTGTCAAGTAAAACGAGAACGCCATAACAAGGGCAATCTTTCGCTAATATATTTGGCATATTGTAAGCAAACGAATACGGCAAGTAAAAGATAGCTCGAAGTGTGGTATGTTGCTTAACAATATTATACGATAGTGGGAAGGGATCCATTTTTCAGCAAGTAATATATGCGTGTGGGATATGCAAATTTATGAAGGCATGCTACTAAGTCGGAAATTGGTGCAATACAATCATATAGCTTACTTTCTGAAGTGCAGCAGTTCTTGTACTCTGTGTGTGATGTTGTGGATGTGCATAAGCCAAAGTAGTTTAGATTAAAATATCGCATCATTTGCTGCTAAAGTTTAAACATTGATTGTTCGTTATCAACAAGATCTTTGGCGATGTAGAGTATGTAGTTGCGTTTAGCTACGTTTGTTCGCAGACAACTAGAGCCTGGCCAGTTCATCACTTTTCGTAGAACACCAACAGATGTCTTGTGAATTTCACATTTAGATTCAGTTATTAAGATATTTATATTCAGACAACGAAGCTGAAAGCTAGCACTTCTTTTATTCCTTAGTGTGTACGTACAAAGAAACAGCTACCACAGAAAAGCTGGTCTGTGACGCATGCTGTAATACCCGTTCGGGTTTATTTACTTATGTAGAGACGATGGGAAGACTGCAGCGCCTATCATCTCTACTGTGGATCGGTTGTGACAATAAAGTGCAGATACACCCACAACACTTCATCGCACCGAGGGTGAGTAGTATGTTTCATGCAAACATCTTTTTTCTCTGAACATTTGAGTTATGTTTTTTTCTACGGGGTGTAGCCCTATTAAGACTTATTGCAAGTGTCCGGATTTGTTTAAATGTACAATGTATAAGTTATATAAGAACCCAGCAAAAGATAAAATGAACTGGCAAGTATTTTCATGTTCAATCAAAAAATTGTCCAATGTGGTATTTATTTATTTATTTATTTATTTATTTATTTATTTATTTATTTATTTATTTGTACATACTGCAACGCAATGAACGCTATAGCAGGAGTGGATTAGCATAAAAAAATTATGCTCAAAAAAGTGCGGTAGAACCATGAGGGTGATGGGTTGAATAGTTGAATAGATTAACTCGTGGTTGCTTATTACATATTGATTAATTGCGACAAATTCTCTGTTTTCAAATTTTTGTAATCAACCTGGAACATTCGGCATGAAAAACACCGCTAGTGATTTTGTAGAAACGCGACTGCATCTCAGCACATAGAATCCTCTGCTATCCAGTTCGCCATCCATATGCATAAACTGTAAAAAAAATATTGGTCAGCTTCATGCTGTTAACAAACATGCTTATTGCTAGAAAAGTATTCGCTTCGGGTTTTCAATGCAGTGATGTATGCATATTCAATTACCAGTGAAGTGTAGTCATTACTACTGAGGAGGAGGAGGAGGAATGAACCTTTATTGTATGAAACAGGGAGAAAGTGTTCTTTCTTCGCCCTAGGTGGGCGGCTCTCTTAGTCCAGAAAGCCGTTGGCTAATGCCGGAGCCCGGGCCCGGTCCACCAGACTTCGCTTATCTTCCAGGCTCTGTGCCTTTAACATTGCCTCCCACGTTTCTTCGATCGCTTGTAGCGGTTCTGGGGCCTCATCTTGGCTGTTGTTCTCGTGGTGTGGGCACACCAACACCATGTGCTGGAGGGTGTCCGGTACATCATAATATCGGCATAGGTATGAGAATTTGGTGGGGTGCATTCGGTGCGTGATAATTCCATGGACATAAGTATTCATTTGTAGTCTGCGGAGGGTGGTGGCTTCTTCCTTGCTTAATTTTGGATGTGGTAGAGGATATTGTCTTCTTTCCAGTCGGTAATGTTGCAATATTACGGCGTAATTGATGGGAATGTCCTCCGCCCTGGTCGCTTTCCGGAGACCATGCGGCAGGAAATCCCGGCTGGTATGCTCTCGGGTGACAGCATGTGCTGCTTCGTTTCCTGCCAGGTGTTCGTGACCTGGGGTCCATGCGACGTAGCTTCCGGGTAGTTCTTGGCGTCTTGTTATTTATTTCAGAATCTTCAGTGTTGCGGCAGAAATTCGGCCTTTTCGTAGGTTTCTACATGCCGTTTGCGAGTCGCTCAAGATGATTGCTGTGTCTTTGCATGTGGCGATGCCGAGGACGATGGCCACTTCCCCCGCCGTTTCTGGATTTCTGGCCAGTATGGTGGTAGCGATTAGCTCCTTCCCTTGGTAATTGGTTATGGTAATTGCGTATGCTCTTCTACCTGAATATTTTGCCGCATCTGTATATCTCGTGTTGGGGTCCTTTGAGTATTTCTTGCTCAGCGCTCTGACTCTTGCTTGTCTTCTGTCTTTGTGGTATGTTGCATGCATGTTGCGAGGCATTGGAATGACTGAGATAGTGTCACGAAGAAGTGGCGGCAATCGGGCTTTCGCGTCTGAGTCTGCTATGAAGTTTTCGCTGTATGCGTGTTTGCGAAGTACTGCTCTGTCTGTTTGAGTCAGCTTAAGGCGTTCCAGCTGGCTGGCTCTGTGCGCTTCACTCATTTCTTCCCAGGTATTATGAAGGCCAAGTTTTAGGAGTTTCGTGGTTGAGGTCATACTGGGTAGTCCTAGTGCGCTCTTGGTTGCTTTTCCGATGATGATGTTGAGTTTTTCAATTTCAGCTTTCTTGAGCAGTAGATACGGGGTACCATATGTGATCCGGCTTATAAGGAGTGCTTGTAATAATTGGACGGTTTCTTGCTCTTTAAGTCCTCTTCTTTGGGGGGTTATACGCCGATTGAGCTGGGTTACTTGGGTTAGGGTCCTCTGAAGCTTCGGAAGTGTAGCTGCGCCAGAACCATCGTTATGTATTGTGAGGCCAAGGACGCGGCATGAGCCAACTTGAGGGATATCGATTCCATTGAGTCTGACGTTTCGATCTGGAGCGACGTAGGCTGGTGGTCTTCCGCGGGTCCTTGCCTTGAGTATAACTAGCTCTGATTTTTCGGGGACGCACTGGAGCCCCCATCTTGAGACGTACTGTTCTATCTGATCGATTGCCTCTTGGAGGGTAGTTTGCTGTTGGCAGGTTGTGGACGCTTTTGTCAATAACGTTATATCGTCGGCATATATTGCATGGCTTAATTTTTCGATTCCTTCGAGTTGTTGTGGGAGATTAATCATGGCGAGATTGAACAGCAAAGGTGAAATGACTGACCCTTGTGGAGTTCCTTTGTTGGGCATTTCGAACTTGTCGCTTCGGATGTTGCCGATACCCACCGCAGCCGTGCGATCATTGAGAAAGTCGTGTACGTATTGGTAGGTCCGGATTCCACAGTTTGTGTCTTGGAGAGTTTGGAGGATTGCTTCATGCTTCACATTATCGAAGGCTCCTTTAACATCAATTGTTAAAATAGAGAACTTTTTGTGGCGTTCTAGGTAGTCCAAGAGGTCTTCTTTAAGCTGTAGTAGTATATCTTGTGAAGAGAGGTGCTGTCGGAAGCCAAACATTGTGCCAGGCATGAGTCCTGAGTCTTCGAGGTATGTGGTGAGGCGATCGTGAACCATGTGTTCAAGAAGCTTTCCAGCGCAGAAAGTAAGGGTTATGGGCCGTAGGTTGCTGATTTGTAGTGGCTTGTTGTGTTTTGGGATCATAATAACTTCTGCGTGCTTCCATTCTACCGGGAGCTTACCTTTTCCCCAGCAGTTATTGATGTAGTCGAGGAGTCCATTTCGGGCCGTGTCTGGGAGGTTTCGTAGGATCTTGTTGGTCACCTCGTCATTTCTTGGCGATGTGTTACGGGTCAATTTGGCAAGGGCGGCATGAAGTTCAAGAAGCGTGAAAGGGCTGTCGAGGGTGAGATTTGGTTTGCCTTTGTACGGTCGGGGTTCGGTAACCTTGGGGGCATTGTCTCCGACAAGATTACGCTTGATTTCTTCCAGAATTTGTTTCTAAGTTCCTGGATGGGAGTTAATGATTTTCTTGAGGTCGTGTCTTTGCTTAAGGTCATGTCTTTGCTGGTCATCCGCCGATTTATGCAACCACTGTGGAAGATGTGACCTCACGCTTTAGAAAAGCAGCATTTGTTTATTAGTTAGCTCACAGTGCCAGGCACGTAGAGCTCCCCGCATACGTTCCCGGGCACAGATTACTCTTGCGCAAGCTGCCGCTGCGAGGGCAGCTTGTGACGTGGGCAGTAACGTCACTAGCTTTTCATATATAAAAGAACCAGCATAGCAACTGATTTCGTTGCTGCTGCAGCACAGCTACGGGTAGGCAACGCATGCTAGATCTCCCGAGGAGTAGCGTGAACACGAGGTGTGGCGTAGGGTAAAGAAACGGCAATATGACCGGGGGTGGCGTGCTGCCGCTGGTCGTATTGCCGCGGAATTGCAGCACAGGGGAAGACCGCCCGTCCACATTCTCCTGCGGCTGAATTGACAAATAAAGGAATTGACAAATAAAGCATTGGCATACCCCTGCAGCAGCTGTAGTGGGGGTTTTCAACCGCTTCGCTGGAAATCCACTGCCGCAGGGCCGGCATTGTGAGTCAATTTTCTTTTTATTTTGCCGACCTAAACACACAGAAAAAACATAGCTATATTGGCGGAGTGGACCGCGATACCATACTAGATGGATCACACGAGTGGAGAAACCAAGATTAAGCACGGCAATACGCAGCTTTGCGCTTACAAGTGAGACTTTACCTTCACGAACGCGCGCCTCTAATTTTACCTGCGCAAAGCACAGGCCGCGAAAGTAGGCGCCGCTGCGTCCGGACTATCGGCACCATACTTCCACCCCCCTCCCCCCAAAGTACTTCCCCTGTTTGAGTTTGACCAGGCTTGGAGAGAAAGTCTTCGAGTCTAGTGCATGCCGCCTAAGCCTGCCCTTTCTCCCTTGCGGCCGAGGTGGAAGGAGGAGCGCTGCAGGCTGCGTTGTTGCGACAATCGAGCAACTTCGACGCTGTCAGAGTTTCTCCACTTTTGTAGGTTTCGTCGGTGCACTTACCATTCTCTTTCGGCGTTCGTTCGAACCCTCCTCCCCTGTTTTGCTTGGGTGTTCGGCCTTCGTGCGACAGCAGTCGCGGTCTGCCGTTCAGCGTGGCTTGATATCATAGCAGTGCTCGTTCGTTGGTCATGCTTCTGCTAAACAACGCTTGTGGCATTGTCTATGATGAGTGGTACTACTGTTGCCACTGTGGAGTGACCGGTCATTCCAAATGCTCAGCTGCCAGCGCAAGCTTCGAGAAGAACGAGCCGAAGCAGAGTTATAGAATTACCCTGGTCAATCGTACACTTCTACTGAACGTCGATTTAGCTGATTTTGATTTAGAGCTTATTTAGAAATCTGCTGAGTTTGAATCCGAGTGAGCCTCGCTGAGTAGAATTTCGGTGAGTCGGAGTTCGAGTGAGCCCTTAGCAAAAAGTATAAGTTGTGAGCGAGTCTGAGTGAGTTACGTTTATTTTGCCGACCTATCGACAAGCGCCTGAAAGCAAAACAGTGTGGCACGCTTTGACGATAGACAGTTTTAGCACTGCGCCATGACGATACGTACGCAGCACGCAAGTGCTTTGCGGAACGTAGGAGCGCGTGTCGCGTTAGGGCTTTTAGCATTGTGAAATGCCTACGTACGTAAGCAGGCGTTAGACGCCGGGCGCGGCGGGGCGCATTGGCCGCGCCCGCCAGTACGTCGAACCGTCGGTTGAGCTAGAACGTTGTTGATCTTGCAAACGTGATGTAACGTATGGGCGCGTTCCCGCTTCGCCGAACTATATTTAGACCTTTAAGGCACTCTACTTTTAGTACGGATGAAATACACGAATCATATCGAGAAAAAATTAAAAACAATTGGCTGAGTCTTAGCTAAGGTTAAGCCTGGAATTCTCGAAGCGAAAAGGTTCGGTGATGCTTATGGTCTAGCTTAAGGGTATGCTTTATGATTTAGCCTATGAATATGCTTACGGATTAGCTTATGGTTATGCTTTATAATTTAGCCTATGGTTATGCTTACGGTTTCACTTATGGATATGCTTTGTTTAGCTTATGGTTAGGCTATACGTGTGCGTTGTTTAGTTATGCAAATTGCTTATCAATGATATATACCATAAGTTATGCAGGCTTATTAAACGTCTTTATTCATCATTGTTGGGCACATTGTCTTGCGATTTCTGTAGAGCCATAAACACAGCTATCTGTATCGGTGGTATCACTCTCTTCTCCTTCCATGTTGAATGCGCACGGCTATTCTCTGGCAAGCGGTAATATAGTCGGCCTCCGCGATTAACACACGCTTGCGGCGAACGTCAAACGATGACGCATAGCGCGCGGCAGTGGCCACCTGCGCCGACTTCGAACACGCTTACGGAGCCTATTCCGATATACGCCTGCGCGCGCGAAGCGTGGTGTTGACTAGCGTAGTGAAGCTTTTCGCTTCAAAACCGAGTACTTGCTTTCTAAGGCTGGCACGGTCATTTGCGACGAACTGCGCCAAAAAGCAGATCAAGCCTTCCGCGCAAACAGCACACACTGAACGTTTTCTCAGAAAACAAAGTTCCTATTCTTGCTATGCATTCCCACCGTGCAGGTTCCGGCAATGGCTTCTGCGCGTTCACTTCACGCAGCAAAGCCAAATCGTAGGCCATTCAAAAGTGCAGCCTTCAGCTGGTCGCCTTTGACGCTGCCATTTAGGGAAACGCTTTTGTCTCCCGAACAAATGATAACCACGAGAGCAGCAAGCAAGGCTCCGCGCGTAGGCACGCAAGAATCGGATGCGTGCGTACGCAGCGACCGCGTACGCATCCCGTACCGTTCGTGTTGCGTTCGGCACATGCACGCTTTGCAGAACTTAGCGATCTTACGTACGCAACTCCGTCGCGTACGCTACGTACGTAGTACTAAAGCTGTCTGATAGGACTAGCCCTAGACAATCATTGCGCCAAACTGAGCTCGCGGGTAGAGCAAATGGTCTATTTGAAATTGCACAAAACGGAAGGTAAAAAAAGCATGGTATCCTTTTCAGCATGAGGATAAGGAAGGGCGGATAATTGCTTTATAAGCGAGAATGAGGGTGAGGCAGGGCCGCCAAATTTCGCAATGTGAGGGTGAGGTCAGGAAGATACCTGCGGTGGAAAAATAAAACAAATAAAAACAAGAAATGAGGGCATTTGCCCACCCCTGGCCAAAAGTGAGTGCGCGCTAGGAAACATACGAGCGGTCTGACTTGTCTTGATTTAGCACAACTCGACTCAAGTATGAAGGAAGAGGACAAGTAACCGGAGGAGCGATTTAATCGTGCTCATCCTTTCACCTGTCCTGTTCCTTCATACTCACCCATTAAGCAATACTTGTGCGGTCTGACCTTACGTTTCGCGTGGTACAAGCTAGTCGAGTGTTCAAACCTAACCAAAATTAGTGAGACAAAGCGGCAGCGAAACCGATAAGCAGGTTGGCGAAAATTAGTACGCGGGCGGCAGCGGCCGAGCGTGAGGAAACAATAGTTTGCGTCTTCAGGAAGTGTGTCATTCTTACCGAAATTCGGAAGCAGATTTTTCCTTACTTCAGTCAGTTGATTAAACTGCATCAATAAATAAACACATAAACAGCATATGAACAAGCGTACTGATCCAAACATTATGCGTGATCGATGTAAGCTATCAGGTTCAGCCGATAGTAGCCGTCTATGGGAACCTTACACTCACGACATGAGCAAGCTCCCGACATCTTCAAATCCTTTGAGGAGCAGGCCTCGGTTGAAGAGAGAGTGTATGATAAATATGTCAACTCGTGCTCCGCTTCAGTTCCACGCACCGCCCACGACTGCAACATGTGGCTGAGATTTTCAGAGTGGCGTATGCCTTTCGCGGACTGCGTTTTTCCAGCACGCCCTATGAGGGGTTCAGCATCCTTTTAAGCTTGAAAGAATCGATGTGGTTTCACACTTATTAATGTTGAGCCTCACTACCTAGTAAGGTATCATCACACCATTCAGAAATATTAAAAACGTTAGGCTGAAGGGACATTTGGTCAGTAGTGTTATACGGCGCGATCATTTCTAAGTTTGGTGAAATCTTTAAAAATCGCCTGTTACAGATGCCATAATTCTATTCCTCGAACTGGATTGTTCAGCAAAGCGGACATTGCTTGCACGGAGTCTAAACACATATTCAAGTAATTAACAAAAATCAACACTTAACTTCCTAATTATTGTTTGTGGGCCAGATATTGCAATTAAGATTTGTACCCCGTGATAACGTCAAACTTATTCATTCGGCATGAATTTCCAAAACAACACCAGTTCCTGGATATGCGCCATAAAACTCACCTGCACTGTTGGTCCACTTACCTTTCTTAACAAGACGATGTTTTATGCTTTGAAGCACGCAAGAAACTAGAACGCCCACGTGTTTCGCCACTCATTTTGAAAAATTATATTTGGAAGCTGGTGTAATCCTAGAAATTTATTTCACTTGGATGCGTCTTGAAAACATGGAAGCCACAATTCCTAAATTGCAATATGTACCGTTAAGAAATTAGAAGTTTAGTTAGTGAATGTTCGCAAATTAGTTTGGTATGTTTCGATTTCTCGCGATACTAATACCCACCTCGGCGAATCATCACCATCATCATCAGCCTATTTCTTGTCCACTGCTGGCGAAGGCTTCTCCCTTCGATCTCCAATTGGCACTTTCCTCCGCCATCCAATTAGTGCCCGCAAATTTCTTAAGTTCATCACCCCACCTAGTCTTCTGCCGTCCTGGACTGCGCTTTCTTCTCTTCGCACCCATTCTCTAACCCCAACAGCCCACCGGTTATCTAACCTACGCATTACATGAACCGCTCAGCTCCATTTTCGCTCTTAATAATAATTAGAATAGCGCCCATCCCCGTTTGCTCTCTGATCCTCACTGCTCTGTTTCTGTCTCTTAACGTTACGCCTAACATTCGTATTGTTCCATCGTTCTTTGCGCGGTCCTTAACTTGTTCTCAAGCTTTCTTGTCGGTCTCCAAGTCTCTGCCCCATATGTCAGCACTGGTAAAATGCACTGCTTGTACACCTTCCTTTTCAATGATAATGGTAAGCTTCACAGTCAGGAGCTGGCAGTGCCTGCCGTATGCTGTCCAACCCATTTGTATTCTTCTATGAATTTCCTTCTCATAATCAGGACTCCCTGGGATTAATTGACCTAGGTAAACGTACTCCTTCACAGACTGTACAGGCTGACTGGCGATCCTGAAATCTTGTTCCCTTACAAGGCTATTGATCATTATATTTGCCTTCCGAATATTAATCTTCAACCCTACTCTTACACTGTCTGTAAAGGTGCTCATTGATTCGTTGTACCTCCTCCCCAATGTTGCTGAACAGGACAATGTCGTTTGCAAACAGAAGGTTGCTGAGACATTCGCCGTTGATCCTTACTCCTAAGATTCCCCAGTTTCATAGCTCGAATACTTCTTCTAAGCCTGCAGTGAAAAGCATCTGAGAGATTGTGTCTCCTTGTCTGGCCCTTTTCTTTATAGGTATCTTCCTGCTTTCCATGTTTAGAAATAATGTAGCCGTGGAATCTCTGTAGATATATTCCAAGATATTTGCGCAAGCCTCCTGTATTCCTTCGCAACGTCAATACCTCTCTATGACTGCTGGTATAGCTAATGAATCAAACGCATTTTACTAATCTACGAAAGCCATATAGAGAGGCTAATGGTACTCTGTAGATTTCTCGATTATCTGACTGATGACTTGGATGTGAACCCTTCTGTGGGAGCGTACCTTCCTGAACCCAGCCTGTTCTCTTGCATATTGAAAAAGCTTGCGCGGAGGCACGAGCACAATGCCGAGAAAAGACAGCGACGAGCGCTAACTCACAACTGAAGTTCATTCCAAACGCACACACCAATAAATAGAAAACCAAAACAGAACAATGCAAGACTATCATATGGAACATCACGTGCTACCCCACGCACCTTCTCTTGATTGACTAACTCCAGTGTTGGCATTATTATATTATAAATTCTCTTGATGAATATTTTATACAGTACTGAAAGTAAACTAATGGGCCTATAATTTTCAATTCTTTAACATCTCCTTTGTGAGCCTAGCTTAGCAGGATTCTTTCAGGATCTACCAGACATTGCTTGGGATATCATCGGCCTTAGTGAGATTGGAAAAAATTGTGTGGTTTATACATTGCTGACTAACGGACATGCCCTCTGCGATAGAGGTCTCCTAAATAAGAAGCAATACGGGGTAGGATTCCTAATCGATAATGGCAAAGCGGTCAACATTGACGAATTCTACAGCATTAATAAGAGGGTAGCCATGGCCGTAGTCAAAGTTAATAAGAGGTATACATTCAATTTAGCCTACGCTCTAACATCCAGTCACGATGATAAGGAAGTAGATCAGTTTTATGAAGATGCCAAATTAACGATGAGAAAAGTGCAAACTCAGTATACTGGAGTAATGGGAGACTTCAGTGCAAAAGTGACGAAAATGCAGGCTGGTGAACAAGGAATTGGCAACTACCGCGTCGATTCCAGGAACGCTAGTGGAGAGATACTGTTTGAATTCGCATAAAGGAATAAGCTTCGAATAATGAACACCTTCTTCAGGAAGCGTAGCAACAAAAAGTGGACCTGGAAAAGCCCTAATGGTGAAACAAGAAATGATATTGACTTCATACTTTGTGCTGATTCCAGCATAGTGAAGGATGTAGAAATTATAGTTAGGATCAAGTGAATTGATCGTAGGTTACTGATGGCTAGGATTTACCTTAGCTTTAAGAGAGAAAGCAAAATTGTTCAAGAAGAAACAGGTCTACATAGAGGCAGTAAGGGTAAAAGCAGACAAATTCAGGCTGGTACTCGTAAACAAATATGCAGCCTTAGAACAGAGAGATCACGATCACATACAGCTAATGAATAAAGCCATAACTAAGCTGGCTTAAGCAGCAATTGAAGAGGGAGGCAAGGCACCAAGGCAACCAGTACGCAAGCTCTCCCAAGTAACAAAGGATTTAATAAATAAATGACAAAAATTGAAGGTGTCCAACTCAAGAGATAACAAAGAATTCGCGGAACTCTCAAAATTGATCAACAAGGCGCAAATAAGTGATAGTCGAAAAATATAACATGAGAAAGATTGAAGAAGCAGTAAAAAATGGATGCAGCCGGAAATCAATGAGAAAGTAACTTGGCATCGGACAAAAGAAGATGTATGCACTGAAAGATAAGCAGTGTAATATCATCAGCAATCTCGAAGATGCAGTAAAGGAAGCTGAAGAATTCTATGCTGACCTGTACAATACCTAGATGAATCAGGATACCTCCATTAGAATTAGCAATGAACAGGATACAGAAACTCCTCCTATAGCTAGCGATGAGGTCATAAGGGCCATGCAAGACATGAAACGAGGAAGAGCGGCAGCAGAAGATGGAATAACAGTCGATTCCATCAAAGATGGAGGAGGCATAATACTTGGAACACATTAAACTAATCCAGGAAAAGGGACGCGTGAAATAATTGAAAAATTATAGGCCCATTAGTTTACTCCCAGTATTATATAAAATATTTACCCAAATAATCTAGAATAGAATAACGGCAACACCTGACTTTCCTCAACCGAGGGAACAGGCTGGCTTCAGGAAGGAATACGCTACAATGGATCACATCCATGTCATTAATCAGGTTACAGAGAAATCCGCAGAGTACAATAAGCCTCCCTATATGGCTTTCATTGATTACGATAAGACAGTTCATTTAGTAGAGATACCAGCAGTCATAAAGGCATTACGTAATCAAGGAGTACAGAACGCTTACGTAAATACCATGGAAAATATCTACAGAGGTTAAACAGCTACCTTCATTCTACACAAGCAGGAATATACCTGTAAAAAAGGGGTTCAGACAAGGAGACAGAATCTCTCCAATGCTATTCACTGCATGCTTGAAAGAAGTATTCAAGCTATTAAACTGGGATGGCTTAGGGGTAACGATCGACGGCGAATATCTCAGCATCCTACGTTTTGCCGATGACATAGTTCTATTCAGCAACAATGCAGACGAGTTAAAAGAAGTGATTGAAGACCTTAACAGAGAGAGTGCAAGAGTGGGGTTGAACTTTAGTATGCAGAAGACAAAGATAATGATGAATAGCCGGGCAAAGGAACAAGAGGTCAGGATCGCAAGTCAGCCTCTAGAGCCTGTGAAGGAATATGTTTACCTAGTTCAATTAATCACAAGGGACCCTGATCATGAGAAGGAAATTCATAGAAGAATAAAGATGGGTTCGACCTCAAACGGTAGGCAGTGCCAGCTCCTGACTGGAAACTTACCATTATCATTGAAAAGCAAGTTGTACAATCAGTGAAATTTACCAGTGCTGACATATGGGGCAGAGATTTGGAAACTGACAAAGAAGCTCGAGAACAAGTTAAGGACCGCGCAAAGAACGATGGAACATAAGAATGTGGGGCGTAACGGTAAGAGATAGGAAGAGAGTAGTGTGGATTAGATAGTAAACGGGGATAAGCGCTATTCTAATTAACATTATGAGCAAAAATGGAGCTGGGCAGGTCGTGTAATGCGTAGGTTAGATAACCGGTCGACCATCGAGGTTAAAGAATGCGTACCAAAAGAAGAGAAGCGCAGTCGAGGACACCAGAGTATTAGGTGGAGCGATGGATAGATGGATGAATAACTTTCTTGAAGTCCGTCCGTGGGCACGATTAGTGCGCCGCAGGCCGTTCCCACGTTCATCCCACGAGCAATGAAATCAGAAAATTCGCGGGCGCTAGTTGGAATCGGTTGGCGCAGGACAGGGGTAATTGGAGATCGCAGGGAGAGACCTTCGTCTTGCAATGGACATAAAACAGGCTGCTGCTGCTGAATATTATGTTGTGATGATGACGATTATGTGATGATGACATCCTTCCAGTTCTCTGGGACCGTTGAAGTCGATAGACAGTTAGTATAAAGGACCGTTAGTTCTTCAAGCATTATGTCTCCTCCATCTTTTGTTCATTCGACTGTCATTCCACCTTCTCTTGCCGCTTTTCCCCGTTTCATGTGTTGTAAGGCCCTTCTAACTTCATCGTTGATTATAGCAGGAGCGTCTGTCCCCTGTTCATTAATACTTCGAATGGAAGTATCGGGGCTGCTCTAGGTAGAATACAGGTCGATATAGAATTCTTCCGGTGCTTTTACTTTTACTATATCTTCAAAATTGCTGATGGTATTACCCTGTTTACCTTTCAGTGCATACATCATGGCTTGTCCTATGCCAAGTTTTCTTCTCACTGATTTCAGGCTGCGTCCATTTTGCAATGCTTCCGTAGTCTTTCTGCCGTGATAATTTAGAATATCCCTTATTTTGTCCTTCTTGATCACTTTTGACAGTTCCCCGAATTCTATCTGATTTCTTGAGTTGTACAATTTCATTCTTTGTTGTTTCTTTCTTATGTCTTTCGTTATTTTGGAGAACTTACCTACTGGTTGACTTGGTGCTTTACCTCCCACTTCAAGTGCTGCTTGTGAAGCCAGGATTGTTACGGTTTCATTCATTGCCTCAATGTCATCCTTATTTCTCTGTTCTAAGCCTGCATATTTGTTTGCAAGTAACAGCGCGAATTGGTCTGCTTTTACACTTACGGTGCGCAGGTTAGCCTATTTCGTCGTGACCAATTTTACTCTTTCTCTCTTCAACGTCAGATGAATTCTAGCCCTCACTACCTATTATCACTGCACTTTACCCTACCTAACACTTCTACATCCTGAACCATGCTGCGATTGGCAGAAAGTATGAAATCGATTACATTTCCCGTTTCACCATTAGGGCTTTTCCAGGTCCATTTTTTTCCGATACTCGCTGAAGAAGGTGATCATGATTCTCAACTTATTCCTTTCCGCGAATTTTACAATTATCTCTCCTCTAGTGTTCCTATAATGGGCGTCGTAGTTGCCTAATCCATCTCAATCACAAAGATTATCCCATGTGCCAAAGGTGATTTTCAAAAATTTCATAGAACCTAAAAATTATCGCCCTGTATTTACGGTGATAGCTGACGCAGTCATCGATAAACGTGCGGATATCGCAGTATAGGCCTAAATAAATGGTTTCAATGATATATGGTAATAAGGAAACGTGAACTTACAATTATTTTTTTAGCAAAAAACGGATACACGTGAAAAACAGAGAACAAGATCGCTTTAGTCACTTAAATAACGCCAAAACGGCTTTATTGTTTTCAGCCCCGTGACAAGTTCCCGGAGTCGGGGACGCCGACGCAGTGCTCGTTAGGATCCGGCAGCATAAGCCGGCACGCACGGTTTACATCCGATGGCGTGTACAATGTCCGTCGCAAAGTGTAAGAAGGCCAGCTTGAGTACTACTAGGCCAATCCTATAAATCAGCGGTGTGGCTGGGAGCAAAAGGCAGTTGGGACTCTAGAAGTGAAGCAGGAGCTTCTCTCATAGGTAGTAATACCAGAGACCCACGGGGATAAGGACTCGTGTGGCGGTGGTCGTACAGGAATTTCTGACATCCGTACAGCATCACAGATCACTTGCGTGCCACAACACTTTCCGCGGCGTCCCGGAGGATTAGATCGGTTGAGTAATTATTGTACAAATAAATCCTCTGCGTCCTGACTGCGTCGCACTTCGCAGCGTCCTTGTTACCCTACTGCTGAGATCTCCACTTTACATAGGCACTAAACGTTCAAGGAAAGCCCATGTCAGGATGACGGCGAAAGAAAATGCGATTAGCATTGAAGCAACCTAGCAAGACGCCCTGTGGCTTAAGACACCGTTATTTACAATGTGCAATGGTCAATTTCCACTGCTTCGTGTTCCCTGCACACACAAGCTCGGCAGCTAGTGTGGCCGTCTTCGATAGCATCTCCTAACTGCTGAAATACTTTAGCTGCTATTCTAGTCATAGCGGAAACAACGGGGAGCTCCAGTAAATCGCATTAGATTACTATGCGCACCTTCGGACTCCAAAAGAAGGATTCACTAATTGTGGCTTCCTAACCACAGCCGGTCTTGTCCCACCGGTCCTGTAGTATGTAGGTATTGGGCACAGAACGACAGAAAGCTCAGCTAGTTGGTAAGGATTCATTATGCAAAAAAGATACAAGCCAGGCAGTATATTCTGCCAGGCAAACTGTGCGAAGAAGATCGTTAAGCAGATGAATTTGGCGCTACAGCTCCGACCCGAGAAATCTGCTAATTTGTTTCACATGTCCCCAAGATGGTTTTCGGAACTCTGCCGGTATGTTTATTGAAGACTGTTTAGCCCTCTTAATATTTTAGTTAGAGTCCACTTGTACAACTTTTGACCAGCAGTTCCTTCTGCTGAAATCTGGCACATGCATTGGATTCTGCCTAGCGCGAGTGCTATGTAATATGCTTCTTTCACAAATGGACCAAATTCTGCATCATGTTTTACCAACTAACAAGTTTATTAAAATATTCAGATATCTGGACGATTTATTTATAATTTTAACCAAGGACGAAAGCTTGAACTTCACTGAAGGCGTGGGCGCGGCTTCATCACCATTTCGAATACCCAGAAAAGGCTTGGTTATTACGCGTGAACTGCCTGAGGGTAAATTATTACAGTTTTTCGTTCTGAAAATTGAGTTCTGTTCAGATCAGCTTTGTTGGGGTTATGCTCCGTGTGCAAAGAATGGCTTCAGCCATTCGAGTTATCTAGTGCAAAAATGGTAAAAAGAGTAATTGCTCCACTCTACCTTGAATCCGCACTCAGGAAATCTTGTATTCACAAGATGCAGTCGACTTTCGAAAACCAATTGGCCAGGCTGGCTTCAGCTGGGCTCCATGCTTCGCTCGTAACGAAGACTCCGGAAAGCGTCTTGCAAAAAAAATGAAGAGAAGGGCGGCGAGAGCTGCGGCAGAGGTCCCTCAAGAAGAGGTCATTCCCGTGGCCGTGTCGTATGCACACAAGTTGGCCCACAATTTGAAGAAGGTAGCGAGTAGGCATCGCTTTCCGCTCACAGGCCTTTTCTCTCGAGTGGGAAAAGGAAAGGAAAAAGAAAAAGAAAGAGGTTACGGAACCAAGCGTTGGTGACAGCTCATGAAATGTGCCGTAGGGGTAGTATATGCAATTCCCCTCTCCTGTGGCTGTTCCTATATAGATCATGCTGGGCGCTGTGTAATTGAGCGGATCAGGCAACATGAATGAAACGTTGAGCAAAATAAAGAGGGCCCTAATATGCCTAAACATATTAGAAACTAAGCCTGGCGCTCTTGTGAGGCATACTTTTCGGACGCACGGATTCTGGCCAGTAGCAAAAATACAGCATTTTATATCAGTAAGAAAGGTAGCTTGTGTGTTAGTCAAACGTCCTTATCATTGTACAAGTCAGAAAAAAAAGTTTGTTGAAAGTTCCTTGTCTTACCGCACCTGATGCTTGAGTGTGCTTGTTGCGCAGGCGCTGACTGAGGGTATATATGCATCCGTCTTCTGTAAAAATAAAGTAATTGTGAGTGGTGCTCTCTTCCGTTGTTCTCTCTTGTATGTTGTTTTTTGACGTTTTGTGGTCACAGCAGGAAACTTTCGAGATTTAGTGTGGCGTCAAAGAAGTAGAAGCTGAACCAATCGGCTTGGGGCGTCGTGCCATTTGTATTCAGAGATGTATTACAGTCTGGTTCCGTCTTTTCTTTTCTCTGTGCAGGCTGAGCTTCGCCATCGGAAACGTCAGTGGAGCCAAAACCGTAGTGAACTTCCCAGCGTATGCGAATACTGGCGAATCCTACGTGTTACAAATATTTGTCGGCGAAACTGTATATAATATTGTTTCACAAAACGAATCTAAAGTAATCAGTAACGAGTCCTTTAAAAACACAAAAACAAGGACTTATCTAGACTTCGCATCACACAACATCGTCTTAGACAGCGTCTTCATGGTACGTATACAGAAATTATTTGTTTATTCTAAAACATGGAAATTTTTGCGCCAAGGACGTCGCGCTGTAAGAGTGGAACGAGAAAGATATGGGGGAGACCTGAAGAAACTGCAGGTGCATACAGCTGCCCTAACAGCAAACTGCACATACGCGTATTATGTAGACCATGCACAATACAATGCTGTGAAGGCACTGCTGACTCAGCAAAACTAAGTTGCCTAGATAAAATAAGTTTTCAAGATAGTGCTATTCCGCCTTACCGGTTTGCTTCGTCCTCCAACCTCCTCTCCATCACTGAACTGATGCGCCGCCTAAAAGGTTAAAAAATTGAATTAAATTATGGGGTTTTACGTGCCAAAACCACTTTCTGATTATGAGGCACGCCGTTGTGGGGGACTCCGGAAATTTTGACCACCTGGGGTTCTTTAACGTGCACCTAAATCTAAATACACGGGTGTTTTCGCATTTCGCCCCCATCTAAATGCGGCCACCGTGGCCGGGATTCGATCCCGCGACCTCGTGCTCAGCAGCCCAACACATAGCCACTGAGCAACCACGGCGGGTGCCTAAAAGGTTCAAAACCTATCAGGGTTGCCATCGCCATCGCGTAGTCCCATCTCATGCTGAGAGCTTAACATTAGGAAAGTTTCACTGCTATTATAGAGATCAGTTCTTCGTTTTGACGTTGTTAGGCCTTTAGAGGTTATGCATAGCTGCAGAATTGGTTTTATTTTAACTTACAACAGGGGAAGGGGAGCGGGGCACGCCATTAGCGCTGATGATGCTCTGACGATGCGGAATGCGCAAAACCCTAATTGTTCACTGCATCAGTAATTTACTACGCCCATCTGCTCTTTTACGGTTAATGATGAGGGTTACGAGCAAACGCTAACTAGACTCCGCGCAGATGATCCGTCGCGGTTAAAGATGTTCAGAGGGGCGTTCGCCTTTGCTTTGAGTGAAGCAAACTGCAAGAAACTGTTGGGAATTTATCCTTTAGATGAAGCAGGGCCACACTGTCCTTTAGATGAAGCAGGGCCCCACTGTAGCATTTAAGTACGTGGCTTATGGTGAGCGCCCCAAAGCTTTTGCTGCGTCAACGCACCGGGTGAGCATGTACAGACAATACGGCGAGCAGGCGCAGCTGGAGAGAGAGAGAGCGAGAGAGAGAGAGAGTGCGAGAGAGAGAGAGAGACTCTTCATTAGAAAAACAGAGAATTTGGCTGGCGCGTTTACAACCACTGGCATTCTCCTCAGTATAGGGATGGGAAGGGGATTAAACTATTCCAGAGGAGAGTGGGAGAATCAGAGAATAAAAAAAAGGAAGGCGCCTAAGCTTCGCCTTCAAGGGTGGAACGCCATAGCGTTATGGCACCCCGTTCGCACCGCCATCTCATTCTCTCGGCATGCTCTTGAGTCACACAAAGACGAAATGTGCGCCTGAGCAAACGAAACCAACGAAACAATTCGCTGTCTCGGAGGGAGAAAGATTCTACGCTAGCCAAACGTCGTAATCGGCACGGACAGCCGTGCCGCGACGCGCCATGAAGGCGGACGCGATCATGGGGCTGACGCCTCGATGGGATCTTCCTCTAGAAGTGGGCGAGTGGCGCGCCAGCTGAACATTGCGAGGAGGGGTCTTCTGTGTTTGCCGCAAGATGACTCTGCGTGCGCGCCAAGAGCAGAAGAAATGTACTAGTGGAAACGTACTTCGCTACGCATTTAACTGCGACTTCTGTAATTTACGTGCTCATAATTACCAATATACACCGCAGTATAACATTCTACAGCGCGTTTCTAAGGCCACACCGTATTCACTAGAGGCGCTTTTGTGCCGCTTTGAAGCATCGAGCTCATGGATGCCGAAGATTTGCGTAGAATCAAACAGAATCTGGAGCTTTATGATGAGAACCGTTATCGCGGAGCGCAAGTGAGAGCAAGGGTAGACGCGATGGCTATAGATGAATGTCCAACAAAACGCGCACTTGGACTCGAAAAAAGTCGCGCCCGGCGGAACCATATAGATGTCATTGAAGATGACGGGATAGTAATGACAGACAATGACAGCATAGGACGTGCTTTTGCTCGACATTACGAAGCGCTTTTTGCTTCTAGACCTGTGAATGCAGAAAGGTTTAAAGAAGAATTTTTTGAGAGAATGCCACGACTGCAAGATGACACCAGAACAGAGTTGGAATCACCCATATCACAAACGGAAGCAGAAAAGGCTATAGTTAACCAGAATCTCGGCAAATCCCCAGGGCCTGACGGTCTGAGCGCTTCGTTTTACAAGACGTTTAAAAAAGAATTGTCTCATCTGCTTACAGTTCTTTTTAATGAGGCTTACGAACTAGATGCCCTGCCCCGGTCTTTTGGGGAAGCACATACTGTAATAATACGAAAGACAGAAGAGACAGAGAAGTTAAAATTGGTTTCCTCACACAGGCCTATATCATTAACTAATTGTGATTATAAAATCTTGATGAAAGTGCTAGGAAGGCGGCTACAGAAAGTAATTAGGGAATTGGTTCGTCCTCACCAAGCATGTGCAATTATGGGGCGTTCGATTGTTACTAATATACATAAGATGCGGTGCGTGATGGAGTGCTGCGACATTATGCAAGCAGGGGTAGCAATTCTACAGCTCGATCTCGAGAAAGCGTTTGATTGTGTACCTCATGGTATTTTGCTTGACATCCTAGACAACATTATTGTCGGATCCATCATTAGAAATGGGGTAGCTTTGGCGTACCGGAACTGCACTACGCGATTCATTGTTAACAAGTCAGTGGGGGCCCCCATTAACCTACAGCGTTCTGTACGCCAGGGCTGCCCACTGAGTCCCCTTCTGTTCAGTATATACATAGAAACAATGTGCCTAGCGATCATTGAAAGCAGCAACATTCACAGCTTCAGATTAAATGCAATTGAAGTTAAAATTCTGGCGTATGCGGATGACGTCGCAGTTTGTTGTACAGATAAAGAGAGTGTAGCTGCCGCTATCGCTGTAGTGAAGGGTTTTGGCAAGGTAACCGGAAGCATGGTAAACTGGGGAAAGTGTATTGGCTTCTGGCACGGAGAATGGCCTTCCACCCCGGTCACTTTCGCCAATGTCAAGTGGCTGACGACACCCGTTAAATATCTAGGCGTCCCGCTGGAATATTACAAAAATAACGATGAGTATTGGCAAGATCAAACAAGACAAACACAGATAAAAGCGAACAAGTGGAAAGGTGGACATCTGTCAATGTTTGCAAGAGCTACAGTCTGCAATCTATTTTTTGTCGCAAAATTATGGTATGTCATGCAGGTATTGTATTGTTCAAGGGTACATATACAGAAGCTGCACCGAGTATTCGCAGTATTTGTGTGGGCTTCGAATTGGGAACGATGCAGTCGAACGAATTTGTTCAGGCGAGTTAAAGACGCAGGGTTGGGAATGACGCACCTTTTTATACGACAGGTCGTAAACCGGTTTTTATTTTTCCGCGACTTAAGCGATCCTTCCTTGCGCACGGTGTGCCAAGTGAGGCTAAGGAGCGCGTTACCTGGCTATGTAGTCTGAACAGACAATATGAGCGGTCCTGTTTGTGGATTTCTTAAAGTTATTTTAGGTGTACGGTTTCTGTCCGTTAGATTATCAAATGAGTACGTTTTTTTCAGTGAAACGTAAAACATTGTACAAAGATGTATGCGATGTAGTACTCCCTGTGCCAATGTACAGAGCCATATACAGTGGAGGTCAAGGGCAAGACGTGCTTAAGCGGGTGAAAAGAATGGAAGTAACGCCAGAGACCAAGTCTTTCTTTTTTAAGCTTCACACGGGTACGTTGAATGTCAAAACCTTTTTAGAAGATCGTCAGTTTTTCTTACCCTGGGGCTCGCATTGCTTGTTCTGTAAGAAACCAGAAACTATAGATCATGTATTTCTAGATTGTTGGGCGGGTGTCTTCTTTTGGGACGTACTTCAGAGGACTATCAAAAAGGACTTTCCTTTAGATCCACAGGGTATTAGATATTTATCTATAGAAAACGATGATGGGCTGCCATTCGACCTTATTATGCTAGTCGGCCTTCACTGTCTATGGCACGCCCGTATGGCGGGGTATCACTGCGATCCGGATGCTCGGCCTGCACGAATGCTTTTCCGAGAATGCATGTCGAGATTTTCTAGATTGTTCTAGAGAAACTGGCCACCCTGTATACGCAATGCCTCATGACCTCGAGTGTACCGGAATCTTGGAAGAACGCTAACATAATCCTAATCCATAAGAAAGGGGACGCCAAAGACTTGAAATATTATAGGCCGATCAGCTTACTGACCGTTGCCTACAAACTATTTACTAAGGTGATCGCAAATAGAATCAGGAGCACCTTAGACTTCTGTCAAGCAAAGGACCAGGCAGGATTCCGTAAAGGCTACTCAACAATAGATCATATTCACACTATCAATCAGGTGATAGAGAAATGTGCGGAATATAACCAACCTTTACATATAGCTTTCATTGATTACGAGAAAGCGTTCGATTCTGTCGAAACCTCAGCAGTCATGGAGGCATTACGGAATCAGGGTGTAGACGAGCCGTATGTAAAAATACTGAAATATATATATAGCGGCTCCACAGCCACCGTTGTCCTCCATTAAGCAAGCAACAAAATCCCAATAAAGAAAGGCGTCAGGCCGGGAGATACGATATCTCCAATGCTATTCACAGCGTGCTTACAGAAGGTATTCAGAGACCTGGATTGGGAAGAATTGGGGATAAAAGTTAATGGAGAATACCTTAGTAACTTGCGATTGGCGGATGATATTGCCTTGCTTAGTAACACAGGGGATCAATTGCAATGCATGCTCACTGACCTGGAAAGGCAAAGCAGAAGAGTGGGTCTAAAAATTAATCTGCAGAAAACTAAAGTAATGCTTAACAGTCTCGGTAGAGAACAGCAATTTACAATAGGCAGCGAGACACTGGAAGTCGTAAGGGAATACATCTACTTAGGGCAGGTAGTGACGGCGGATCCGCATCATGAGAAGGAAATAATCAGAAGAATAAGAATGGGCTGGGGAGCATTTGGCAGGCATTCTCAGATCATGAACAGCAGGTTGCCATTATCCCTCAAGAGAAAAGTATATAATAGCTGTGTCTTACCAGTACTCGCCTACGGGGCAGAAACCTGGAGGCTTACGAAAAGGGTTCTACTCAAATTGAGGACGACGCAACGCGCTATGGAAAGAAGAATGATAGGTGTAACGTTAAGGGATAAGAAAAGAGCAGATCGGGTGAGGGAACAAACGCGAGTTAATGACATCTTAGTTGAAATCAAGAAAAAGAAATGGGCATGGGCAGGACATGTAATGAGGAGGGAAGATAACAGATGGTCAAGGGAAGGGAAGCGTAGCAGGGGGCGACAGAAAGTTAGGTGGGCAGATGAGATTAAGAAGTTTGCAGGCACGGCATGGACACAATTACTACATGACCGGGGTTGTTGGAGAAGTATGGGAGAGGCCTTTGCCCTGCAGTGGGCGTAACCACGCTGATGATGATGATGATGATGATGATGATGTCGAGATTTGTGGAAATTCAGAAAGCACAAGATTGTGTACCTGCGTGGCTGTCAAGGGTGGAACCCTTGACCGCGCTCAAACAATTCTAAAATAGTCAGCCCTATAAGGCTGACACTTGGTGCTGAAAATTTGCAAATTTGTCTTGTTTTCTCAAATGTCATTTGTTGTTTGATATAGAAGTACAAAACAGGCAATAAATAAAAAAAAGCTCATGGCTCCGTCTCACACTCCGAAGACACTGGTTCGATTCCCACCCAGCCAATCTTGCAAGTTGTTTTTATTTATGAATTACCTGCCGTGGTTTTTCCCTCACGGCCAACGCCGCCCACGGCGATGACACCGGCTTTTCTGCGACACGAGCTCCTAACGCTTTCGCGTTAATAATTAAGAGATGCGCAAGGGCACCTGATACTAACATTTACAGGTGACATGGCGGGTAAATTTAGGCTTGTGTACATGACACGTTCAATCTTTAAAGCTTTCCTACTAGACCAATTTCTGACAGATATTTCAACAAAAAATGCAAACCCCGCGGCTGTTTTGAAGGGCCGGGAATTGGACCTAAGATGGTGGGTAATCATGTCCACTTGTTGCTCAAAAAATTGCTTCTCGTCGTGGCACGTGCGGCATTCTAGTAATACGTGCTCCGTTGTCTCTACGTTGCCACAGTTATCACAGTAAAGGTTAGTGGTAAGCGCTATGCGGTACAGATAATTGTTCGTGTATGCCAGGTTCAGTCGAAGACGAAGGTACAATGTCCCAAGTGTCGAGGTAGAGGTCGTGGAATTTTCGGTCTCACTTCTGGGTCAATATAACGCAGGACTAGTAGAGAGCAGGTATTCGGCTTTAACTCAGGAAGAGGACCTTAGTGTTGAAGCAATTAACGACAATCATATGTGCATCCTTGAAGAGTGTGCAATAGAAGTCGGTGGTAACTTCATTAGACAGGATAGCAGTAAGCTATCGCAGGAGACGAAAGAACTGATTAAGAAACGCTGATGTATGAAAGCCTCTCACCCTACAGCTAGAATAGAACTCGCAGCACTTTCCAAGGTAATCAACAAGCGTAAAACAGCTGGCATAAGGAAGTATAATATAAATAGAATTGAACGTGCTCTCAGGAACAGAGGAAGTCTAAAAGCAGTGAAGAAACTAGGAATAGGCAGGAATCGACGTATGCGTTAAGAGACAAAGCCGGCAATATCATTACTAATACCGATGAGATCGTTCAAGTGGCTGAGGATAGAGATTTGAACAGTACCAGTGGCACACACGACGATAAAGAAAGAGGGAATAGTCTAGATGAATTTGACATCCCATAAGTAACGCCGGAAAAAGTAAAGAAAGCCTTGGGACCTATGTAAAGGGGGAAGGCATATGGGGAGGATCAGGTAACACCAGATTTCTTGAAGGATGGTGGGCAGATTGTTCCAGAAAAACTGGCCACCTTGCATACGCAATGCCGCATGCCCTCGAGCGTACCGGAATCTTGGAAGAACGCCAACATAATTTTAATCCATAAGAAGGAGACGCCAAAGACTTGAAAAATTACAGACCGACCAGCTTACTGTCCGTTGCCTACAGAGTATTTACTAAGGTAATGGCAAATAGAATAAGGAACACCTTAGACTTCTGTCAACCAAAGGGCCAGGCAGGATTTCGTAAAGGCTACTGAACACCATATTCACACTTTCAATCAGGTAATAGAGAAATGTGCGGAATATAGCCAACCCTTATAAATAGCTTTCATTGATTACGAGAAAGCGTTTGATTCAGTCGAAACCTCAGCAGTCATGAAGGCATTATGGAATCAGGGTGTAGAAGAACCGTATGTAAATTTATTGAAATATTTCTATAGCGGCTCCACAGCCACCGTAGTACTCCATAAAGAAAGAACAAAATCTCAATAAGGAAGGGCGTCAGGCAGGGAGATACGATCTCTCCAATGCTATTCACAGCGTCTTTACAGGAGGTATCCAGAGACCTGGATTGGGAAGAATTGGGGATAAGAGTTAATGGAGACTGCCTTAGTAACTTGCGATTCGCTGATGATATTGCCAAGTTTAGTAATTGAGGAAACCAATCGCAATGCACGTTCCTTGACCTAAAGAGGCAAAGCAGAAGGGTGGGTCTAAAAATGAATCTCCGGAAAACTAAAGTAATCTTTACCAGTCTCGGAAGAGAACAGCAGTTTACGATAGGTACCGAGGCACTGGAAGTGGTAAGGGAATGCATCTCCTTAGGGCAGGTAGTGACCGCGGATCCAGATCATGAGACTGAAATAATCAGAAGAATAAGAATGGGCTGGGGTGCGTTTGGCAGGCATTCTCAGATCATGAACAGCTAGTTGCCATTTCCCTCAAGAGAAAAGTGTATAACAGCTGTGTCATACCAGTATTCACGTACGGGCTGGAAACCTGGATGCTTGCGAAAAGGGTTCTACTTAAATTGAGGACGACGCAATTGGCTATGGGAAGAAGAATTATGGGTGTCACGTTAAGGGATAAGAAAAGAGCAGATTGGGTGAGGGAACAAACGCGAGTTAATGACATCTTAGTCGAAATCAAGAAAAAGAAATGGGCATAAGCAGGATATGTAATGAGGAGGGAAGGTAACCGATGGTCATTAAAGGGAAGCTGAAAGGTTTTCCAGAAAAAATGAGTGAACATCTGTACATAATGGTTTTCAACCCTCCGAATTCAAATGTCGTATCGAAATTGAGCGAAAGAAAGCGCAAACATATTTTATTTCGACGAAAAGTGCAGCAGCAGACACGCCCAGCTCACGCGCCTCGTTTCCGCCTGTGATTGGTCGGGCGCCTCGTGACGTCAACAATGGTGTTCGTCCGGACCGACTGCTGCCGCTACACACGAAGCACGGTGCAAAGTAGTTTGGTGGTGTTTTGCTTAGACGGTTAAGGAAATTTTCGAGAGCTTGCGTTTTTTGAGGAGTTCGGCTTTAAGTCCAAACTCTACGAGAGCGATTTTGCGCGCGACGGTGACGGGCGCCGGCTTCGAGCGACAAAACGGGCCGTTGCTTGAACAAATCGCTCGGTGTTGTCTCTCGATCGCCCGTTTTTAGACATCTAGAACTCGTCGCTCGTCTCCTGGAAATGCTACGAGCGACTAGCCAATTGTGCGAAGCCGAAACTGGATGTACATAACTCAAATACTACTGTTTGTCGCACGCAACGAGCAAACTATAGAATTTTACACGTGCAAGAAGAGGAACCTAGTGCAAGACCTTCAGAAATATTTTATGCTCCTTCTTCAGTAAAATAGATCAACTTAAATTGATAAAGCATGCATCACGCTAGTTTCGGCGCTTCTATTGCGGCCCTCATACCGGGAACTCGTCGCTCAAAGCCGTCGCTCGCATGGAGTTCGGCTTGCAGACGACGAGTGAACGTGACAGCCATCGCCTCGCTTGTAGCGCTGTCGCTGTCGCGTGCAAGATCACTTGTAAGGGTTTATACTTGTACATACTACACGTACGTACCTACTTGTACATACTACATGTACGAGCCGATTGCGAAGGGCCGCCCTCTCCAAGAAGCAAAAAATGCTGGTGCAAGCACTGCTTGTGTTGGAAATGTGCTTTGGCGAGTATGTTTTTTGCTAAGCTGCATTCAGCGTTCCAGTGAGTACAAATGTTGTGTTATGTTCCTGCATGCCTCCTCGTAGAACGTAATCGGTGATGCGATCTTCAGCATTTGTGCGCTGTCCAAAGCTGTCGGCAATCTACACAGACGGTTTAAACGCGGGAAAAGTTTACCGGCTGTTGTAGCACGTGTAGTATAGAACCTTCATCAGCGCGCCATCCGCACGCTACTCGTAACCAGCGAATTCCGTCGGCTACGCGAGATGGTCGGTTTCTTATGTGTGCGTGAGAAGGGGGAGCGCAGCGCCCTAGCGCCAGCAGGCTTTCCAACGCATGCAAGCTTTACGCTTCCACTGCGTTATGGTAGCTGCATGCAGACTGTTTCACAACACACGTGCGAATAGAAAATTCGTGGCGCTTGGTGATGAAACCTGCGTCAAGGGTGGGCGATAAACATGCACCTTCCGTTCAGCGTGCTAACTATTTTTTTAAAGAAACCAAAGCACGCATTATTGATAAACTCCGGTAGTAATCGTTACGGAAGTGGTTAGAGCACAACACTTGTTCTTGAGCGCTTGAAATTGTTTCGGTTCACAGCAGCCTCCCACTTAGCCGAAAGCTTCTTGTCTTGCAGGAACTAATGGAACGTCGGACCATCGTCGCGGCCGCTCGTGTTCGTGCAAGCGTAGGCTGCACAGAACGACGGCATGATCGGCCTACAAGTTCAATTGATGCTGCGCACGTCAACTACCACTCCTATATACACACAAATAAAGGAATGTAGGGTCGAGCGAAGCACATTAGGACGGCACGCACGCAGAAACAAGCCCGGCACGGTCGGCACGGCAATAAGTCAGGCACGGTCGCGGAGACTGCGAAGGAGCGGAACACCAGTGTTGACGTCACTAAGCCGCGGTTTCCGGTCTCCGCTCGCATCGTCAGCGTCAGCAGCAGCGCGCGGCGCTCGACGGGGGGCGGAGCTACAGCGCAATTTTAATCGACGATTGCGTCACTCCTAAGTGAAAAATCCCCCCCAAAATTTTACCTTCATGGTTTATAAGGTTCCCGCATCCGTATATGAGCGTCTTATTGAATTGGACAGACTCTTCAGCTTCCCTTTAATGTCCAAAAATATTGCACAGGACAAGGACAAGCGCTTGTCGTTGTCGCCCTTTTGTGCCCCGTGTCCACTCTTGCGCTAGTCACTTATCCAAACCAGGACGGCCTGTGCTTCAGTGATGCTTTTAAACGATGGACTGGCTCGGAGAATAGCTTTGATTCCTGCGAACATCATGGGAATCAGCATACTTGATATCTGATTTACTGCGCTACCATCCAACAGCTTTTCTTGGTTGCTCCTGTTCTTCTGCTGCGACCTTGGGGACACTTGTTGTGGGCTTGCGGCTATATCACTTGAGGGCTTTGATTGACTCTTTGCAGATGAAGGCCACTGCTGGTTTTCTCTCACTATTAAGGAGAATGGCTTTTTTGAAGCCGACACGCTGCGCTGTACCGTGTCTTGTTGCTTTTGCTCTGTAGAATTATATGTCCCATTTGGATTCGATGGTGGTTCTCGTCGTTTCCTCACTTTTCCCTGGATTTGCTCCATTGTCCGAGCAAGAGTGGCTGATTTCTTTTTGGGACACCCTCCTTATGATGCAGCCTGCTCAGCTCCACAGATTGCACATCGAGGCTGAGAACGTGACGAAGCCTCCTTATGCGTATGTGCACCAACGGAAAACATTGTAGACGATGGGGCTGTTACAATATTTCACTATATGCCCATGTCTTTGACATCTGAAGCATTGAGTAGCGGACCCTATGTATTCCGTCACGGGATAACTGCAGAATGCAAACGACAATCGGTTTGGTAAAGGGGCGTCCTTTAAGAATTCCAGGATGACCGAGCGTCTTCGGGTTTCCGTCACCACGCCATCTTCGTTAGGGACGTACAAAACTTGCCTTTGTAGCAGATGTGATTCCTTGTTCGCTCATATACTCCTTGAGGTCGTCATCCGAGTATTCAATAGGAACGTCCTGTATCCTCCCATACGTGGCAAAGTATGAGTATGGAACTCGAGCTTCTAGAGTAATACCCGACAGATCTGTCACCACGAGGAAGGCGATTAGCTGTAGGAAGTGCAGACACTGTCACCATGAGGCTGCCATCCTTGTTGAGACGATGGCTGAGTAGGTTTTCTTGGGTTGTTGTCATGACCACAGAAGCCAGAAGATTTGGGTTTAACTTGTATAAGTTGCCGTCAGGCTGAGTTGGCTTGAATATAACAGGAACACCTGCGGCTCTTTTTGCAAGAGGCAACAGTGAAGGTTGTCTGTTCCATCTTTTCGTTGTCTCCTGTAGATTCCCTTGGGTCGATCTCACCTGCACGTAGCCTTTTCCTTGCTTGCTCACCTTCTCTGTGGTCTACATAAATAACATGCTGACCTGATTGCTGATTGCTTGTGATGCATGCCATCAGAGCATCATGAAGGAGGGGGAGGGGGGCGGAGGCTCGCCGCGCTGCTGCTTCAGTGCGGTGCACCTCGGGAGCCGCTTGATGTGCTTCCCTCGCAGGACGGTGACCCCCAGGCCAGCGTTCGGTGAGAGCGAGGCACAAAAAGCAAAATTTTACTCGACACTTGCTAAAAAAGTACTTAAAAATACAGACGGACGTTCGAAACCGAGCCTATAATTCGTCGTCTTCTTCTGGGGTCGGCGCGGCTGGAACGCTGTAAACTATGACCCTCAGTGGCTTCGGGACGTATGTATAGGAAACGGCGCGACACTCTCACCTCGAGGAGAGCGGGCGCATCGCCCACTACCGACAATAATATTGCGAAAGCATTACTCGTCCCATGAGGCAGCAAAGCGGCCGTTGTCCTCAAGAAGCGACAGGAGAAATCATCACCAGCGTGAATTAAGCTGGAATAGGGTACATTACCGTGGATTAAGATAAATTAAGGTGTATTAGGAGAAATGAAGGTGGATTGATGTGAATTGAGGTAGACTGAGGTGGAGTAAGGAGGATTAAGGTTGGTACAAATTAGAGCAAGGTAGATTAATGTAGAGCTTTAAGTTAAGATGATAAGGTAGAGCAGTCAATGCTATCGCATTGAAATCACGTCAAGTTGCTTAAGAGACTATCAATTTTTATGTCTGGGCTACAACCACATATTTGGTTGGGGTAAAAATTAGACTAGATAAAGGGCGCACGCGCCCTAGTTTGCCACCTTCTGCAAAGTAACAAATATCCCCGCTAGCTGTTCGAAAAATTAGGCATCATCAAGGCCGCAATCACAGATGCGAGAAAGGAGAAAAGAGAGTAAGTACGAGAGTGAGGAGGACGGCACCAAGATAAAAGAGTGGCAATTCCTTGGTAATTTTTATTTAGCGGCCTTAAGCAACACTAAGGTCCCTAGATAATGCAAGTTTTAGGGACCTTAGTGTTGCTTAAGGTCCCTAAAGGTGGAGCTACTGGCCTATCGCATTTAATTTAGGCAACTCTGAAAACGACCGGAAGCCTCTGTGCATGTCATGATTGCCGAATCTCATCCCAAAGGACCTCTTCTGGGCTTTCCTTGTCAACATGACCGAGTGATCTCAACAAGATAGAGCGGTCGCTCCTAATGGTGTACTGTAAGCACCAATACTGTAGAGTTTCTTACAGGTAAAGAAACTGTCCCTTTTGGTATCCTATTGTCTTTGTAGCCATGTAGCCAGGTGTCCTATTTTCCTTGCAGAATCAAAGCATTGCTGAAGATATTTTTTTTCTCTCCCGTCTGGATGCTTGTTTGGGCAATGTGATGGCACAGAAATTCCCGCCACAACAAATTTAGGAATATATATGCCACGAAAGCAGAATGATGCCGCCGCTGGTTTTAAATACTTCCGAAAAAGTAAACGTCCCTTCGAGGACACTTGTCATATCTATCGTACTTTTATTCGTTAAAGGCAACGGATGAATTATAGCGAGCGAACGCATGCTGAATGCTGGCAGCAGCACGTTCCCCCTTTCTTTTTAGAGTGCCAATTAGGGTCGCATCATCGCCCTCGCCAACAAAGTGAACGGCCAGAGCAAACGTCCCATCGCACAGGCCGTATTCCAAACACGAAACGGGTGCTCCAGACCACCATGGCTCGAGTCACCCAAGCTCGACGAAACGTCGCGTGCTGCAGAGCTCTGCATGCCCAGAGGTGGAGGAAAAGACGTTTGCTGGACAGAAGTCGGGTCATCAGTCAGAGACCACGTGCCCAGTAGTTGGTAAGGCGGCGCTGCGAGCTTCTGCGTGCTCGATGCAGAGGACAGCTGTGTCTGCACCGAAGCCTGAGTATCTCGCCCGTCGTATAGGGGAACGTGGGCCACACGGGCAGGCCTTTGATAATAATGGCCTCAGCAGTGTTCGTGGCACTGGCTTCCTTACCGAGACATTGCTCGGCAGGCGGGGGAAGGTAGCGAACTTCTGCGCCTTCAGCCAGTGACTGTTGAACTCCGAGGATGTGGTTCTAATGGTTCAGGACACGTCTCCTCGCTGGGGTCTGTGGACATACTTGCTCCTGGAGGAGTAGCGCTGCATCATCCGAGTTCGACGACACGTCGCGTGCGGCTGAGCTGTCCGTTCTTGAGGGTGGAATACTACGTAACGATTGGTCAGGCGTAGTGACACTCAGAGATGGTAACGGGCGTGCCAATTCTACTTGGGTAGATGGCCATCGCTCGCGAACTTCAGTTGGGCCACCCACCGTTATGGAGTGAACGAAGCTTCCGGAAAGTGTCAGCCCGGGCGCCGCCTCGCGGTGGATAAAAGCAGGAGCAGCGGTTGCCGGGTGAGTCAGAGCGGCTGGAGTGAAACCGACGGCGTCACCCGACGGGGCGGCGCCTCCACGTGCCCAAGTTATGGAAAGCTTGTAGGCCACGTCACTGACTGCTGTGGACGGAAATCCACTTTGCGAGGCGTGCCCTCGAAGCAGTGCTGGTCAGAGTTAGCGCAGGCATAGGAGAGCCGGCCGAAGGCACCTACCAAAGTTGCACAACATTCAGGCCAGGACCACTGCTTGATTCCTCATACTATACTTTGGCGGCATCACGAAATCTGTTTGCTGCAGCCGGCCGTCCTTTTCGTGGTCCGCCTAAGCATGGTGAGCGCCGAACGCCGAGCGTTGGCTGCTTCCACCTAAATTATGGCGCCATCCTGGAACCCGCGCAACTACTCTGGTTGTCCAACACCTCGCTATAGTAAGGCTGCAGGCGAGAACCCGCAGATTACTGAGATGACGTAGTGCAGTTGTGCTATCGGTGGCGAGGTTAACGGCCAAAGACGCTTGTGCAGTATCCCTTGGCTACTCAGAGGTGAGTGGTGTTTTGCGCTAAATATTCATGCCATGAGAAGTGTGGACGGCGTTCCCTTGCCGCAGCAGGCACCCAGGACGCCGAGTTTTCGCGAGTGCTGACGTTAAGGCTGGGCCGCTTTATGCGGCGCTTTCGTATACTGTGCCGTTGCCAGAAACAGAAAGCAGTCCTTACGCCAAAATTCCTGTGCTAATCTAACTTCTTTCTTCTGGGGTTACTCGTTCCAGCTGTTTCCAGTACCACGTAAAAGCAGTCGCGTATGTATCGAATACCTCATTTCAGAGTTCTGCAGAGACGAAGCCAAACATAATGTCTATAGGCAATTACCGAAGCTCAAAGGATCACTTAACGTAGACAAGCCCGTAAATGCAACACGCTCCGTGAGACGAGAGCCGCTCATGAGCCACATTCGAGCCGAGAAACGCCAGAGAGCTTCCAGCACAAAACAAGCGCAGGTGCGCTTTGATTACATCGTACAGTGGCAACTTACAAAGACAGCGACGTGTAAACTTAGTACCACGGACGCAAACTCAAATTTATGGCTAAATATGATGGATCTTTTGTGATTAGGGAATGGCTGGACCCGAATACTTGGTGTGTGAGCTGTACGACGTATAAAGCTGCCTGAGATACACAAGGGAAAAAATTCGCACAGAAACTCCACTGGAGTTTTCTTAGTATGAGTAAGCTTGTGGCACTTGCTCACCTGCTCGCAGGCTGCTGTCATTATTAATCCTATCCAACTTTATTCGACCAATGTAAACACTTATCACTCCTTTCTGTCCTTGTCAAATTTATCGGACATGATCCTACCCATATTAATTGTCATCGGTCCTTAACAACCTTATCGGTCTCTAGCCGACCCTTAAGAACCCTTATCTGTCCATATCAACCTGATCAGAATTTTCCAGATCATTATAGGCCCTTATCCCTCTTCAGCACCTTATGCATCCACGTCGAACCATTATGAACCGTGATGAGAACCATATAAACCCTCTTCACTCCTTATTACCTTTATCAATTTATTGACTGATTATCTGCCAGTGTTGTGCGACGCAAAGTGCATGAGTCCTTAGAGATTGGTCGCAATTCGGTAGTTGAAGGAACGCCCCAACGGAATGCGCATCCCACGACCACCAAAACGTATTGGGGATGTGGCGTCATTGGCAGTAAACTTTCGCAGTCACAATTTTTCTGGTTCTACACTGCTCCAAGTAGGCTGTACATGTGGTCCTAGACGTGGGCTTTATTCCACCATCAGCAAATTTTTCAGCGTCGCCTTCATATAAACTGTTCTCTATTGGCATTTGTTTTCTTACTGCCGGTACAACACAATCATGTCGTTCAGATAAATTCGCCTTCTGCAAGCGTGGGTGTGCAAGCCCAGGGGCGTGGAAAAAAAGCCGCTTTGAACGGCAGTGTTCAGAATGTGCTCTGCTGGAAATAGCGCATCGACCGTAGACCGAGGATGTCTTGCAGCGACTACCGTTACCGATAATTACAAGATCGTTCTTCCTCCTTTGCCATTAGGAAGCACAGTTCTCGACTCCTCGGAAACTTTCTCGCATTTGTGCGCGCCTGTCTTTCCCTAAAGGGGCGGTATGGGTAATAGGCCACGTAAAGTGTTTCTTCGAAAAACGTTCCGCTGGCGTCTTGTATAAGATTCCGTTAGACTGCGGCAAGGTGTACAATGGCCAGACTGGGAGCTCTATACATAACCACCTGCGAGAGCATGCTCTGTTAATCAAGAATGGGACTGGGTCGCATTTGCCGTATCACTGCAAAGTGTGCACAAGTAAACCTTTGCTTGAAAACACATGCATATTACGAAAAAGTAAGGATATGGTGATACCAATCTTGCATCGACTTAACATTCGGGAAGAACATTAAACAAAGTGCAACCACTTGTCGTGTACCACAGCGATCACAAGGAGAGGAGAGAGAGAGAGAGCAAATGATAAAGGAAAGGGAGGGAGGTTAACCAGGACTGAGCCCGGTTGGCTACCCTACACTGGGGAAAGGAAAAAGGGGACGGGAAGTATAAAAGAAGAATAGAAAGTCTACTGGGTATATCGTTCGGTCACTCAGTCCGGATCACAGACGCTAACTCAATCCAGTAGTCTTCAAATATCGCAGCAGAGCTTTTGGGGCCTTTTGTAGCTGCGATATGCGAGGCCTAACGGTGTTCTATCTAGCTGATTGAGAGCTGTGCAGAGGTCATGTCTTTCATTTTGAAAAGATGTGCAGTAGCACAGTAGATGTTCGATAGTTTCCTCGGCACTGCAGACATTACAGTCGGCGCTATCAGTCATTCCAATAAAAACGTATATGCATTGGTGAATGCGACGCCCAAGCGTAAGCGGCACAGCATTGTTTCCTCATTTCGCAGAAGCCCTGGTAACAGCCGCAGTTGCATAGAGGGGTCGAGGGAATGCAATCGTTCTTGAGTGAATTCAGGTGTATGCCACTTCTCTAATGTCATACGGTGTGCTACATTGCTTAGGTGTTGGGCTGCATCGGTCCGCGATAAAGGTACAGAAACAAGGGTTGCTCCTTCGTGTGCTTTCCTAGCAGCTTCGTCAGCGAGGTCGTTGCCGGAGATACCGCAATGACTAGGCAGCCACTGAAACACAACGTCATGTCCTTTCGCTATCATATGATGGTGCATTTCTCGTATCTCCGACACTGGTTGTTCACACGACCCGCGACGAAGAGATGACAGAAGACATTGCAAGGCCGCCTTCGAATCGCAGAAAATTGCCCACTAATTAGCAGGTTGGTTGTTAATGTAATCAATGGCACCTCGGAGGGCAACAAGCTCCGATCCAGTCGATGTTGTCATGTGAGAAATCTTGTATCGGACGCTAATTGATCGTGATGGTATAACCACTGCGCCGGTGGAGCTGGTCTGAGTGGAAGAGCTATCCGTATATACGTGGACTCGGTCAAAGTAGAAGGTGTTCAAACAATCCAAAGCTGCTTGCTTCAGGGCCAAGGTAGGCAGGTCGGTCTTCTTTCTTATCCCTGGAACCGTGAGACGCACTTGAGGTTGTTCTAAACACCACAAAGCTGAGGTTGAACGTGCTGAGGGTGTGAAGCCCGATGGTAGACAGGCACGATGGATGCTGACCTCGTTGGAGAACGACGCCTGTGGTCGTCATTCTGGCAGGCAGGCAAGAGAGCTTGATTGCATGCGTGAAACATGACGAAAATCGGCCCTAAGCATGTCGATGCTAATGTAAGTCGTGATCTGATGGTCTCGAGCCATCATAATGGTTCCTGCTGTTGAGGCGCTCCGCGGAAGTCCTAGGCAAACACGTAGTGCCTGTGTTTGCACGCTCTGTAGTTCTCGAAGATTTGACTTGCATGTTTTAGCAAGCACGGGAGAATTATAACGTAGCAATCCTATAAAAAGTGATCGATATAACTGTAGCATGGAGCCCACTGGCGATCCCCATGTTTTGCCTTCGATAAACTTAAAGACATGAACAACAGATGTGAGCTTCTTCAAGTGGGCAACATGAGGGCTCCAAGAGAGGTCCCGGTCCACAATGACACCCCAAAACCGGTGATTTCTCTTGTAGGAGATAGGCTGGCCATTAATGCATACTGGATAACGAGACATTGGTTTTCGTGTAAAAGCGACTAACGCACATTTTTCTGTTGAGATGGTAAGGCCTTGTGTGTGAAAGTAGTGAGATGCCTGTGTTGCTGCTTTCTGCAGCCTTGCGCGAACGTGCAGACGAGTGACCGCTGATGACCAGATGCAGATGTCGTCGGCGTAGATTGAGACACTCACTGTTTCCGGTAGGGATTCGGTCAGCCCAAGAAGCGCGAGGTTGAAAAGAATAGGGCTTAGAACCCCACCTTGGGGAACTCCTCGACATATGTAGTGGTTGGTAGTCGGACCATCTTACGTACGTACGAACAAGGGCCTTTGTGTCAAGTAGTTTCTGATCCATCGATATACTAGCCCTCTTAGTTCAATTGTGAAAAGTGCTTCTAGAATGGGCTGATTGACAACATTGTCGTAAGCGCCTTTCACGTCCAGAAAGAGCGCTGCTGATAATAGTTTCCAAGATTTTTGCTGTTCTACAGATGACACTAAATCGATGACACTGTCACTCGATGAACGGCCTCGTCGAAATCCCGCCATAGATTCGGGGTAAATCTTGTGGTGTTCTAGGTACCATTCGAGACGCATGAGGATCATGCGTTCCATGAGTTTCCCGACGCAGCTGGCAAGTGCTATAGGCCGATACGATGCCAGTTCAAGCGGCGACTTTCCTGCTTTTAGTAGCGGTACCAGGCGGCTGCGTTTCCACTCCTGTGGGACGACACCATCTTGCCATGAACTATTAAAAAGGCTGAGGACTTCTCTTCGTGCTTCTCAGCCTAGGTGGCGCAAAGCAGTATATGTTATGCCATAGGGCCCTGGTGAAAACGAACGCCTACAGAGCGCCACAGCAGCTTCTAACTCTTCCATAGAGAATGGAGCCTCCATACTGGTATCTCGTGGACTGGGGATGTCGCTTAAAGCCATGTCAGGGACTAAAACTGTGCCGCCGGCGATTTGCGTGCGAAATTCCTCTGCAACGTCTATCTCACGGCGGTTTTGATAGAGAGCGAGGGCGTTCGCATTGCTGGGGTCTTGAGCAAAAACCCCGTAGGGTACGCCACACACGGGACAATGGCTTGCGGGGGTCTAGTGACTCGCAAAAGCATTTCCATCTTTGATCCGCTAGCTTATCCATTCGGCGTCTTATCTTCTTTTGCATGCGCCGAGCTTCTCTGAGGTCAAGAATTGACTTTGTGCGCCTGTACCTTCTTTCAGCACGGCGACGTATTGTACGAAGCCTTTGCAATTCAGTGTCATTCTCTGTACGCTTTTTCGAATGTGTGAAGCAACGCGTGCAATCTTGCATTGCGTCTGCAATTATGTCTTCTAATCTGCGTGCGATATGTTTCTTGCAGGTGTCTTCTATTCAATCTCGAAAGACTGACCAATCGATTTGGCGAGATGCATCCGGTAATGCGGCGTCTAGACCATTGATTCTCACAAAGGTAGAAATATGATCACTTCCATAGGTTTCAATATCAGTGAACCACTGCACGCTCGAAGTCAGGCAACGTGACACCAAAGTCAAGTAAAAGCAGTTACTGTACGTTGTTCCTCACAGAAATGTCGGACTTCCGTCATTTAGGAGACACAGGTTGTGGTCTGATGCAAAGGATATTAGTGACCTGTCCCTCGAATTTATCCTGGAGCTTCCCCATATATGGTGGTGAGCGTTGAAGTCCTCAGTTATTATCCAAGGACCGGGAGTAGTAGCCATAATATCTTCTAGTCTTTTGCTGACAAACTGACTTGTTGCGGATAGGTAGACGCCAATAATAGTAAAAGACAGCCTCTTCTTTTTCGCACTAACACAGACGTATTGGTTACCGTCGTGTGGCGCTACGGGTAGCGAAAAATACGTTAGGTCCTTGCGAATGTAAACCAGAACCTTACTACTACGGACACACATTGTTGAAACAAAAGATTCATATCCTGATAGTCTTATGGAGGCTGATAAGTTCGGTTCACAGATCACCAGTATAGGAAAGTGGTAGCTAAACACGAACTGTCGAAAATCCGAAATACGTGACCTTAGGCCTCTCGCATTCCATTGGAATATAGAGGCACTTCTGACATCATCCCGGAATGATCGCTGTTGCTGTCGATAAGCCATGGTTCTGCTGTAGAAGTTCTCAAGCACTGGACTTCTGAAGGCTCGCTAGAACCGGATTGATGGCATCCAGCACTTGCAACGCACTTCGAGCTGTTGGTGTCTGTATCTTGTCCAGAAGAACACGAATAGTACTCACCAGAGAGCTGATCATGACAACAATTTGTTGATCTTGGTCCGTCAGTTTATCAGGAACAGTCGAAGTGTCCCTTGCTGTAGAAGTCTGATTGCGCTCAGTAGGAGCATGTAGCCTGGGGAGTACAGGCCACGCGTCAGCAGCAGGGCTGTTCGTTGCATCTTTGTCCTTTGAGCTGACTGCGTTTGGCCTGGGCTGAAGAGTGGGTGGCAGTGTACGTGGCTGGCGCTCTGCAGAGGCTTTGGAGGTTCGTGATCGACGTCGGCGATGCGATCGTCACCGCCTAGTAGATGTTGCTGCTTCTCGGTGAGACGGGTGGTCTCTAACCATTTTCCTCAATATTGCCATTTCCTTGTGAATTAAAGGGCATTCCTTCGAGGAGGCATCGTGAGGGCCGCTGCAGTTCGTGCACTTCAGCACACTGGCTTCGCACGTGTTAGTTGTGTGGGGCCCAGTGCAGCGAGAACAGACGGTAGTGTTCTTGCACACAGTGCTCACATGCCCAAACTTCATGCACTTCCAGCACTGCAGCGGTTTTGGTATGAAGGGGTGAACTGCGTGTCGGAAGTGGCCCACTTTTACGTGCGATGGTAGGGATTCGCCTTTAATAATGATTTTGACACACCCTGACGTGCCGAGACGAAACGCGTTTGTGATGATGGTGTTTTCTGTAGCTGGCTTGATTAAGATCGGCAGATTGGAGTCGACAATAGTCTCAACATCGTAAATTCCGCCACTACTGATTTGTTTGCCCAGCGGAATATGAGGGCGGACTTTCATCCCGTCAAGTTCCGTGACATTGCGCAAAGAATCCAACGCAGCCACGTGTTCTACGTCAATCGCTAGGGCGTTCTTACCGGTGTTCACTCTGATGTCTTTGATTTCATTCGGAACCAGTGCCTCTAGATGTGAAGACACGGCTTGCCTGTTGAGGCGTCTCAGGTTGCCAATAGCGAGAACTAGCGTTAACAGGATGGTGAGCTCCTCGGTATTCTGCAAAGATCTCACGGTGGACTCACTCGAATTCGAGGATGCGCTGAGAAACCTTCGTTTTGCTTTATGACTCCGCACCAGCTCGAAGGCGTCGTCACAAGAATCTTCACCGCTGACATAGTACTGCATGGTGTCGTCGCTTTCAGTGTCGCTCTCGGTGCCGTTGCGCTTCCTGGAGGCAGCCGCCGCGGGCACTGCCGACTCCGGCGGACGCGCGTGAGACTCCATCTCCATTGCCGTTAAGGAGGAAATAGCAGTTCACTGGCAAAGTCTAAAAAATCCACAAAATAAGTAGAGCTGGAAGACTCGGTGTTATTATTATTATTACAATTATTACAATGGTCAAGAAGTAAATCATGACAATGGGGATCTTTGAGTAAATGTCTCTTTATTCGCCCAATACGAAACTCACAATTGTAAAACTGAACATAGCAAATCCCCGACATAGGAAAGCCCCAACATAGCAAAACTAACCATAGCGCCAGCTTCATTGGACTTCCCTCTTCGCAGGGTAGAAGAGCTGTGATTTTTTTTTTCGTGCGCATCTGCACAAAACTGCCGCGCGACTGGCCGCTCGAGGCACTTTGTGCGTATTCGCGGGCTTCTTTCACACTCGGAAAAACACTTTTATGTAGCATATATTCAGCAACAGAAAGCCGTATCGAAAGTTTTTCTTGTTCCTTTACAATTTCCTCATTAACATTGTTTATCTAATTATAATATCTGAGAAGTTGTTTAAATAAGTAGGTCCAATTCTGTAATTAGGCGGAATGCAAAAAATAATCTGAGTATCTCCAAGCGACGGCAAACAATATTACCTTGGTTCTGTCCAGCTATGTACCATTTGCATATCTCCAAACCTTGGTGCGTGATAGTTGGGACACCCCGTATAACCGTTAATAAATGCCTAAAACCGACAGAAAAAATATTGATTAGTGCACCAAACATCTTGGGAACATGCCTCTTACTAGTTGAGCATGAATGTCAACCTATGTTTTCATTAATTCCCCTAGAAAAGTGAGCTGAACTTGTCTATTAGGAATCATTCGCCAGCTTCTGTATCGTAGTGAGTGGAGAATCCTAATTTCGTGTGAATAGTGGCCTTGAATTTTCCTGAAGGGTGGCCTAGTGAGTTCACATGCTTGGATATATATATATATATATATATATATATATATATATATATATATATATATATATATATATATATATATATATATATATATATATATATATATGTACATATACATATACATATATATATATATATATATATATATATATGTGTGTGTGTGTGTGTGTGTGTGTGTGTGTGTGTATGTATGTATATCCAGGCTACACATTCACTGCACAACACGTTCTGTGAATTAGCCGTAAATGCGCTCGCTTGTCTACATCGAGACGCGTAATATTTAGTGTCTGTTTAGTGAACATCAAGCACTATGCTAATCCCTTTGGATGTTGTTCTCTTTCTTTCAGGAAACAAGTGGGAGTCCATGGAAATAGTATGGGAAAAGAACGTTTTTCTACACTGATGTTCCTGTTTTACCATCGAATACTTCCGGATACTGGAAATAAACATGTTCTTACCCGCTGGATAGTGTTTTAATCTAAATGTTAAGCAAATGACAGAAGAAATCTGATGCTTCAGCAAGATGTAGTACATCGCAGCCAGCATTACAGTGGCTACGTTCAGCAGATGCCATCTTTAACAACAGCGCAAGAAAGCGTGTGCATAGCAAGAGCGACAATATATGCCCTTGATGGAGCGCTTTCAAATAGGTAATGTGGAAAAGGACCATCGCTCTATTTGTGGCATGCGCGGAAGATTGCGCGTGTAATAATTCTAAAAGGAGCCGTGAAGACTCATCATTTTCTTCGGTGTTAACAGAGGCTGAATTCGAATTTACCTTAACGCCTTATCTTTCTGGGTGCTCGGCCAGGGGTTTCAAGGAACATTGTCTTTTGCCACGTGATCCTGTGACTGTTTTAATGTTTTGAGTTTTCTGGCTTCAATAATGTAGGTCTGCCTGGAAGTCTTACCACGGGATTCTATCGACAAAACAGGGAAGGTTATTGCATTGTTGTCAAATTCTAACGGAGTGGTTCTTGAGCATCTTTATAGGAACAAGTTAGACTCGACGTTATAGTCTTTGGAAATTCTTGACAGTGATTAAATCTCTCCAGAGACGTAAGTGATCGAAGCCCACTTATTTTGTTTTGCAGTTACTGCAGGGGTGCTAGCAGTGCGTATATGTGCAGGCCAATTAGTTGATGAGTGCATGCGTTGTTAGCCAAGCCGTTCCTACCTTTTCGCAAAGCACTGTCGCGCACGTCAGCTGTGGAGGACGGGTGAGTAGTGCCGCTGCTACTGTGCTGGACAAGACAAGTTGAGATGGGGTCCGGAAGGTTTTCCGGTGTGTTAAACTTTTTGGTGGACGCTCCTTCTTAGTGCCATGGTTTCAGCAGGACACGAAATTGGGCGTGGTTGCAACAGCGTGACTATGCTAAGCAACAGGAGGGGACGCCACATGACGCTCACCATCAAAGGAGGTTTATTTCAGAAAAACATTGTATGTGATACGTAACTGTCGCATGACCTTCACCCGACTCCTGGGCGTACACTAAGATCACTATCAAAAATAACCTTCAAGTTGCACAGCATTCGAAGGTGTCACATGCGTCGAAAAATAAAAGCACATGGAAATGCAAATAACAGCACCAGGAAAAAGAAAACCCAGTAGTGGTAAAAATGGCGATGGTGTTAGGCTGCTGAGCACGAGGTCGCGGGATCGAATCCCGGCCACGGTGGCCGCATTTCGATGGGGGCGAAATGCGATAACACCCGTGTACTTAGATTTAGGTGCACGTTAAAGAACCCCAGGTGGTCTAAATTTCCGGAGTCCTCCACTACGGCGGGCCTCATAATCAAAATGTGGTTTTGGCACGTAAAACCCCATAATTTAATTTTTAGTAGTGGTAAAAAAACTATCAATAAGTGCTGTCACACCTACGTCGGCTCAATAGGCACGCAGAAGCCGCGCAAGCGCCTTGCATTCACCGTTTCGTACTTTCCTAGTCCCCTTCTCTATACATTATCCTAGACTAAAATAAAGCTAGCCGTTATGCCTGGAGACAATTTCTCATTGACTTCCGGATGCATGGGGGTGGCGGACCAGCGGTGACGGCTACACAAACGAAACAAAAGCATAGTCCTGCAGGACGTCACAATGCTCGAACCAAACGCCCTTCATGGGCCACGTTCTACTAGAATTCGATAACATTAAAGGTAAGTGGCAACCGTATGTTGTGAAAATCGAAGCGTACATTGAAGCGAACAGCGTTACAGAAGATGCGAAAAAGAGAGCCTTGCTTGTAGCCGCTCATGGAACGTCCACAGTTGAAGTCTTATTTGGGTAAGCTGCGGAAATAACGCCAAGTTCTTTGAGTTACAATGACGTTCTGACGACCTTGAACAGCTACTATGGCCCACAGCCAAATGAACTTACCGAGTGGTTGCAGTAATATCGCCGCTGCCAGCAAGAAGGAGAGCATTTGAATGCATATATTACGGCAATATGACAAGTGGGCCCCAAATGCGAATTCTCGTATATACTAGGCGGCATGATAAGGGAACCGTATGGTGTGAGGTCCAACAACTTGCAGAAACAGCTTCTACCATGAAGGTCTTATTTTTGGCAGACACAGAGGTGCTTGCCCTTGCCGCGGGAACGGCAGAACAAGATTCATAAGGCATTACCACAGACGGCGAGCCGATGAAAGCACTCAGGTTACCGGAGCGCTACGAGCGTTCCACGAAGAAAGGGAAACCGTTATCGACGCAAGTACAGTGCAAATATTGTGGAAGCTACGGACACCACGCACTGTCGTGCAGACTGTAACAGAAACAGGGCTAGTCGGATTACTTGCACTTTGAAACTGTAAAAGCGCACGTAGACGGGAACGAATAGAGTGGACAGGACGAGGTGCTCACTCACAACTGAAACATTTTATTGAAAGGAAGCAATTATGCACACAAAAACGGAGTAGGACGGCTGCGCATGCGTGTCAAGAATAACCGGTTAAACAATACTAAAGGCAACGTTAAAAGTTAAAGAAAGTCTCATGCTATGTTCACACTACGGTCGTAATGCGCGTAACAGCTCTTTTGGCGTATCGAACGTAACGGCTGTAAAAAACGTTACGGCAGTTAAGCCGGCACCTTTGTTCACATTTACTGCTGCGTAAATTACGGCTTTTACAACAGGCCAATCAAATTCGGAGCTGCAGAATCGATGTCACCAGCGGTCCAATATGGCTCCTGTCAACATGCGAGCGCTGGCCGAGATCGAAGAAATTCACGCTCAAAACAAACTTATAGTCATGTATTCAATCGCCCAAAGACGACGAAGGCGACGCAGAAGGGTTTGGGTGCGGCAAGTATTTCTCGCCAGGGCCGTGGACGGCGATTTTCACAACCTTTTCGCCAAGCTCCGAGTTGGTGACGCTGCGATGTTTCATAACATCATGCGCATGTCGCCCCAGCAGTTCCGCTTCCTTGAAAACCTAATGAGACCACTCATCGAAGTTCGGAGCACGCATCTGCGGCCATCGATTTCCTCGGCGGATAAACCAGATGAACTGAAAACAGTCTCGCAAGGCGCACTGCAAACATTTTCACGAACACAGCCAATCGTGCGCACGGAATGGCGGAATGGCACTTCCCGCGCCCGGAGCTGTCTGCAGACGGGAGGAGGGAAGTGTCGTCACCGGTTGTTGAAAGCCGAAAGCTTATCGGTCATTGGCTGTGTCGCAACGGTCGTAACATAACAGTCGTAAATGTTGCCGACCCTTTAACACTCTCACCCACGATTTTTGCGAGAATTGCGCACGTTGGTACCTTTACGTTCGCAGTCTGAACTAGACGCGTACGCTTGTTGCGCTTCCGCTTACGTATGTTACGAAAAATCGGCGCCTTACGAACGTAGTCTGAACATAGCATAACTATGAAGGAACTTGGATTATTTATCATTTAGCAAGACCGAGGGGTGACTGACGGAGTTATCTCCTCTTTTCTTTATGTGGAAGGCCTCTGGCATTTCACGGGTTATCTGGTTAGTGCTTTTCAGGATAATCTGACTGTCTTCGCAAACAGGATAACAGCCGCAATCCCTACAGTGGGCGGCTACATGCGTCGTTCCTGATGAATTATAGGCCGCCAGGTGCTCTCTCAGCCTCGCGTTGACCCAACGCACAGAGTGCCCTCTGTAAACCTACGTAACCAATGATCGCAGACTACTCTTTCAACCGCTTCACGACTGCTGGTACGAGCAACCCAGGTCTATTAATCCTACCCTTAAGTACAGGTTGGACCATTACAAATTGTGAAAAGAGGAATAATAAAGTCCAGCATAGGTTCCGCATTGACAAAAAAATCATGTCCACACATGATGAAAACGAGCTTTCTCAACCAGATCGACAAGCCCCAACAAGCAGGCTATCCCAGACTGTCATTAAATGAGTGTGCGCTAACACTTTGAAAGACATAAAAAGCAAAGAAGATAGATCACCCGGGAAGACCGTCGTAAAGATAATAAAATAGCCGTCGTTCCGTACATACATAGAACATCGCACGAATTAATATATATAGGGACTAGGTATAAGGTTGAGGTGTTTTTTTTTTTTCAGCGAAAAACAAACTTCAGACAATTTGTTCTATTATTCGCCGGTTCGCCATCGCAGTGCAATATTAGCGCACCAAAAAAATTATACATTGTGCGACGGGCATAGTGTATATGATCCCGTTTGACTGCGGTAAGATTTACGTAGGCCAGTCTGGCCGTTAATTGCGTCAACACGAGGCTGAGAGAGCACCTGGCGGCCTATAATTCATCAGGAACGACGCATGTAGCCGCCCACTGTAGGGATTGCTGCTGTTATCCTGTTTGCGAAGACAGTCAGATTATCCTGAAAAGCACTAACCAGATAACCCGTGAAATGCCAGAGGCCTTCCACATAAAGAAAAGAGGAGATAACTCCGTCAGTCACCCCTCGGTCTTGCTACATGATAAGGAGTTCCAGTTCATTGATACCTAGAGTAACTTTTAACGTTGCCTTTGAAATGATTTATTCCGTGATACTTGACACGCATGCGCAGCCTTCCTACTCCTTTTTGTGCACATAATTGTTTCCTTTCAATAAAATTTTACAATTGTGAGTAAGAGCCTCGTCCTGTCCACTCTCTTCGTACCCGCCTTTGTGCGCTTTTACAGTTCCAACGTGCAAGTAAACACGCAATGGTGTTTCTGATACAAAGAAAGTAATAAATACAATGTGCAGGCTGCCAAGGCCACATTGCGCTTTTCTTGCAGAGCCGGGCAGGCTGCATACAACCACATTTTTTTTTTAGATAGAACCGTAAATGAACTAGTAAATGTACTTCCAGGTGCTAAACCGGGGTTACCAATAACAGTATGTCCCTACTTCGGTACATGAGGAAAATTGGCAAATAAAATAGACACGTGTTACACTCACAGGTAATCAACCATAACAACAGCATATTCTGAGCATAGATGCAAAACACTGGGCAAAAACGCACGAATACATACATTTACAACACAACAGACACAGTACAAGAACATAAAAAAATGCATCTGAGAGAGGGAGAAGAAACTTTATTATAATGTCACGTGGTAGTGACGGTGAAGAAAGAAGCAACACGGTGGAATACAAAACTAGCTTTTATTGGGCGAACCTGTGCCCACAAAAACAGGCTACACTTATAGCACAACGATAGCGGCGAACACGGTCGGCGATCGTCGGAAAACTGATCAGCGGGTCAAGCGCGTCGGCTTTTATACAGAGTCGTCGAATGTTCCAGACTAATCGTTGGGACCCGCGTGCCTTCCATAAAATTCTACATCATTCGCGTCAGTCATATAACACAAGGTTCGGCGATAACAGACTGCGGATAGAAGCATCGATACCTTTCCAGAAACTTCGGATGCATGCAAGCGCGTCCCGCGCTGTGCGATAAGATTTGTTAAGCGGCGAAACCTGGTCGCCCGATAAATATAAATACACGTGTCAATAAAGTGAAAGAATTTATGTGGTTGGGGCCCTTATAGTCCAGGGCCCCACTGGCTGTCGCTACTGCTTGTGCTCGTCGCATCAGGGCCAGCCCGACCTGAGGCTCGGAGCGACGGAGGATCGCTTCCCACTGCGCATATGTTGGTTGGAGGTAATGCATCAGAGACACTTAGGACTGCTTACGTGTGGGAATACGAAAGGGTTATAGCATTTGCTGAAATGTTTCTTTCAAGCGCGTTCCTTGTCCGCGCCAGCTCTCGCCTGCGTTCTATCTGCGTTAATGTTTCACCAAAAAAAATTCTTCTTGCCCTCGCTTTACATTTATTAAGGTCCATGTGACTGTCATGCACTCGTGCCATCATCTTGCCTCTCATGGACACAGGCATGCTCACTTATGTACCTTTCAGTAGAATACCTTTCGCAATTGACAGCTCGCGTGTGAGAGGTTTCAGCTTTCCTTAAACTTCTTCACCATTGCGAACGGCCTGAATTACGGCGCATACATAGGCATCTTTATCAGTCTCTTCGTTTAGCCGCTTCAGCGTGACGCCGCTGACAATGGTTGTAACTGCACTCACAGCATTGATTTCCACATCGGCATCAGCATCCTCCTGGTCCGGCATCACGGCTGAGGCTAGCGAGAGCATGTCTGCCAAGATGAGTTCTTTTCCTGGAACGTATCGATGGACATAATCAGATTTGAGCAGACGCATAAAAACTTTTGTAGTCCAGGTGGCATATCAGTGATGTCTTTTTGAGCTATAGCCATCAACGGCCGATGACCAGTTTCCAAGACAACTTGTCGACCATAGATGAAGTCACTGCTAATGATTTCTTTTCTATCTGTGAATAACGCTCTTCCGCGTCAGTCAGCACCCTTTATGCGTACTGCGTCGACTGCCCTGGTAACTAGCCCGAGCAAATTATTTATTTATTTATTTATTTATTTATTTATTTATTTATTTATTTATTTATTTAGTTATTTATTTAGAACATACTGCAGGCCTACAGAAGGCCCAAGCAGGAGGGGCGAATACATAATATATGCAACAAGAACAGGATTAGCAAAATTGAAAAATGTTAAATACAAGTTGTAACACAAAATACAGCAATAAATACAAGGCTCAGATGCAAAATACAAAAAGTAAACGTAGAAATAAATGGCTCTCAAATTAAATGCTGTGAAGAAAACATTGAGTCAAAAGAATCAGCTCTGGTTAAAAGATCTGGCGGGCACCTGTTCCACTCCTCAATGGTGCGTGGAAAAAATGAGTATTTAAAGGCGTTAATTCTAGCACTGTAAGGGGTTAATGATTGTGCATGATGATTTCGTGTTTGGCGCGTAGTGTTAGGTTTAAGGAAGGGGTCTGCATTCATAGACAGTTTATGGTTTTTTAGTAAGAAAAGTAGTTTCAGTCTTTGAATTTTCCGGCGCAGCTGTAATGTTTCAATACCGTGAGTGCGCATGATGGTCGTTGGTGAGTCAGTTACACGATACTTTGAAAAAATAAAACGGACGGCTTTGCGTTGAATCATTTCAAGGGCCTCGATGTTACGTTTAGTGTAGGGATCCCAGACGGTGCACGCATATTCTAGTGATGGCCTTATTATTGAAAAGTAGGTTAATTTTTTAAGTTCAGGTGTGGCAAGTTTTAGTTTATGTCTAAGAAAGCAAAGTTTACGAAAGGCTGAGGAGCATACGTTTGATAAATGTTTATTCCAGCTAAGGTTTTTCGTTATTGTAACTCCTAGATACTTGTACTCGCTGACTTCGGTCAGTAGGTGAGATGAAATATTGTAAGGAATGAGAAGGAAGCCTTTTTGTTAGTTATCGTCATGTATACTGTTTTCTCTAAATTTAGCTTCATGTCCCACTTATTACACCATGTATGTATGTTCTGAAGATTGGAGTTTAGTAAAACTTGATCATCTTGGCAAGTAATTTGGTGAAATAAGACGCAGTCATCTGCAAATAATCTAATTTGAACAGGGGTAGTTATAACGTTAGTAATGTCATTGATATATATCAAAAAGAGGAGAGGTCCGAGGACGCTTCCCTGTGGGACGCCTGAAGTGACCGGCAGGTGGTTTGAATAGCAATCATCAATACAAACAAATTGTGTGCGGTGAGAAAGGTATGAGGAAATCCAACGAATTATGAAATTAGGAAGACCAATAAGTTCAAGTTTGTAAATTAGTTTGGCATGAGAAATAACATCAAAGGCTTTGCTGAAGTCTAAAAAAATAACATCCATTTGACCAGCGCTATTTAGTACACTTGCAAAAGTATGAATGACAGAAGTTAGCTGAGTGACAGTGGAAAAGCCTTTTCGAAACCCTTGCTGATGGGGGGTAAGTTCCTTGTTATCGTTTAGAAATGTAGTTATGTAGTTAGGTATGATATGCTCAGCAAGTTGGCAACATGTGGAAGTTATTGATATGGGACGATAATTAGCAATCAAGGCAGGATCACCCTTTTTCAGCACAGGCACAATTCGCGCTTTCCTCCAGTCGGAAGGAATGTTTCCTGTTTCAAATGATTTGCGGAAAATAACAACCAGGAACTCTGTGATGGCTTCTGCATACCGGCGCAAAAAAATATTTGGTATCCCGTCAGGTCCAGCGGACTCTTTAGTTTTGAGGTTGAGTAGCATGGAGAATACGCCAGATGAAGAAACAATGTCGGGGGTCGAATTGGGAGACATGGTACTGGGTTGAACAAATAAACCATGATGGGAAAACACACTCTGAAAATACTTATTGAATGCCTCAGAGATTTGCGATTTATCAGCAAGCTGCACACCTTGACATGAAATGCGCGTAATTGTTTTTTTTTTCTTTTTCGATAAGATTTCCAGGACTTATGTGGTGAGTCACGAAGAAAATTTGGCAGGCTATACGGAAAGTAATTTTGTTTAGCCTGGCGCAATGCGCTTGTGAAGTTAGCCTGATGTATTTTAACTATATTTCGACAGGCACCCCCACGCTTCAGTCGTTTGATTTTTCTTTTCAAATGTATTATTTCTCGCGTGATCCAAGGAGTTTTTTTACACGTTTTCTTTGTTCTATTAGGAATGTAGTTATCAATGCAGTACGTACAGATTTCTTTAAATTTATTCCAGAGTTCATCAACATTAGTTCCTCGAAACATGTCAAGGTGTAAGCTGAAGTAGTCTAACACACTTTCATCATTAGCTCTGGAGAAGTTTTTCACGGAAATAATTTTTTCTGATTCACTGTCGACATTTTGTTGAATGGGACAAGTAAAAACCACCATGCAGTGATCAGAAAACCCAGTTTCAACTGAAACAGTAAAACGTTCTGTTTCTTGGCTGAGAAAGACGAGGTCGAGAATAGATGCAACTTCAACGTGTATGCCAGTTGGGTGCTTAACTCCTTGTTGCAAATTATGAATCAGCATAATATCACACATGTATGAAGCATTTATGTCATTGTTTGTACTAGGGAAGGGATCATTCCAGTCAATATTTGGGAGATTAAAATCACCGACAAGATATATTTTATCACGGCGAAATTTAGACATGTGATCGGCCAGATCACATAAATATTGAGGTGGCGAATCAGGTGGTCTGTATACAGCAAAAAGCACAAACGATCTACCCCCGTACGACAGTTTTAAAGTCATACTTTCGTGGTTAGCTATTTGCTGCAACGTGTGTGCCTCTGTGTTTTGATTCACCAGGACCGCAACTCCTCCTCCACGTGTTGCTCTTTCACGGCGAAAAACTTGATAAGAGCGGGGGGAAACAGTTTCATCATCAATATCATCTCTCAGCCAAGTCTCGGTGATAACTACGGCGTGTGGATTGTGAATCAACAAGATAGCCTCCAAAGCCTCCAATTTATTTACAACACTACGTGCATTTATATTGAGTAAGCGAAATTCCTTAACACGAGGTTGTGAAAGTCAGTCTTTGCTTTGATAACTGTTTTTATCACCGAGTTGAACTCCGCTGTTATCGCTGTCATCCCAGGTGTAAAGCATTTTTTCGATTCGCAGCTTGTCATTTATCAAGGTAACTTTTTCCCTTCATCCATTTCTGTTTTTGCGTGTGCAAGCTCGGGCTCAAGGCAAGTTCACTTGTCTTGAGCCCGAACAGTGCCTGCCTTCCTTTCTTGGAGATAAAGAAGTCCAAATGCTGCCGTCTGTCACCGACAACTACTTCTTGGCTGATGACACCTAGGTGTTTGGTGCTGGCCCCATCGTATGACCGCAAATTGGTGTTGCTGCGTTTGACAGGCGGCATTGGCCGCAGCTTCCTGTAGGCTGAATACGGTATGATATTGGCATGAGATCCCGTGTTAACTTTGAATTTCAGTTTGTCGCCGCCAAGGCTCGCTATCACCATCCAATCTCGTTCATTCCGTATGTTACCGGTGCACAGATCTAAAATCTCAAAGTCGTTGCCATCACCGTCATCCTGGAGCGCATCTACGCTCGCCGCTCTTCTGCAGCAAACAGCTAAGTGATTCCTTGCTTTACAGATTCTGCAAGTTTTGCCATAAGGTGTGCAGTCGCGTGGCCTGCGTTCTCTGCCATAACATGAGCATTTGAACCTTTTTGGACGCCTGGTTGAGATCCGAGCGACATTGACTGGATCTACTTGGTTTGCTTTATCCGCCCATGCTTCGCATTGCAAAGCAGCTGCCTCTGATGCCTTGCATATTTTTTCGGCTCTGGCCATCGTGGGCTCGTTGTCTTGCAGTAGTTTGACCTGGAGGCTGTCATTCCTAATGCCGATCACAATTTGGTCGCGAATAATGGAGTCTGACAGCTGTCCGAAATTGCACGATCGGACTTGCGTCTTCACGTTCCGTGCAAACTGCTCAAAACTCTCCCCCGCTGTCTGCATCAGCTTCCGGAACAGGTACTGCTCGTAGACTTCGTTTGTTTGAGCAGCCCAGTACGCATCAAACATGACAACGACGGCCTCGTAGTCTTCTTTGCTTTAGCCTTCACTGAAGAAGTTGTTGAATACTTCTAATGCGTCATCCCCTGCTAAGCTCAGTAGTACTGCTGTCTTCGTTGCCTTGCACAGGCGTTTGTCATGCGGCTTTGTTACCGTGAAGTAGAGCTCCAGCATCTGCTTAAATTGTTGCCAATTCCTGCCCATATCTCCTGTCTTGAGCAGTGGTCCAGGTGGCTTCAGCCCATCCATGTCCACAGCATCCGTAAACACATGAATAATTTTGCGCGTTAACTTCGCCTTTCTTGTCTATCTGTGACGTCTTTGTTTTGACAGAAATTAATGTTCCTGCGGACGCCATGTCCTCTTATTCTATACCAGGTCATAAGTTGTTTTCGTACACTCGCACGTTGCGCAGAGGAGGAGGCGTGGCCGTATTTACGAAAGACAAGTGGTCTGTATCAGAGATACCGCTTTCCTTTTCGCAAGCTAAAGTACTTGCTCTGCGGCTATGCGCATCTGAGACTTCATTAGCTGTTTTGTCTGTTTACCGGCCGCCTTGTTGCAATGTTCGCTTATTCTTATCAGAACTTGGCACACCACTATCATCCCTATCTCTTGACGAAAACGTTTGTGGGCTAGGCGATAACAACATCGACACCCTCCACCCCACTCTGCCAGCGGTCGCGGACTATTTTGATCTATTATCTAAATGGGGATTAGAAGGCATTATACATCAAGCAACGCATGAAGAATTTCTGTGCGGAAAGTTGGTTAAATCCTGCATTGACCATATTAATGTTCGGTGCTCCAATTTTGCGATGCAGGCAGCTGTTATTGAAACCAAGGTCGCTGATCATTATTTCGTCTGTTATCGTCTTGTAGAAAATGCCAAACCTTCGAAAGTCAGCAGCATGACAAAGGAAATTTGCATTGTTGATCCTAAGCTCGTTGACGAATGCGTCACAAAGCATGACTGTCAGTCCATGTTATATACACTCTCTCCAGCTGATTTATACGACCATTTGGTTCCGCTTCTCCACAGTTATAGAAACAAATGCACCCGGTTTGTAAAAGTCAGATTACGTCACGAAGAAAACAAATGGTTATCGACACAAATATTAGGGGCAATTAAGGAAAAGGACCTTATGTGGGCCCAAGCTTAACGAGCTCCAAATTGTCCAGAGTAATTAATTCAATTTAAAACATGTAGAAATCGAGTGAATCTCATGATTCGGCTAGCAAAGCGAAATCATATGGGCCAAAAGTCAAAGAAGCTCGTTCGAACATGAAAACGACATGCTCTCTCGCAAATGAATTAAAAGGTATATCCAAACGTGGTAGCCGCCTGTTACCACTTGAGTCCCATTTTTCTGCACACGGGGCAACTGTTTCAAATGACTTTAATACATACTCTAATGAATAATACATACATTCTCGCACGTTTCTGGTACTGCTAAACCACACCCTGATCACTGTACTTTAAGAAACGGCGTATACAAATCTGCACACTTGCCTTCTCTATCAGAACTTGATCTCAGATCAATTCTTTTTAACCTAAAAGCTGGTAAATCACCTGGCGTTGATGGCATTTCTGTGGCCGAGTTACACAGAAATTTCTATGCTGTTAAGTATGTGCTGTTATCACTGCTGAATCACATTTTAACCAGTGGTATTACTCCTACAGAAATGAAAATGGCCACAGTCATACCGCTCTTCAAGAGTGGTGCACGAAATAGAGAAAGAAACGTTTATTATACGAAACAGTGTCCCGAGCGAGAATGGGTATCACCCTAGGGTGGGAAGGCTCCTTAGTCTAGGAACCCTCTGGCTTCGACTGCCCTCTTGGCCCTGGCGACGAGTTGTCGTTGGTCTTCCAGGTCCCCGTTGGTTAGCTTGGCCTCCCACGTTTCGAATGGGTTGTTTGCTTCTATTGCTCGTTTTGCGTGCGTCTCTGGTTGCATTCCGCTGCCTTCCTGCCACGGGCATTTCAGGAGCAAGTGTGCCAGAGTGTCGGGTACGTTGCAGAGTGGGCAGAGGTAGCCGTAGAGCGTCGGGTAGACGCGATGCATTATCATTCCGTGCGTGTACGTATTACTTTGCAGGCGTCTGAGGATCAGGCTTTCTTCTCTGTCGAGTTTAGGGTGCGGTGGAGGGTACACTCGACGCTCGAGCCTGTAATGTTGCAATATGGCCGAATAGCTGGTAGGTACGGCCTCCGCCTCTTCTGTCGTGGGTCCGAGAGCGCGTGGGGAGAGGGGAGCCGGCTCACATGCTCGCGGGCAGCGGCGTGGGCCGCTTCGTTCCCCTCTAGTCCCTCGTGTCCGGGTACCCTCGTTACGGAGGTGTACGGGAGCGGAGTGCTTCGCCTTTTTAGTATCTTGAGTGCATCGGCCGAGATGCGGCCCCTCAAGACGTTTCTGCAGGCGGCCTGGGAGTCGATGAATATAACCGCGGAGTCTGTGCATGTAGTGGTGGCGAGAGCGATTGCCGCTTCTTCAGCCGTTTCCGGGTTGCACGCCTTGATGGTTGCCGATGCTAGCTCGGAGCCTTGGGAGTCTACGACGCTGAGAGCGTACGCGTTTCGATGCGGATACTTTGCCGCGTTGGTGTAGCGGGCATTCGGGTCATGCTTGAAACTTTGTTTGATGGCGTTGGCTCTAGCCTGTCTTCTACTCTTGTGATATATGGGATGCATGTTGCGCGGGACACGTGCGATGCAAATGCACTCTCGAACGTCCGGTGGTATTCGCTCTTTCTTGTCTGTGTCTGCGACATACGACTCGCTGTAGGTTATACCCCTGTCAAGCGGGCAAGTTAAGTGCACTTACGGGGAGTGCACTTCGGGACCTTGAGTCACACTTAAGGCAACGCGCCTCTTAACGGGAAAACATAGTGCACTCCCAGTAAAAAAAAAAAATAGCGACAGACTAAGAGCGAGTTTTTAAAGATGTAAATTAACCAGAGAAAGCTGCTAAAAAGCGAATGTTTTAAGTAGAAGTATATATAAAAACAAACTTCATCTATTTGTCTCAACAAAAAACGAAGATGTTTTTATTATAAGTGTGTTGCAAGTCAATGCTGTCCAAGACGAATGCCTAGCCAATCCAAAACAACATGGCGGTGTGCGGCGAGGTGGCAGTTGATCTTGCTCATGATCCTGCTAGAACAGAATATGAACGAGTATATATGAGCAAAGACGGTGAGTTAAATATTTAGCTACACTGCAAAATGCCACGCACACGGCTCAAAGCACGACCGGTGTGGTCAGCACGCTTTCACACCAAAATAAACACGAACTGAATGAACATGGCGGCGCCGCAGTGCCGCATCATTCTGGCGCCGTTAGTTGCGTACATGATAAATTCGTTTCTTTATTGTGCTGTTTCGCTTCTCGCTAAACACAAATTATATTGTTAACAGCTGCTCAATAACTGAAATGAGCTTTTGTGTCCTTTTTCTATGCATTACATTTTGCGTCGTTGAAAACGTTGGTGGCGAGGCTAGGCACTCCTCCAAACCATTGGCGGCGAGGCTACGCACTCGGCCAGCAAAGTGCGTTCCGTGAACGTACTCCGACTTGAGTGCACTCATCTGAGAGTACACTCCGCTGCGACGTTAAGATTTGAGAAAGTGCATTTAAAAACCGAGTGCACTCGCCGTAAGTGCACTTAACTTGCCCGCTTGACAGGGGTATTAGGTGTCGCAGCACTGATCTCCCTGTGGGCGTGAGCTTGAGTCGTTCTAGCTGGCTGTTCTTGTGCGCTTCGGCGATCTCTTGCCACGTGTTGTGGACGCCCATCTTAAGGAGACGTGATGTAGAGGCCATGGCGGGGAGTCCCAGGGTGACTTTGATTGCCTTCCTTATCATGATGTTGAGCTTTTCTATTTCACCGTTCTTCAAAGCCAGGTACGGCGTGCCCTATGTGATGCGGCTGGTGAGCAGTGCTTGTATTATGCTTAGAGTGTCTCGCTCCTTGAGCCCGCTTCTTTGGCTTGAGATCCTCTTGATAAGGTGCGTGAGTTGCGAAAGGGTGCGTTCTAGTCTCGGTAGGCTTGCAGCTCCCGATCCGTCTTTGTGGATGTGGACTCCAAGTATTCGCATGGTGTCGACTTTCGGGATTGTTGTCCCGTTGAGTGTGATGGTAAGGTCGGGCTCTTCGTAGTTTGCTGGTCAGCCTCTCGTTCTTGCTTTCAGGACCAGGTGCTCAGACTTCTTTGGGGCGCAGCGGAGACCGCATTAAGGAGAGGGTGGCAGGTCTTGTTGTGAAACTTAATAAGAGGCACAAAATGAAGATTGTACAGGTCTACGCCCCTACATCCAGTCATCATGACGAGGAAGTCGAAAGCTTCTACGAAGACGTGGAATCGGCGATGGGTAGAGTGAAAACTAAATACTCCATGCTAATGGGCGACTTTAATGCCAAGGTAGGCAAGAAGCAGGCTGGAGACAAGGCAGTGGGCACTAGGAATAGCAGGGGACAGTTATTAGTAGAGTTTGCGGAACAGAATAATATGAGGATAATGAATACCTTCTTCCGCAAGCGGGATAGCCGAAAGTGGACGTGCAGGAGCCCGAACGGCGAGACTAGAAATGAAATAGACCTCATACTCTGCGCTAACCCTGCCATCATACAAGATGTGGACGTGCTCGGCAAGGTGCGCTGCAGTGGCCACATGATGGTAAGAACTCGAATTAGCCTAGACCTGAGGAGGGAACGGAAGAAACTGGTACATAAGAAGCCGATTAATGAGTTAGCGGTAAGAGGAAAAGTAGAGGAATTGCAGATCAAGCTACAGAACAGGTATTCGGCTTTAACTCAGGAAGAGGACCTTAGTGTTGAAGCAAAGAACGGCACTCTTGTGGGCATCATTAAGGAGTGTGCAATGGAAGTCGGTGGTAACTCCGTTAGGCAGGATACCAGCAAACTACCGCAGGAGACGAAAGATCTGATCAAGAAACGCCAATGTATGAAAGCATCTAACCCTACAGCTAGAATAGAACTGGTAGAACTTTCTAAGTTAATCAACAAGCGTAAGACAGCTGACATAAGGAAGTATAATATGGATAGAATTGAACATGCTCTCAGGAACGGAGGAAGCCTAAAAACAGTGAAGAAGAAACTAGGAATTGGCAAGAATCAGATATATGCGTTAAGAGACAAAGCCGGCAATATCATTACTAATATGGATGAGATAATTCAAGTGGCTGAGGAGTTCTATACAGATTTATACAGTACCAGTGGCACGCACGACGACAATGGAAGAGAAAATAGTCTAGACGAATTCGAAATCCCAAAGGTAACGCCGGAAGAAGTAAAGAAAGCCTTGGGAGATATGCAAAGGGGGAAGTCAGCTAGGGAGGATCAGGTAACAGCAGATTTGTTGAAGGATGGTGGGCAGATTGTTCTAGAGAAACTGGCCAACCTGTATACGCAATGCCTCATGACCTCGAGCGTACCGGAATCTTGGAAGAACGCGAACATAATCCTAATCCATAAGAAAGGGGACGCCAAAGACTTGAAAAATTATAGACCGATCAGCTTACTATCCGTTGCCTACAAACTATTTACTAAGGTAATCGCAAATAGAATCAGGAGCACCTTAGACTTCTGTCAGGCAAAGGACCAGGCGGGATTCCGTAAAGGCTACTCAACAATAGATCATATTCACACTATCAATCAGGTGATAGAGAAATGTGCGGAATATAACCAACCCTTATATATAGCTTTCATTGATTACGAGAAAGCGTTTGATTCTGTCGATACCTCAGCAGTCATGGAGGCATTACGGAATCAGGGTGTAGACGAGCCGTATGTAAAAATACTGAAAGATATCTATAGCGGCTCCACAGCCACCATAGTCCTCCATAAAGCAAGCAACAAAATCCCAATAAAGAAAGGTGTCAGGCAGGGAGATACGATATCTCCAATGCTATTCACAGCGTGTTTAAAGGAAGTATTTAGAGACCTGGATTGGGAAGATTTGGGGATAAAAGTTAATGGAGAATACCTGAGTAACTTGCGATTCGCTGATGATATTGCCTTGCTTAGTAACTCAGGGGACCAATTGCAATGCATGCTCACTGACCTGGAGAGGCAAAGCAGAAGAGTGGGTCTCAAAATTAATCTGCAGAAAACTAAAGTAATGCTTAACAATCTCGGAAGAGAACAGCAATTTACAATAGGCAGCGAGGCACTGGAAGTCGTAAGGGAATACATCTACTTAGGGCAGGTAGTGACGGCGGATCCGGATCATGAGACGGAAATAATCAGAAGAATAAGAATGGGCTGGGGTGCATTTGGCAGGCATTCTCAGATCATGAACAGCAGGTTGCCATTATCCCTCAAGAAAAAAGTGTATAATAGCTGTGCCTTACCAGTACTCACCTACGGGGCAGAAACCTGGAGGCTTACGAAAAGGGTTCTACTCAAATTGAGGACGACGCAACGAGCTATGGAAAGAAGACTGATAGGTGTAACGTTAAGGGATAAGAAAAGAGCAGATTGGGTGAGGGAACAAACGAGAGTTAATGACATCTTAGTTGACATCAAGAAAAAGAAATGGGCATGGGCAGGACATATAATGAGGAGGGAAGATAACCGATGGTCATTAAGGGTTACGGACTGGATCCCAAGGGAAGGGAAGTGTAGCAGGGGCCGGCAGAAAGTTAGGTGGGCGGATGAGATTAAGAAGTTTGCAGGCACGGCATGGTCACAATTAGTACATGACCGGGGTTGTTGGAGACGTATGGGGGAGGCCTTTGCCCTGCAGTGGGCGTAACCAGGCTGATGATGATGATGATGATGGAGAAGACCGCAGTTTCGGACATAGCTTTCGATGGTGTCGACGGCTTCTTGTAAGCTACTTTCTTGCCTTCCAACGTTCGTAGCTCTGGTCCACAGCGCGATGTCATCAGCATAGATCGCGTGACGCAGATCTGGTATGGTCTCGAGGAGTGGGGGTAGCTTGATCATAGCTACGTTAAAGAGTAGCGGTGAAATGACCGACCCTTGCGGGTGCCTCTGTTTGGAAGTGTTGTAAAATATGGTATCAAACCGCCGCGTCATGTGCGCGCTGTCAATGCGCAGGCGCCAAGTTCTTTTTCTATGTTCACTCCTCCCTTTCCCTTTTCGCTTTAAATGTGTCGTGCATTAAACACCTGTGCGTTGTTCTCGGCCAACCACTGGGTCGTCAACGTCTCCCTTCTTACATGACGGCAGCTACGCTTCCGCTGCTATGTTACAGTGGCGACGAGCCAGGAAGACACCCACGCAGTCAAGGTAGAACCCGACGCTAAGTACCCGCAGACAGCCGTACCGCTGACCACGATGGCCTCCCACATGCTTCCGAACTTCGACGACGTCGCAGATAAGTGGAAGCCTTACCTCATCAAAGTGGAAGCGTACTTTGAAGCTAATGCCATTTCGGATTCTACTAAGAAGAGGGCACTTCTAGTGGCTGCACTTAGCACGTCGACGATCCAAGTCCTAATGGGAAGGATAGCACCTGCAAAGCCCAATGCCCTAAGCTATGACGAAGTAGTCAGGGTGTTAAATGACCACTATGACCCAAAACGCAACGAAATCGCTGAAAGTTTCCAGTTTTTCAACCGCTGTCAGCAGGAGAATGAATCCATTCATGATTTTTTCGTTGCAATTCGGCGCATAGCAGACAATTGTAATTTTGGCGACTCGCTGAGCAGGCTACTTCGTGACAGAATTGTCTGTGGCGTGCGTTCAAAGGCCGTGCAAAAGCAACTTCTGTCAAAGAAGGAATTAACGCTGGAGGAAGCGGAGTCGATAGCAATAGCCGCTGAAACTGCCGAAAAAGACGCCAGGACAATGTCCGTAGACGTACCGCCTGTGCTTAAAGTGGAAGCGCATCGCAAGCTACCATCGAGATCAAGCACGGAAAGCGCAGGGCGACTGGAGTGCGGAAGGTGTGGCAGTTTTAGACACGACAGCAACAGCTGTCGATGGGCTAAAGCCCTATGTTACTCTTGTGGTCAGAGGGGTCACTTGGCAAAAATGTGTCGCAGCCGCAATGGTAACGGTGTTCCCAGCAATCGGAGAGTCCATCACGCGAAAGCCTTGGCGGTGGAAGACGCCGTTTCAGAAGAGGACAACAGCGATAGTGCGCACATCTGGACGTTGGCGTCAGCACGAAAGAATGCTCTTCAGCCACCAATTAGGCGTACGTTTAGTTGGGGAGGCGTGGATTTATCCATGGAAGTAGATACTGGTTCCCCGGTGTGCGTAATATCGCGACAGCTTTTTGATAAACATCACAAATGCTGGCCAAGCTTGAAACCTTCACACGTGAAGCTATCGTGCTACAATGGAAGATTACCAGTGGTGGGCGAGCTTCAACTTTGTGTGAAATACCGCGATATTTCCGGTAACTGTGCCCTTGTAGTGCTAGACTGCCCCGGACCAAGCCTGTGCGGCCGAGATCTGCTAATGCTCCTGGAACAAGCGGGCGTTCCGGTACTACAAGTGACGGGTGAAGGCGAGGCCACGGCGGATCAAGTGGACTGTCACAGGATCCATGCCATCTGCGACACATACCAGGACGTTTTCTCAGAAACCTTGGGGTTGATCAAGGGACCACCAGCCAGCCTCCTGCTGAAGGGCGACGCTGTTCCCAAATTCTGTAAGGCGAGACCTATTCCATATGCTCTACGTGACAAGGTATCGCAATAACTTGACCGGTTAGTGTCGCTGGGTGTAATATCGCCAGTCAAGCATTCGAATTGGGCGACGCCCATTGTACCCGTTCTGAAGAAAGATGGGTCGGTCAGAATTTGCGGTGATTTTAAAGCTACTCTAAATGCTGCTTGCGCCACGGAGCAGTACCCACTTCCGGTAATTCAAGATATCTTTGCGTCATTAGGAGGAGGCCAGTTGTTCAGTACGCTCGACTTGCGGGATGCTTATAACCAGGTGCTTTTGGACGAGGACTCTCGGAAGCTTTGCGTTATCAACACTCACAAAGGCCTGTTTTGTTACAATAGGCTTCCGTTCGGCATTTCCTCGGCTCCCGCAATTTTCCAAAGAAAACTTGATACCATACTATCTGGTTTACCTGGCGTTCAGGCTTACTTGGATGACGTTCTAGTCGCGGAAAGGGTTGAAGACTGCGGAGCTCGATTTCAAATGGTGTTAGAACGGTTCAGAGAACACGGTGTGAAGCTCAGATACGATAAGTGTAAATTTAGCCAGCCATCTGTCGCTTATCTTGGGCATCGTATTGATCGTACCGGCCTTCACCCAACTGAGAAAAATGTAGATGCTATCATGAATGCCCCCTAGTCCCCAAAACCTAAGTGAGCTGCGTTCGTTCCTTGGTATGATCTCGTTCTATTCAAAGTTTTTGCCGAATATGTCCGATACACTGTTCCCATTGTACCAGTTGCTAGAAAAAAACGCACGCTGGCAGTGGAAGTTATCACAGTAATCTGCATTTCGGAAGGCAAAGCAGCATCTTAAGGACGCCGAGGTACTTGTGCATTTTGATCCATCGAGGAAACTGAAGTTGGAATGTGACGCATCCGCTCGTGGTATAGGCGCTGTTCTTTTTCACACAATTGGAAGCATCAACAGACCAGTCGGGTTCCGTTCCCGAACCCTGACAAAAGCCGAAAGAAATTATTCTCAATTAGAACGTGAAGCACTGGCACTTGTTTTTGGGGTGACTAAGTTCCGGGATTACCTTTTAGGTCGAGAGTTCGTCCTCGTTAGCGACCACCAGCCACTTCTAGGACTGCTGAGGCCCGACCGCCAGACGCCTGCCATGGCTGCAGCTCGCATCCAACGCTGGGCCCTCTACCTGGGAGGCTACCGTTACAAGCTCGAATATGCTCCGGGAAGGCTGCTACTGAATGCGGATGCACTGAGCAGACTGCCTCTGCAGGGCTCCGATCTCGTCACGGAACCTGACCCTGAAGAGTACGTATTTTGTTTGAAAAGTCTGGATGAAGGGATAGTCACAACACGTGAGCTGAAGGAGCTGACCGCCAATGACTCAACCTTAGCTCGCGTAAAGCAAAACGTGTTACACGGGTGGCCGAAAGGTGCAGAACGACTTGACCCTTCCTTGGCTCCCTTTGCTGATCGCAAGTTAGAGCTATCTCTGGCACACGATCTCGTCTATTGGGGACGCCGTGTCGTCATACCTGTCGCAGCGCGTAAGCGCTTGCTACAATTATTGCATGAAACGCATCAGGGGTCCTCGGCAATGAAAACAGTTGCGCGGTCCTTGTTTTGGTGGCCAGGAATAGACCGCGAAGTAGAGCGCATGGCAGCTCAATGCGAGAACTGCATTGCCAATTTGCCTATGCCACCAGCGGCCCCGCCGTTAAGTTGGCCTCAAACGCAGGAGAGATGGTCGCGGGTTCACGTCGACTTTGCAGGACCAATAGAAGGTAAAATGGTTCTCGTGGTAGTAGATTCCCACACTAAGTGGATAGAAGCAGTGCCGCTGAACCAGGCTACTTCGACAACCACCATTGACTGCCTACGGGATATATTTAGCCATTTCGGGGTACCAAGAACCCTCGTATCCGACAATGGAACTCAGTTCACCAGCCAGGAATTAGCAACGTTTGCTGACAGGAACAACATTACACACCTAAGAACCGCAACCTATCACCCGCAATCAAACGGAGCGGCGGAGAGGGCAGTACGGACAATCGAGGATGGTCTCCGGAAGATGCGACGCGGAAAGCTGGAGCATAACCTTACACGTTTTTTGCTTAATTACAGAAGGACTCCCCAGAAAACCGGAAAGTCGCCATCGGAAATGCTGCTGGGGTACCAGATACGATCGTGCCTGGACACCTGCTTCCCTGCGGCGACTGTGTCTAATTCTAAAAAGGAAAACGACGAGTGGTTGCCTCCAACGGACTGTAGTGTACATGTCCGCAACTACGGGTCAAATGGTAAATGGATACCAGGACGGGTAACAGCGACATCGGGAGGACGGATGATCACAGTGGAGACTCCTCAAGCAATCGTGCGGCGTCACATCGACCAAGTGCGCACCCGCACTGAATCGTCTCCAGATGAACCACCAGGAACCGACCCAGGCTTGATCAGCAGAGACCGTACTCAGAGCGCACCGCCACTCTGCCAAGAGCCATCCGCGAGCCCCGAAGACGCGGGAGAATCTTCACCCCAAGAAGCGTTTCGAGACCTGGACCACCAGATACCTGTTCCACCACTCGTGGCATCCGGGGCAGACCAAGTACCCATGCAACCTGTTCGACGCTCCACAAGATCCCGCAAACCAGTGCAGCGTTTTTAAGAGGGAAGAAATGTTGTAAAATATGGTATCAAACCGCCGCGTCATGTGCGCGCTGTCAATGCGCAGGCGCCAAGTTCTTTTTCTATGTTCACTCCTCCCTTTCCCTTTTCGCTTTATATATACGTGCATTAAACACCTGTGCGTTGTTCTCGGCCAACCACTGGGTCGTCAACGTCTCCCTTCTTACATGACGGCAGCTACGCTGCCGCTGCTATGTTACAGGAAGTATGAAGCTTTCACTGCGGATGTTGCAGATTCCGACTGTTGCCGTGTGGTCCATCAAAAAGTTTCTGACGTGTGCGTAGGTCCTAGTGCCGCAGCCGGTGTCTTCGAGATTGTTGAGGATCGCGTCGTGGCTAACGTTATCAAAGGCTCCCTTGACGTCTACTGCCACTATGGAGTATTTGCTTCGATTGTTTAGGTGATCTAGAAGGCCTTCTTTTAGTTGTAAAAGCACGTCCTTCGTTGGGAGGTGCTGCCTGAAGCCGAACACGGTGTCTGGTAGGTGGCCGTTGTCTTCCAGGTACTGAGTAATGCGATCGTGAACCATATGTTCGAAAAGCTTTCCCGCGCACGAGGCGAGGGAAATTGGGCGTAGGATCTCCAAGCGGAGAGGTTTGTTGGGCTTGGGGATCATGGCGATGTCCGAGTGTTTCCACACAGCAGGCAGTTCTCCTTTCTCCCAGCACTCATTGTAGTAACGGAGGAGAGCCTCGATGGCCTGCGGCGGTAGGTTGCGTAGGTGTTTGTTAAGGATCTGGTCTTTACCAGGGCTAGTATTTCTAGACAGCTTGGATAGGGCTACGTGGATTTCGGCATGCGTGATGGGTCTGTCGAGTTCTGGACTCGGTTTTCCAGAGTATTCTTTGCTGCGAGTTGACGCGGTAGAGGGTGCGTCTTCGCACAGTTTCTTTTGTAGTTCTCGCAGGAGGTGCTCTTCTGATCCGGCGTGGTTGTGGATAAGACTGTGAAGATGTTGCTTCTGGCTCATTTGGTGGGTTCAGTGGCCAGGAGTGCGCGTAGGAGGTGCCAGGTCCTCTTCGTGCTCAGTCCCCTGTAGCTTGTCACAGAAAGCGTGCCAGTTCTGCCTGGCGAGGTGGTCCGCATAGTCTTCAGCCTGCTTGGTAAGGAGAGCAATACGTGTTTTCAGCTTTCTGTTAAGCTTTTGTCGCTTCCATCTCTTCAGGAGGCCACGTCTTGCCTCGCAGAGATGGAGGAGGTGCGCGTCGACCGCGGGTGTATCGGCATCGAGTAGTAGGATCTTGGTGTAACGTTCTGCTGTGTCTAATACATTTTCGAGCCACTCGTCAATGTCAGTTATGCTTGCACCGAAATCTAGCTTGTCCCTAAAGGATTTCCATTCGGTTAGCCGTGCAATTCCGCTCTTGGTCTGTTTACGGGTGTGTGCTACATCTAATTGGAGGGTATGGTGATCGCTACCTAAGGTTTCCTGGAGTCGACTCCACTCTGCCCATGGGACGTCCGCAGTAAAGGTTAGATTGGGGTTTGTGTCCCTGGAGACGCTGTTTCCAATTCTCGTGGTCTGGAGAGAATGATTCCAGAGGATGAGTCTGTGTTGCTGGGCCGCATTATGCACGCTAGCACCCTTTTCTGTGGTGGCATGATAGCCCCATGCCGTGTGCTAGGCGTTGAAGTCTCCCGCTATGACGAGTTGGTATCCATTCGTGGATTTCCTGATTTTTCGCACAAAGTGATCGAAGTCCGGTAGCTGGTCGCGAGGCGGGCTGTACACGCTGGCCACAAATAGGCTTTTCTGCGTCTTTCGTTCCGGTAAAACCTCGATTAAGGTGTGTTCGGTCTGGGTATTCTCTACGTCATGTTTCTGGGCTGTGAGAGTTTTCTTCACCAGTATGGCAGTCCGTCGGGTTTGTGCATATGTGGCGTATCCTTGCAGTCGGACGTTCTGCGTGTTGGTTTCCTGTAATGCTATGACGTCGGGTTGATTCAGCTTGACGAATTCTTGTAGATTGGCGTGTCGAGGGTGGTATGATCGACAGTTCCATTGCCATATGTGTATAGTTGAATGCTGGTTCTTTGCCTTGTGGTTAGGGGTCGCCATCGTCGTAGGATTCGAATTCGTGTCGGCGATCGCGAGTGAGCGAGACGGAGTGAGAGTCGCTGTGGTTGTTCACCCGTGCCTTCTTTCGAGTCGTCGGGCGCGAATTGTCCAGCTGTGATTTAGTGATGTAGTTGTTCTTTACATGCGCGATAAAATTGCTGAGCTGTGGTGCGATCCCATCAATTTTGGCGTTTAACGTGGCGATCTTGTTTTCGAAGGTAGCGGCTGTTTTTTCGACTGCTGATTGGACAACTTTTTCCATAGTGGCGTGGATGTTCTTCATAAAGGCTTCTTGAAATATCAGGCACCTTGCATCTACTATGGCTTCAACGTCAGCCTTGGTCAACGTCGTTCTCGACTGTCTGTTTATGTTTTCGAGCTCCTGGCATTTTTGATGCAGCTTGTCTGTGAGTTCTTGTTGTTCTTTGCATTTTTGAAGCAGTTTGTCGGTGAGCTCTTGCTGTTTCTGTTGACTGCGGAGTAGCTTGTCTATGAGGTTTTGCCGGCTTTGCAATTGGCTGTGCTCATTCTGCAGTTTGCTCTGCTGGTTCTGCTGCTTGTTTTCTAGGACCCGTATAACTGCTGCTTCGGCCGATGCATCCAAGCTGCTCGTACTACCCGAGTCGCTCGAGCTGCTTACCGCATCGGCGTAGCTCGCGCGTTTGACTGAGCGGGAGCGAGAGCGGGAACGTGAGCGCGAAGCACTTCGCAGTATTGGCTTGGAGCTGCTGCGCCTGGGCGAGCTGCCCTCACTGACACTGCTCTAGCTGGTGGCCGAAGTGCCCAGCTCCGGGAACTCTTCACTGCTGGAGCTCCAGCGGTTGTCTCTTTCTTGCAGTCTGTTAAGGCGCTGTTGCTGTATATTGTAGGGTGGAGGGCTTGGCTTCAGTCTCTTCTTGCACTCTGCACTTGCAGTTTCTTGCGCTTCACCGCAGAGCTTGCAGGTCAGTTTGCAGTCATGGTCTTGTGGTTGTCCAGTATTGCCGCACTTGTAGCAAAAATCTGGGATGGGTTTCGGACAGACGTCTTGGCGGTGTCCCGTGTTGCCACAGGTGCGGCAGTACTGCACTGACTTGCGATATGGTCTGCAGCGGAAGTCTACGCTCTGGAAGATGATGTAGTAGGGAACGTGCGCTCCTTCGAATAATACGACTGCCGTGGTCGAATGACCCATCATTCGGGCGTGAAGGACGGTGTATCGTGCCGGTGCTCGGATTCCTGCCATAAGTTCTGCGGTGCTTGTTCCTGGTATGAGGCCATTGATGACGCCTCGGGAGACGTCCTTAGGGGTTCGTATGTTGCCTTTGACGTTGTGGTAAGTGCCTCCGAGCTGTATTCTGTTGATGCTGACCAGCATCTTGGCGTATTCCTTGTCGGCCGTGCTTGCGATGATTAAATTTTCGAATCTCTGTACTTGTACGCGTACTTTATCATTGAAGTCCTGCTGCGATAGTCCACTCGCTCTACCGATGGCGTGCATGACTGCGACGGTATTCCATTTGGCGAGGTCGAGACCTGCTTGCGGGCGGTAGACGATCTTAAAGTCGTCAAGTGGCAGGGGTGGCATCCTGGGTCTGCGTTGTTGCTGTGAAGGTGCTGCATTGGGCGTTTGCTCATCGGTTGGTTTTTTTGCCGGCGTCTTAGAATTCGAGGTGTCCTTCTTGGCTTTCTTGATTCTTGTGATCCAGGCACTTTCCGCTTCGATTGTTCGGCCGCTTTCTGTATCATAGTTCCAGGTACCTTCCCCGGTGTTTTCCGGTCTGTTTGCATTGCATTTGCTTCATCTTCTTTCTGGTTTGTCATTTCGCTTGCAGCAGCTGCTTCTCGGCTCATCGTAGGGGCTCTTCGCCGCGGCGTGGGCGAGCGCACGTGTGCGCGTGCTTACGCGGCGCGCGGCGCGAGGGTGTTTCTGCCGATGAGATTGCGGGAGCAGGGTCTGGCGTTAGGCTTAACCGGGCGGGCGGGCGGTCGTCGGGAATAACGCTTGATATCTTGAGATAAGGTGCACTCACCCGAAAGTGGCTAGTGCCTGCCAGTTACTCTCGTCTTGCCGGTTGCACCGGTGCAAAATTTGGTGTCGTCACTAGCCTTGTTCCGGGTTGAGAAGCACGAGAAGCGGGAGCCCATGTGAGACACTGTTGAACTCCATGGCCCCCTGGCGGGTTTTTTCTGCACGAAATAGATACAATTTCAATTTTGCCGTGTATCTCTCAAATATTAGGAAAACACCTGTTGCAAGTCATGTCGAAGTACCTCGATGCCAGTAGCATTATTTCAAGCATGCAGTATGGTTTTGCCCCAGGCAGAGGCACACAGGCTCTCCTAGAGGATATTTCATACATTATGAATTCAGCTTTTGATGCTAACCAGGTCGTATATGCTCTTTTTCTTGAAGCTAGCAAAGCTTTCGACAGTGTTTGCCATAGTCTTTTGTTACATAAACTTTCCTTGATGGGATTTCGTGCGCCTTTCCTAAAACTACTCTCTGACTTTTTGGAGTATAGAACGCAGTTAGTCTCTATTGGGCAGTACCAGAGTAATACTACTTCAATAAAAGCCGGAGTACCTCAGGGATCAATATTAAGTTCACTTTTTTTCAACCTATATGTAAATGACCTCGCCGCTGCTATCCCTGCTTTTACACTTCAGTACGCAGACGACCCAGTTATCGTGTCTCAAGCTCCCCGTTTTTCAGATGCAATCTCCCTTTTGCAAGATGCAATGATTAGCGTTATGAACTGGTTCACTAACAATGTCCTTAAAGTGAACGTCTCGAAAACACAGCTTATACGTTTTCATAATCCTTTGAAGAAAATCAGTTTAAACGTTCCATTACTGGCGCACTCTTCATCTTGCTCCACCTGCACCTGCTCGCCCGTTCCGTATGTTTCAACAGTGAAATACCTCGGCGTCTTCCTCGACAGTGACTTCGCATGGAATTGGCATCTGGCCCATATATGCTCAACATTAAGTGCAGTTTCATGTACATTATAGAATATCAGATATTACATGCCACTCTCCATTCGTAAAACGGTTTGACAAGCTTTGGGTTATAGTATACTTCGCTATGGGATTATGGTGTACGGTCAATGCGTGATTCGATGGAAAAATAGTCAACCCTATCCTTCGATCTATTCTGCAAATTATTGGTTATGATTTAGGATTAACCACCAGCATTGACTGTTTCAAAGCCTTAAGGTTGCCAGATTTTAACGCCCTTCTAACGGAAACAGCCATCCTGAGGCATTTCTGGTCGCACAAATACAAGGTCGAATATGTTCCTGCTCATTGTCTCCGGCCGAAAGACCGTTTTCGGGTACCTCACTGCTCTACCAAGTACGCAGCGCACTCGTAATTACTTCATCCCTTCCTCCCTCAATAAACTACCAGTAAGTGCCTTTTGCGCGAAATCAAAGTATAAATTAGGACAAATTCTTCGTCGCATTAACCTCTAATCCCTTACACGGTTGGTTCTTTCATGTATATTGAAACCCTACATAACTTTATGGTACTGGAGCAAGTACATCAATTTATTTATTTCATTATACACCTACTGATGTGTGTGAATAGAGCGTGAAAAGAATACTTATGTTTGTTTCAGTGCCCTGCTCCGTGCAGATCTCATATGTATATTGCTGTCTCTTTTTTCTGTTCCTATTTCGATTGTTTTTTGTTGGCTGTTGTCAATAGGATAATTGATGGCTTTTAAGCAATATACAAACGCCTGATGTATGTTTTCTTGCTCTGTATTAAGAATGCTGGGTAATGCTACTTTTCAGCGTAGGATACGTGGTTTGTTTTCATTTTTCCTCGTCATTGCTGTTTGTGTTTCTCTTCTGTGTCCGTTCCTGCTAACAATGTTTCTGCATATCTTGGGGTATCCGCGGTACTACATTGTGTTAAACGCCGTCTGTCGGCTCTGCCCTTCAAGCCCAATGCGGCTTTGGCAGGCCTATTACATATTAGTGCTGGTGGAATTCCTGTGTCAATAAAATATTATTATTATTATTATTATCATTATTATTATTATTATTATTATTATTATTATTATTATTATTATTATTATTATTATTATTATTATTATGTCTGTTCCCGGGTGAGCCCGAGGACTTGCTCCCGCTGGAAGGTGTTGCACCGGGCGGCCACTTCTGACACCATGTAACGTTCCGTGCCTTATGGGAGTGTGCGAAGCATTGACCAGGCCGACATGGTGAAGCGCGAAAAACTGCTTGCGCCCTTCATTGCGCTTGCTTATAAAGACACGCCAAAAGCAAAGGGGAAAAAGTAAAGAGAGAGGGCGCGGCTCGTGCCGAGTAGAAATAATGACGTGGGTTGCCCTGGTATGCGTACTGTCACATCACGATACACCTTCCAAGAAAAGCAGTCGATGGTTCAAATTGTCACGATCGCACGTGCCTCGAAAATCCTGCCGACAGCAAAAATGCAAGTTCAGTGTTTTGCAGTGCCTTCCAGCTGACTGCGGCAAACTCCAGTCAGCGGCAAACCACTGTGGGCGGCAGCGCCAGCTAGGCAGTATGTGCCCCATGTAACACAATGACTTCCTCAGGACATCCTCGGGAGTTACAACTGAGCACATTTGGACGTCCTCAGGACGTCCTCACAGGAGCTTCAAGATATCACAATTCCATTTGTCCAGCCTCTGCATATCCTAAGGCAGGACGTCCTCAGAAGAGCATTTTTGGATCATTTCAATAAGCGTTCAAGACGTTGTAATGATCTAAACATTCACGGCGCCAAGTGTGAATCCTTTATTTTGTTAACTGAAGCGACCTGTTTCCCGTTCACAGAGCCAGAAATTCAGGCTTGAAACTTCAGCTTGCACTTACTCCTAATACTTTATAGTAAAGCAATGAACGGGGCTAGCTGTCGACGTTTATGATTGTTTTGCGCTTAGTGTTACACTGATGGAACTAATGGACGAACATAAGGAACAAGACGCGTACGTACGTGCGGCGCAAACTACCAACTTGTTTACTACTGTTAAAGAACACGCTTATATACAAGGTGATGTGTCGGGGGAGGGGGGAGAGGTTAGATATAAAAATATATGCTAAGGTGACGACATGTGATGATGCGGTGAGCCGGAAAAACATCGTTCACTTTCATCCGTTCGCCCTGGTAGACTGGAACTCATATTTGGAACACGGTCTTCGGTGCGCGCTGGCTAATCCATTAAAATGCTACTTATGTATACGTACGCTTCTTCCCGTAACATCTTTGGTGGAAGTGCGGGGTAGTCACCTGCGCAAGAACGTGTTCCGCAGCGGACGTAACCTGGGCGCCATGCCATCCGAAGGAGAGCCTACAATCGCTGACACGTCGACGCCACTGACGGTTATCCTATCCCAGCCCCGTGACCCTGGGATGTTCTCTGGGATCGCCAACGTTGACGTCGAGGACTGGTTGCAGAATTACGAGTGGGTCAGCGCACACAACATGGGACATCATCATCATCATCATCATCATCATCATCATCATCATCATCATCAGCCTGGTTACGCCATTCATTCATTCATCATCAGCCTGGTTACGCCCACTGCAAGGCAAAGGTCTCTCACATACTTCTTCAACTACCCCGGTCATGTGATAATTGTAGCCATGTTGTCCCTGCAAACTTCTTAATCTCGTCCGCCCACCTAACTTTCTGCCGTCTCCTGCTACGCTTCCCTTCCTTGGAATTCAGACCGTAACCCTTAATGACCATCGGTTATCTTCGCTCCTCATTACATGTCCTGCCCATGCCCATTTCTTTTTCTTGATTTCAGTTAAGATATCATTAACTCGCGTTTGTTCCCTCACCCAATCTGCTCTTTTCTTATCCCTTAACGTTACACCAATCACAACGACGACGACGACGCAATAGCTCGTTGCGTCGTCCTCAATTTGAGTAGAACCCTTTTCGTAAGCCTCCATGTTTCTGCCCCGTAGGTGCCTACTGGTAAGGCACAGCTATTATACACTTTTTTCTTGAGGGACAATGGCAACCTGCTGTTCATGATCTGAGAATGCCTGCCAAACGCACCCAGCCCATTGTTATTCTTCTGATTAATTCCGTCTCATGATCCGGATCCGCAGTCACTACCTGCCTTAAGTAGATGTATTCCCTTACGACTTCCAGTACCTCGCTGCCTATTGTAAATTGCTGTTTTCTTCCGAGACTGTTAAACAATTACTTTAGTTTGTTACAGATTAATTTTTAGACCCACTCTTCTGCTTTGCCTCTCCAGGTCAGTGAGCATGCATTGCAGTTGTTCCCCTGAGTTACTAAGCAAGGCAATATCATGAGCGAATCGCAAGTTACTAAGGTATTCTCCATTAACTTTTATCCCCATTTCTTCCCAGTCCAGGTCTCTGAATACCTCCAGTAAACACGCTGTGAATAGCATTGGAGAGATCATATCTCCCTGCCTGACGCCCTTCTTTATTGGGATTTTGTTGCTTTCTTTATGGAGGACTACGGTGGCTGTGGAGCCGCTATAGATATCTTTCAGTATTTTTACATACGGCTCGTCTACACCCTGATTCCGTAATGCCTCAATGACTGCTGAGGTTTCGACAGAACATGGGATGCAACAACATGGGACGTAACAGGCTTATGCTAGTGAACATAATATTCTACTAAAGAAAGCTGCGCGGGTATAGTTCGAGACTCGTGTGCGTGTATAAGAGATAACGACTTGGGATCAGTGCATGCATAAGCTTCGGGATTCGCTCGGCAAGCCCTTCAGCCGCCAACGTGTTGCTAAGGGCCTTGCGAGCAGTCCACAGAGCACCACTGAATCGTATGTGGCGTGTATCCCGGACGTTCTCGCTCTTTGCCGCAAGGCGGATGATAACATGGCAGAGGCAGATAAAGTCAGGCACGTCCTAAACAGCATTGCGCACGACACGTTTAACCTGGTTTAAATGACCTTAACGACAATCAATAAGATCATAAACGAGTGTCGCCATTTTGAAGACGCGAAGAACCACCACATACTATACCAGTTTATGCGTTTGGCGAATACGGCTGCTTCGCGGACGTGCGAAGACCTTCGCTTTCCGCGTGAGCTTTCCCCCGAGAACGTCGTACTTATAGTCCGGCAAGAGATAGAAGCAGTGTCTCCGCCACTCCCGCGACACCATGTTTTGACGATTCCCGACCGCTCGTGTCCCCCATTCACCAAGAGCTAGACAATGTATGTCTGCTGTCCATCTGCTCCGCCAACCTTCTTTGTCCCTGTTCACCTAAGGCAGTAACGTGCCGACTCCAGCTATCGCAACCCGAGCGAATGTCGCATAGACGATGAGCTGATAGACCCATGTACCTGCGGACATGCGGCCCTATCTCTCGCCACTACCGAAGTTGCTGGTCTGTGTACTGTCACCAACATTTTACACCTGCCGCCGCTCATCACTGAACCCCCACTCACATGCACCCTCTGCATATTTCGAAGATGCACCTGACAACGCTCGAGCCACTGAGACTAGCCGATCACCGTCACCATGCACGCAGTCGCCGCTCCCGTTCACCCCAGCTGCGTGCGTCGCTCCCTGTCCCCATCTTGCCGCCGCCGCTCTCCGAAGGGAAACCAACTGGGGCAGCTCCTTGAAGTGACGCTTCTCTAGCACCCAGTCCTGAAATTCGTCTGTTGACCATGCTTACTGATCGGAGCAACCTTCTGGATGTGGACGTGGATGGGTTGTCAGTTAAATTCAGCACTCTTAATAGACACTCGCGTGCAAATTTCTATCGTGAGTGCGCAGCTTCGAACGTATCTAAACAAAGCACTAGATCCAGCTCCACCTCCATTGCAACAGGTCGCCGACGCTGGAACTATGTCTGTGCTTGGGATGCGTGCTACACGTCTCAGTGTGGCCGGCCGCCACTACTACGTTTCGTTTAGTGTACTCAACTGCTGCCCTCACGATGATATCCTTGGACTTAACTTTTCAGCCGCCCATTGCTCTGATTGACTGTTCAGCTGGTGTTTTACAGCTTCACATACCTCGTTTCATTGACTCCCCTTTCCAAGCCCCAATTCACCTTTCATCTGCGTATTTCATTCGTATTCCACCTCAAGCAGCAACTTGCATTACTACCTTGCATTACTTGCATGCCTGTGCACCTGTACGTGACAGAGACTATATGTGATTAATCCCACAACTTCAGTCTACTTTTTCCACAATGTCTTCTTTCCACGCACCGTCGGTTCTGTAGCGGTCAATGAGACATGTCTTCACATCATAAATTTTGGACTGTGCCCTCAAGTACTTCGTCGGGCATATCTCTTGCCACGTTTTCACCGTCCCGTGAGTGCCATATACCATCCCTATCTGTAGAGCCGTCGTCTACCAGTGCTCGCTCTGCGCCTTCTGCGTCTGCTTCGCCCAACGACTTTGCATTGATGATTGCACCGGACCTCCCACCTCAACAAGCCGCAGAGCTCCTTGACCTCCTCGATTCCTACTCAGACATTTTCGACCTCAATGATCACCCTTTGGATCAGATCACGGTTGTCAAGCATCGCACAAATACCAGCGGTGCAACCCCCGGTCTCCGGCGCCCATACCGAGTATAGCCCTCGGAGCGACAAGTTATCCAAACATAAGTTGACAAAATGCTTGCCAAGGGAATTATATAGCACTCTTCCAGCCAGTGAGCTTCGCTTGTTGTTCTGGTCAAAAATAATAATAGCTGGCTATTATGTGTGGACTATCGTCACCTAAACAAAATCACTAAGAAAAATATCTAGCCACTTCCGCGCATTGCCGACGCTCAGAATTACCTTCTCCGTGCGACTAATTTTGAAGCGCAGCTACTAGGCACCCCTTCCTGCGGCGAGCATCGGCGTCCTTCGTAACCGAGCGAATGAGCACGGCGATGGACGAAAAAGCGAACGTGGAACGCAGCGGGAGATGAAATGCGGCGATAGCGAACAGAGCACGAGAAAGAAAGCGGAGGACGAGCGTACGGCGAAAGCGAGAGAATAAAAGCTTAGTGCCCCGCAAGACGGGCTCTGCGGCGACGATGGCTACGAGGTGGCGCCAGAGTAGAGCGCGTCGTCTGTATGGAAAGAAACCGCTGCATGAGTGGATGTCTGTCTGCGGCGGCTGCTGTGGATCACGCCCACGTCATACACGCGCTGCGTCTCTCCATCTCCCGATTAGCGAGGCACTCGCGCCACACTTCGCTATCTTTGCAACGTGCCGCGCGGGACAGATTGTTCGCGTCAGCCTGTATATCGCGAAATATAAACTCGTCTACAACTGCACTCAAATTTCTCAATAGGGAGTATCGTAAATGTCGATACATTTTTTTCATCTATTAATCGCTCCGGATATTGGAAAATTGCCGTTGAAGAGCTGGAACGTGAGAAGACCGCAATTGTCACATCCGGTGGCCTATATCATTCTGGCGTAATGCCTTACGGCTTGTGAAGTGCGCCGGCGACCCTGGAGCAGATGATGGACATGCTCTTGCGCGGCTTTATATGGTCCATATGTTTGTGCTGCTTGGACGACGTGGTCGTATTTTCTCCAATTTTAGCAACCCACCTTGAAAGACTTTTATCTATTCTTTCTGTTTTCTGCACCGCTCGCCTATAGCTCTTTGAGTGCAGATGCCACTGCGATCACCGCAAAATTACCATGCTCATACATCTCGTCGATTCGTCAGGCATTCGTCCCGACCCAACTAAAGTTAATGCAGTACAGAGCTTCCCCGTGCTGATCTGTTCCAAAGATGTTCGATGGTTTATTGGCCTATGCTCGCTCTTACTTCCGCCGCTTTGTGAGAAATTTCGCGCATGTTGGCTGTCCTCTGACGGACTTCCTCAAGAAAGACGTTGCTTTCTGCTGGGGCTCTGGACAAGCTACTGCTTTCTCGGAACTCATCAAGCTACTTACAACACCTCCAATTCTCGGATACTTTACGGAATTTAATAGTTACGGAATCGGCGCAATTTTAGTCCACCGATCGTGTGGGCATGACCACGTTACCGCCTATGCCAGCAGCCTCCTCTCTCCGTCCAGCCCAATTACTCGATTACCAAGCGCGAGTGTCTCGCACTCGTTTGGGTGGTGGGCAAGTTCTGACCCTGCTTATAGGATCAACCATTTGCAGTCACAGCCGATCACCATGCCCTTTGTTGGCTCTCTTAGCTCAAGGATCCCACCGGTCGTCTCAGTCGCTGGGTCCTACGTCTCCAGGAATACACATGCACTGCGGTCTGCAAGTAGGGTCCGTCTACACCAGCATACCGGCTGCCTGTCTCCTTATCCCGTCGATGCACCGGATGCTTTAGTGGCTGCCGCACTGACCAGCGTTGTCTCGCTATCTGCCTTGAAAAACATTGGTTCTGAACAACGGCGCGACGAGTCGTAACGGCAGCTGATCCAACACCCGCTTTCCGATGCATCCGACCCATCCCTTCCCATGTTTGTGTATCGCTGCAACAAGCAGCCCGATAGAACCGAGCTTTCATCTTCGACAGACTGTACTCCAGATACTGCACGATGTTCCCACCGATCGGCACCTTGTCGTATCTCGGACCTATCGATCTCGGCCGCATTAGGCGATGTTTTTTTCTGGCCCAGTCTCAACGACACTGTCCGCCGCTATGTGGCCGCGTGTGAGTCGTGTCAACGCCAGAAAAAAACGGCTCTGCCTCCTGCTAGTCTGCTACGGCCTCCGGACATACCAACTGACTTTCTTCTTTAGCGTTGGCGTTGATATTAGAGACTTTTAGCAGTGCCTTATTACGGTACGGTAAGCGCGGTATACGGTACGGTATTACTGTTCCGTACTAAATTACCGCAATGACCGAAGACGTTTTAGCTGCGTGTGCCGCTCGATGCGTACGGTAATCTGATAATGATGATAGCGTCTAACATTGGGGCTTTACAGAGTACAATAACTATGCGCTGAGCGCGAAATATTCATTTTGACGAATACTAGAAAGCTTTAGCTTGTTCATACACGCATCATTTTTTACAAAAGGGCCCGGCTACGGTAAACTTAGACACCAGTCACAAGGCCGGTGGCGACATCTTGTGACACTTCGTCCTGCAACACGTGAAACCTTTTGTTACATAGGTGTTTTTATCTAATCAATACATAAAAAAGGGTTTGTTTCTTGTAAATTGCACCGCTGCTGACAATTTACACCAGCAGATAAGTTGAATATAGTTAGTTACTGCAATAAAAACTCTGTGTCCCCTCTAAGTAAACTCTGCATCACTAGATGGCGCCACCTACCTGGTTTTTTTTTTATGCCACTGTTTACTTGTCATTTCGTCGCCCCGCAGATGGTGGTTTAAAGTAACCTCTTGCCTTGGTATTATCATGGTAAAAAAAAGCACGCGAGAGGTGGACTCTGTGGCCGACATCAGCTTCTCACTGTTTTGGCTTGGTGCAGCTCAGCTCGCGACACACGGTGCTAGCCGAGCCTTACCGCCTCGTATGCCGTACGGAAAGTCATACCGTACGGTACAGTTCGCGCATGCGCAGTCCTCGACCGGTACGGTATTACGCACTTACCGTACCGTATACCGTACTTTCCGTAGCACCGCTAAAAGTCCCTATTCTCGGGTCATTTCCTATACCGGATGCCGTAAATAAGTGCTTTGCCGTCGTTACTGACTATAAAACCCGCTGTGTCTTTACAAGAGCCCTACCCAGCAGCTGCGCTACAGACGTCACTGATTTCTTGCTTCGCGACGTTATCCTACACAATCGATTGCGGACGATACTTCCTAGACAAAGTCTCGATGACTTACTTCAATCACGTGCAACTAAACACAAGCTCGCCACAACCTACCACCCTCAAAATAATGGTCTTACCGAACGCTTGAACCGCACAATAACTGACGTGCTCGCCACGTGTATTTCGTCCGATCACCGCGACTGGTACACTGCTCTACCATTTGTCACGCTTGCTTACAATTCCTCGCGCCACGACACAGCTACCAACTCACCCTTCAGCCTTCTATTCGGCCGCGAGCCGACCTTACTTTTCGAGACTTTGCTTCCCACATCACTCCACTCGCCGACAGAGTGTGCTCGTACCGTCAGAGCCACAGCGACCGAAGCACGCCATGATTGCCAGTCTTCGTTTCTCCGCTTCCTCCGCAACGACCAACGCCATCCCGACGTGGTCTACGAATCAGGTACCCTTGTTCTAGTTTGGTCTCCATGTCGGTGTGTTGGTCTTTCGTAAAATCTCCTCTCGCGACATTCCAGCCCTTACGCCATCCTCCGCCAGATGACGCCTATTACACATGAAATGACTATGTGAAGACGTCTGCCCAGCGGTCGATTTAGGCGCCACTGGCCTCCTGAAGCCTTTGGGCTCAGCGAGAGCAGTGGAAAAGTAAACGTGTCTGGTATAGAGATTAGTAAGAGGCGATTGGAAAATTTGTGGAAGAAAAGTAAGGAAATGACAAAAAACGGAGCCGTACAAAAGCAAAGTTCGCAATAGGGGATCAGAAAATTTGGTTGTGGGAGTTCGTATCGGGTTTTTTTTTCTTTTTTTTTTCTTTTTTAACCGAGGTAGCATATTAGGCAGTATAATAGCAAGAGCTTGGTGGCGCAACCCACCAGCCCGTTCCAAAGGGGATGCGCATAACATCCATCCACGACTCCACTCGATGCAAACCCGCCTTCACCTTCCTCTGACATCATCCACGTCGGCCGCCTCAAGCCATATCTTTCTAGAACAAGCGAGTTACACCAATAAGGCCCTTTATTCGTTGGAATGACTGTAACAGTGTGTAATGTTGGAAGAACAGGATTTGGATTCTAGTTATACGAGAAGGCATATTTGGAATTAAGGCTCTTCGGCACGTGTTGGCTCAGCCATTCAAATGCGATTTAGACATGCCTACGCTTGTTCCCGCACAATATATTTTTTTTTTCATAATGAACAAAGCTTCTCACTTTCTTAGCCGTGACATCATTCGGGAAAAAATAAGTACAACTACACGCAGCTACATCTAGCTTTGAAGCCGACATGGCGATATTTGCCTCCTACCAGTGATAAGATCGGCGGTTTCTTGGGCGTTTGCAACAATCCGCCTATTTCATGTTCCTGCGCTGCCCTCTGACGAACACCGCTGGAAACGTTTTGGAAGGGTGCCGGGGATTTCACCGATTGATTTGTGTGCCTGCGCCCATGTTTAGTGTGTGTCGGTTGTGCCTTTCGTCGATTGCGATTGATTATTGTTGATGGTTTCTCCGGGGCAGCATGTCGTTCCCCGATAGACTATAGTGAGTGAACAGGCCCGAGTGCACTGTTGGGGTAAGAGTGTGGCCGATAAGGGCACGCTGAGTTACGACTGCCGACGCGGCTGCCTTAGCGTTCGTTGTCGCTGATGTCTGCGCTTGCACATTGCTTTCTGTATTCCTTTACACATTCACTAAACATTTCGCATATTCAAGAAGCCTTCGAGCGCAATCTTCCATGTCGGATTTGCCAAAGCGATGCATTTGTTTGCATCTACATCTACAGTTTCAGATCGCTGTTAGTTTCACATATTGTAGAAACACCGCATCGCTGATTCTCAAAACGTAGCAAAACATACATATCTGTGCATATTAGCCGTGTTGTTCCACCATGATACGAGCCACTATGAGCAGCCGAGCCACTTAAACAACTGCAGCTGTGATGCAGACACATATATATTACGGGCTGCTACTACCGATTCTCGCTTTTGTTTAACTTCATCATACTTACTGTTTGCACGTGCCATAAAATATTATTAGAGAAAACTGTGCTCGGCATAAGCCGTCACTCATAGGCCGTGTAGTTCTCTCGCGAAAACGCGGATGCCATCGCTGACACCATTGGTAACTGAGCGAGCTTATTCTGCCATACCGAATGCACTCTCTCTTCTTTCCCGTTTGACGCAGAGTTAAAAGAGTGCTTCTCTGGAATTAAGAAATGTGTCAGCATACCTACACACACAGATGCGAATGCGACTGGCAGCGTCGGGAACGGTGACCAAAGTACAATACGTTGGCACAGCGCTTTGTCGCTGCTTGCCGCTTATTGTGTATGTGCCGTGCGAAGTGAAGAGTAGTTGTCGAATACCCCAACTGAACTACAACAGTGGTTTCCTTCGTTCTGACTGGCTCTATGTGCCATCCTGACTGGCAGTTATGTGCTCTCTTGTTTATGAGTTCATTATTTCGCTTATTATTCTTGTATTTTCTAAAATTGTTTAGTATTTGTATTACAGTGGCTATATTTTTTTACATTGTTTATCGAAAGAATTCTATCTTTTGTCTTTTCTCTAATATGTACACTACCGGTCCCATTATTTTTGTGCAATGCTTTAGTGCTTGTGTAAACATTTTTCTACTCTATATTAATAATGTATGCATATTGTGTTTTGTTATATGCTCTCTCTCTCTCTCTCTCTATATATATATATATATATATATATATATATATATATATATATATATATATATATATATATATATATATATATATATGCGTCTTTAAATGTTTGTATAGTCTCGCGTTTAGGAGATTGATTTAAAAACTTTACGTAGCTGTGAAAATGCTGCTGCGCTGCCCCAGAGTGCGCTGTGGAGTCCTTAGTGCAGGGCCGCAGCAGCCCCGGCCATCCACTGCGCTCTATATTAATCAGCTGTTGCTGATGAGTAGCTGTAAGTAGCTGATTAGTAGTTGTAATCAGCTGTTGCTGCTTAGTACTAATTAAATATTATTGTGAACGCATGAGGCGATGTTAGCGCGACCACACGATGGTCCAAGAAAGTCACGGGAGCCCAAGCGAACCAATCGAGGCAGTTCACGAGGCCAGTCAAGGCACAGTTAATTAAAATAGAGTTAAGGCCTGGACCTTTGGTGGTGGCAACGAATTACATAAATAGATGAACTAATTTAATAATTAGTGAATTAAGAGCAGTAACAACTATTGGATAATTTTTAATTAATATTGAATTAATTACGCATTACCTAACTGGGCGGATTTATAATAATTTGAATATCTCATAGCTACGGCAAACATTTCCTTGGTTGTGCCCAGCTACGCTGCATTAGTCCGCATATTTTAAAACTCTGGCTGAAGTTAGCTGGGGCACACGGTATATACACACTCTCAGCACTTCATTTCGGGATAAAAAAAAATGAAGCTAGCACTATTTCCTTCATCAGAGCACTACATTCACAAGTGCAATGTTGAAACCTACGTGAGCTTTGCTCCCTTGCGAGCAGACTTGCACATTCAAAGTAAGTTATCGCTGCAGGAACGGAGCATATATATGCATTCGCGTCACTAAATAAAATTGGATGATATGGCCCGTAAACTCTTCAAAACGCACGTGGCATTTAAAACTCATAAGAGTGTCGCAAAAATGCACCGAGAGTGCAGCAAAACACGTATATATACAACGCGCCAAAACACATAAACAACGGACAGTGCTTCGTCGCCCTGTCCGCGCCGTGCTGACCGAGCAAAGTGCGACAGCAGCGCCACGAGATGCGAGGATCGGTGGTGGGTCCACGCAGTCACGGGAGTTTGAAAACTGAACCTAGTCTATGCCAATCCGAAGTCACAATATACCGGCATTCCGGTATATTGTGACTTCGGATTGGCATCGTTCTCGGAGAGACAGGACACCTTGAAGACGCGCTTGGGAAAGTGTCTGCGTTCACCCGGTCGACGGAACGCAAGCGTTAGGTTCACCCAAACGTCATGTCCGGGATGTCGCATTCATTCTTTGTTTTTCGCGTCCGTGATGTCACATCCGTCTTTGGTTTTGGCGGCAGAATGGCAAGCTCAAAGGAGAGCTACGCTCAAACAACTGGACAAAGATGTGGATCGTTTATTTTTGGGGGCTTGTGCTAGCGTAAGCTATCGTAAGTACTTCACTTTTCCATTCGATGTGCCTTTACTATGCAAACCTACGCTTTCGGCTGCCTGATACTTCATTTCCAGGTTCCTTACCAGCTTATTTTCCTTGTGACGCATCCCGCGGACCGCCGCACCGATCAGCCAGTGCTACAATGTATACTGGTAAGAGCCTTTTTCACAGTCACTTATACGTAACATTACCTGGTTACGGTGCTGCTACACGGCAGAATGTGTAAATGGCAGATAACTCAAGTGCGGCATGTGCGCGCACTTGTTTAGAGAAAATAAAGAGTAGTCATCATTTATCTCGCAATGTAAACGCACATTCCTGACACATGGTTCAGGTCTGCCGTCCGCCGACTAAGGGCGGTAGTGAATGAAGTCGCTAAATGAGTGCTTTGCGGCGTCATTGCACGCGCGGGAAACAGCCTTCGTTTACATAGTAATATGAGCCTTCACATAGCAATATCGCTGCGCTGTCAACAGCCATTCTCTGGTAACCTTTCTCCGCAGCGTAACGCTCGAGTGCTCTGTGCAGATGTGACAAAGGTTGTGTGTGCGGTCGGTATTTGTGATTTTCTGGAAAGAAGCTTCATTACAAAGTGCATGATCAGGCTGCGTGGTCGTCCATTCTACTAGAGCGGGACAATCAATAAACGATACAAGCATGGACATACACATGCTGTTGCCAAATAACCCTTAAGGTGGGTCCATTTAATACTGGTGATTTAATCGTGGATGAAGACTGGGATGTTCTCTTTATGTGCTTGCTTCAAAGTAGGATAAATCGAAACTTGGCCAACAAATTTTACTAGTGTTATAAGGTTTTGTGAGAAAGGGTGTTGTGTATTGCTTTGCAACGAGTGACTTTTAAGAGTGTGACATTGTCTCCTATCGCACGTGTATATCCCGGCTGGAAGTTATTTTCATGTGCTCAACAGTGCTTCAGGAACCCTCTGAGCACTTACACGTTGATATTACAGCCACTTGTGAATTCTGGTCCTAATGTAAGCATTAAGGGGTTTTAGCACTCCTCTTATTGATAACCTTAGACGTTAATTCTATAGTGTATATTGTTAAGTGACAAGCTGGGTCTGGTAAGTTTTACATCTTGACACTAAGAACCTGTGGCATGATGAGTTTGCGCAAAAGAACAGTGTAGGTGCCATCATATATACATTCATTGTCATTCACGCACACTATTGGAGGGACTCCAATCTACATTAAGTACAGCGCAATCGGCGCCAGTGCCAGTGGTTGCTCAATGTGTGGTTTGGAATTTACGCCAGTGCAATAATCAGTACCATCTTCAATCACGCACTAACTGGACAGCGTTATGTGAACGATATCCTTGAAGGAGTGGTTGATGAGTTTCTCAGCAAAGTCCCGCTGTCACATCTTCCACTTCTACTGTATCAGCAAGATGGGCCACCTGCATGCAGTAGCAGCCGAGCACGAAACTGGTTGGGTGCTACTTTTCATGCGCAATAAATTGGAAGGCACGAGCCTGTAAATAGGCCGGCTAGGTCACCTGACCTCTCTCCGTTCAGTTTCTTTCTTTGGGGTTATGTGAAAGATTGTGCCCGACGTCACATTAGTTCAAGGTAAGGATAATGGATGTCTGCCATAGAATTCCGGCATCGGTCATCAAGAAAGCCACTAAAGGTGTGATAAAATAGACAGTACTGCGTAGCTGCAAAAGGAGACCTATTTGAACACGTCCTCTAGGCTGATGTTCAAAGGGGCTTACGAATTAATAGATAGTAAGAGCACACAGTTTTTTTTGTCTGTGTGTGTGTCTGTGCTGACATTCTGATTGCCAGTTCGGCTCATAGAAGCGGTATATTTAATTTCGTGAACGCATTTGTTTTGCCTTTTCTCTACAAGTTGGTCGCTTTCCAGTGTGTTTATTTCGCTTTTATTTGTTGACACGAACCTCTTTTTGCAGCACGTATACACTTTCGTGAAAAATAAAATGCTCACTTTATATTGGCTTTGGTCCGAAGCAAGTTTCTGGTGTGAAATATAACTTCGCCCGCGCTCTTTCGATGCGGTGCGAGCAAAGTCTGGATTTTGAAACATTCTGTGCCTATTGCATTGCTCTTCACATTTCGTGTGTGGTCAGAGCTGCACTTAGGCTGCGTTATCAAGGCGCTTTTGTTATCATTTATCAGTCGGCCTTGAGAGAGAGATAATAAGTGTGACGTAGAGAGAAAGGAGTAGCTGCGAAGCTGCGAAACCTGCTGTTGGGGCTCCTTCCGTACCATTATCAAGGTGGTGCGCTGTCTCTTCGGGTTTGCGATAGGCAATGCAGTTACTTTCAATCAGCTTATTTGAGGGCACTGCTTTATGATGCGGGTGAGAGTTCACTCACATGGTGTTTTTCATAGTTCGTGAGGTTATTTTCCAGTCGGAAAAATTGTATGCAATTAGTATGTGCCTGAATACACTGCAGTTAGATGTCATTTTGGGATGCCAATAAATGCCTCATTGACACTTTGAAAATTATTAGAGTTCTTCTCGAGTTAGATAATTGTAATTACCAAATTAAATCTCAGTAACGAAAGAATTACTGGCTACTACTACACTTTACTGGAAACAATATGCACTAGGTTGTCTTCGAGTAACAGAACTGTTTTATATATATATATATATATATATATATATATATATATATATATATATATATATATATATATATATATATAGTCATATAATGAGAAGCCAACAAACACTGACACCAAGTACAACATAGGGGAAATTGCATGAGCTTCATAAATGAAATCAAGTAATGATAAATTAATGGAAATTAAAGTGGATGAAAAAACAACTTGCCGCAGGTGGGAACCGAACCCACAACCTTCGCATGTCGCGTGCGATGCTCTACCAATTGAGCTACCGCGGCGGCGTTTCCCGATCCACTTTCTTGGGTATTTATGTGTACTAGTAGAACCCTGGGAGTGTTAGCCAGCGCCCCCACTCACAGACCTTGGCGGCGGACGTGGAACGTCTTTTTTGCCGCAGGCGTCACGAGAACGTGATCTTTTTCGGGTGAAGGCAACTGGTCAATAAACCCACATATGCTACCTGAAGGCATCAATGTTGCCGGATTCGAGACCCTCGTTATGTAATAAACGAGAAGAAAGGGGGTTAACCGAGGGACCCGATAATTATTAGTCATATAATGAGAAGCCAACAAACACTGACACCAAGTACAACATAGGGGAAATTGCATGAGCTTAATAAATGAAATCAAGTAATGATAAATTAATGGAAATTAAAGTGGATGAAAAAACAACTTGCCGCAGGTGGGAACCGAACCCACAACCTTCGCATGTCGCGTGCGATGCTCTACCAATTGAGCTACCGCGGCGGCGTTTCCCCATCCACTTTCTTGGGTATTTATGTGTACTAGTAGAACCCTGGGAGTGTTAGCCAGCGCCCCCACTCACAGACCTTGGCGGCGGACGTGGAACGTCTTTTTTGCCGCAGGCGTCACGAGAACGTGATCTTTTTCGGGTGAAGGCAACTGGTCAATAAACCCACATATGCTACCTGAAGGCATCAATGTTGCCGGATTCGAGACCCTCGTTATGTAATAAACGAGAAGAAAGGGGGTTAACCGAGGGACCCGATAATTATTAGTCATATAATGAGAAGCCAACAAACACTGACACCAAGTACAACATAGGGGAAATTGCATGAGCTTAATAAATGAAATCAAGTAATGATAAATTAATGGAAATTAAAGTGGATGAAAAAACAACTTTCCGCAGGTGGGAACCGAACCCACAACCTTCGCATGTCGCGTGCGAAGCTCTACCAATTGAGCTACCGCGGCGGCGTTTCCCCATCCACTTTCTTGGGTATTTATGTGTACTAGTAGAACCCTGGGAGTGTTAGCCAGCGCCCCCACTCACAGACCTTGGCGGCGGACGTGGAACGTCTTTTTTGCCGCAGGCGTCACGAGAACGTGATCTTTTTCGGGTGAAGGCAACTGGTCAATAAACCCACATATGCTACCTGAAGGCATCAATGTTGCCGGATTCGAGACCCTCGTTATGTAATAAACGAGAAGAAAGGGGGTTAACCGAGGGACCCGATAATTATTAGTCATATAATGAGAAGCCAACAAACACTGACACCAAGTACAACATAGGGGAAATTGCATGAGCTTAATAAATGAAATCAAGTAATGATAAATTAATGGAAATTAAAGTGGATGAAAAAACAACTTGCCGCAGGTGGGAACCGAACCCACAACCTTCGCATGTCGCGTGCGATGCTCTACCAATTGAGCTACCGCGGTGGCATTTCCCCATCCACTTTCTTGGGTATTTATGTGTACTAGTAGAACCCTGGGAGTGTTAGCCAGCGCCCCCACTCACAGACCTTGGCGGCGGACGTGGAACGTCTTTTTTGCCGCGGGCGTCACGAGAACGTGATCTTTTTCGGGTGAAGGCAACTGGTCAATAAACCCACATATGCTACCTGAAGGCATCAATGTTGCCGGATTCGAGACCCTCGTTATGTAATAAACGAGAAGAAAGGGGGTTAACCGAGGGACCCGATAATTATTAGTCATATAATGAGAAGCCAACAAACACTGACACCAAGTACAACATAGGGGAAATTGCATGAGCCTAATAAATGAAATCAAGTAATGATAAATTAATGGAAATTAAAGTGGATGAAAAAACAACTTGCCGCAGGTGGGAACCGAACCCACAACCTTCGCATGTCGCGTGCGATGCTCTACCAATTGAGCTACCGCGGCGGCGTTTCCCCATCCACTTTCTTGGGTATTTATGTGTACTAGTAGAACCCTGGGAGTGTTAGCCAGCGCCCCCACTCACAGACCTTGGCGGCGGACGTGGAACGTCTTTTTTGCCGCAGGCGTCACGAGAACGTGATCTTTTTCGGGTGAAGGCAACTGGCCAATAAACCCACATATGCTACCTGAAGGCATCAATGTTGCCGGATTCGAGACCCTCGTTATGTAATAAACGAGAAGAAAGGGGGTTAACCGAGGGACCCGATAATTATTAGTCATATAATGAGAAGCCAACAAACACTGACACCAAGTACAACATAGGGGAAATTGCATGAGCTTAATAAATGAAATCAAGTAATGATAAATTAATGGAAATTAAAGTGGATGAAAAAACAACTTGCCGCAGGTGGGAACCGAACCCACAACCTTCGCATGTCGCGTGCGATGCTCTACCAATTGAGCTACTGCGGCGGCGTTTCCCCATCCACTTTCTTGGGTATTTATGTGTACTAGTAGAACCCTGGGAGTGTTAGCCAGCGCCCCCACTCACAGACCTTGGCGGCGGACGTGGAACGTCTTTTTTGCCGCAGGCGTCACGAGAACGTGATCTTTTTCGGGTGAAGGCAACTGGTCAATAAACCCACATATGCTACCTGAAGGCATCAATGTTGCCGGATTCGAGACCCTCGTTATGTAATAAACGAGAAGAAAGGGGGTTAACCGAGGTACCCGATAATTATTAGTCATATAATGAGAAGCCAACAAACACTGACACCAAGTACAACATAGGGGAAATTGCATGAGCTTAATAACTGAAATCAAGTAATGATAAATTAATGGAAATTAAAGTGGATGAAAAAACAACTTGCCGCAGGTGGGAACCGAACCCACAACCTTCGCATGTCGCGTGCGATGCTCTACCAATTGAGCTACCGCGGCGGCGTTTCCCGATCCACTTTCTTGGGTATTTATATGTACTAGTAGAACCCTGGGAGTGTTAGCCAGCGCCCCCACTCACAGACCTTGGCGGCGGACGTGGAACGTCTTTTTTGCCGCAGGCGTCACGAGAACGTGATCTTTTTCGGGTGAAGGAAACTGGTCAATAAACCCACATATGCTACCTGAAGGCATCAATGTTGCCGGATTCGAGACCCTCGTTATGTAATAAACGAGAAGAAAGGGGGTTAACCGAGGGACCCGATAATTATTAGTCATATAATGAGAAGCCAACAAACACTGACACCAAGTACAACATAGGGGAAATTGCATGAGCTTAATAAATGAAATCAAGTAATGATAAATTAATGGAAATTAAAGTGGATGAAAAAACAACTTGCCGCAGGTGGGAACCGAACCCACAACCTTCGCATGTCGCGTGCGATGCTCTACCAATTGAGCTACCGCGGCGGCGTTTCCCCATCCACTTTCTTGGGTATTTATGTGTACTAGTAGAACCCTGGGAGTGTTAGCCAGCGCCCCCACTCACAGACCTTGGCGGCGGACGTGGAACGTCTTTTTTGCCGCAGGCGTCACGAGAACGTGATCTTTTTCGGGTGAAGGCAACTGGTCAATAAACCAACATATGCTACCTGAAGGCATCAATGTTGCCGGATTCGAGACCTTCGTTATGTAAAAAACGAGAAGAAAGGGGGTTAACCGAGGGACCCAATAATTATTAGTCGTATAATGAGAAGCCAACAAACACTGACACCAAGTACAACATAGGGGAAATTGCATGAGCTTAATAAATGAAATTAAGTAATGATAAATTAATGGAAATTAAAGTGGATTAAAAAACAACTTGCCGCAGGTGGGAACCGAACCCACAACCTTCGCATGTCGCGTGCGATGCTCTACCAATTGAGCTACCGCGGCGGCGTTTCCCCATCCACTTTCTTGGGTATTTATGTGTACTAGTAGAACCCTGGGAGTGTTAGCCAGCGCCCCCACTCACAGACCTTGGCGGCGGACGTGGAACGTCTTTTTTGCCGCAGGCGTCACGAGAACGTGATCTCTGTGATTCACCCGTGATTCACAACGTGATTCACCCGAAAATGATCACGTTCTCGTGACGCCTGCGGCAAAAAAGACGTTCCACGTCCACCGCCAAGGTCTGTGAGTGGGGGCGCTGGCTAACACTCCCAGGGTTCTACTAGTACACATAAATACCCAAGAAAGTGGATGGGGAAACGCCGCCGCGGTAGCTCAATTGGTAGAGCATCGCACGCGACATGCGAAGGTTGTGGGTTTGGTTCCCACCTGCGGCAAGTTGTTTTTTCAACCACTTTAATTTCCATTAATTTATCATTACTTGATTTCATTTATTAAGCTCATGCAATTTCCCCTATGTTGTACTTGGTGTCAGTGTTTGTTGGCTTCTCATTATACGACTAATAATTATCGGGTCCCTCGGTTAACCCCCTTTCTTCTCGTTTATTACATAACGAGGGTCTCGAATCCGGGAACATTGATGCCTTCAGGTAGCATATGTGGGTTTATTGACCAGTTGCCTTCACCCGAAAAAGATCACGTTCTCGTGACGCCTGCGGCAAAAAAGACGTTCCACGTCCGCCGCCAAGGTCTGTGAGTGGGGGCGCTGGCTAACACTCCCACGGTTCTACTAGTACACATAAATACCCAAGAAAGTGGATGGGGAAACGCTGCCGCGGTAGCTCAATTGGTAGAGCATCGCACGCGACATGCGAAGGTTGTGGGTTCGGTTCCCACCTGCGGCAAGTTGTTTTTTCATCCACTTTAATTTCCATTAATTTATCATTACTTGATTTCATTTATTAAGCTCATGCAATTTCCCCTATGTTGTACTTGGTGTCAGTGTTTGTTGGCTTCTCATTATATGACTAATAATTATCGGGTCTCTCGGTTAACCCCCTTTCTTCTCGTTTATTACATAACGAGGGTCTCGAATCCGGCAACATTGATGCCTTCAGGTAGCATATGTGGGTTTATTGACCAGTTGCCTTCACCCGAAAAAGATCACGTTCTCGTGACGCCTGCGGCAAAAAAGACGTTCCACGTCCGCCGCCAAGGTCTGTGAGTGGGGGCGCTGGCTAACACTCCCAGGGTTCTACTAGTACACATAAATACCCAAGAAAGTGGATGGGGAAACGCCGCCGCGGTAGCTCAATTGGTAGAGCATCGCACGCGACATGCGAAGTTTGTGGGTTCCGTTCCCACCTGCGGCAAGTTGTTTTTTCATCCACTTTAATTTCCATTAATTTATCATTACTTGATTTCATTTATTAAGCTCATGCAATTTCCCCTATGTGGTGCTTGGTGTCAGTGTTTGTTGGCTTCTCATTATATGACTAATAATTATCGGGTCCCTCGGTTAACCCCCTTTCTTCTCGTTTATATATATATATATATATATATATATATATATATATATATATATATATATATATATATCTTAGTGCATGATAGCTGTGGAACACTCTCTCTCTTCATCCCTATACCCCTTTCCCCAGTGCAGGGTAGAAAAACGGACATGCGTCTGGTTAACCTCTCTGCCTTTCCTCTCTTCTATTTCTCTCTCTCTATAATTCACTCAGTAACCGTAATGAGGCCAAGCCAGATTCACTCGAAATCAGAATCAACAGCAGTCATGTGCGGCAGCACTTATGCTCGGACTAGCAGAAAAAAAAAGAGAGAGGCTGCAGTTTTGCAGAAAGGCGAAGCAGTGTTAGTGATAGCCAAGTATGCGACAATTACACGAAGGAAGATTACACCAGCAAGGGGACTCAGGCTGTGAAATTGAACTGTCTCCTACTATGAGGTCTTGTATATACTTAACGCCGTCACTTCAGTGCTCAAGTCTTCGAGGTCAAGCGAAGTTTCTTGAAGTGCAAGAAATATATATATATATATATATATATATATATATATATATATATATATATATATATATATATATATATCGTAAGGAACCGCTTTATTCCAGCCAAGCTCGGACTACTACCTCGAGGATTAAACTGTGCTGCTGGTGATGATATATGCAGATGGAGAAGATGCGCAGGTGACGAAGTTGAAAGTCAGGCATGTGTTGTTCCCATGCTAATTCTCTCTCGCTGTGGAAGCGGCCGCCTGGCAGCGTGTAAGTACTATAATATGCGTCAAGTATTTGGTTTTAAGCGGGAGACATGCACTATCTCTGTGCCACAGCAACGGGAATCGGGTGGCGTTCTAACAAGCGAGACATGCTAATTGACAGGTGATGTCTGCTCAATGACCGTGGAAAGTCGAATAAAACACGAGAAATTTTTTGCATAAGCCAGGAACGCACACAGGAGTCCAAAGAACTTCGTCACCTGGAGAAAAAGTCACAGCACAGTGGGTCGAGTCGTAACGAAACTTGCGAGCGTCCTGGGAGACGCTGGTGTTAAGCGGGGCGAGGCGTCTGCACTCTGCGAGGCGAGACACAAGCTGTTCCAAGAAAGGAACTGATGGGGGTACAGGAGTCGAAAGGAATGATACATCGAGAATGAAACTTGGTGAACAGCCAAAGATGAAGAAAAAAAATGTTAAAAGCCGGTAGTACGTTGCGTAGCCATGTTATATGTGAATGTCATGAACGGCAGGATTGCATCCCCGTTCGTGTGGCCAGGGTGGATGTACAGTCGCATGCAATATGACTTGCAACACTCTTGTTCTTGGTTGAAGGGGTTCCATGGCTGCGCAGCAGCTCTGACGTGTGAAATATCAGTTTAATAGACACCACTAATTGAAGCTGTGTTTCGGTCTGGAACTTACCATGTGTCTGCACAGCCGTACAGCCTTGGAGCCCCTTCGACCACGGGCACCGGTGTTGCAATTCATATTGCATGTGACTGTACATCGCAATCATGTCGGAGAGGGTATGGTGAAAACACTTCGTCAACCTGTTGGTCTGCGGATGGTAACTGGAAGTCGTCTTGCAAATTTTGTTAGAGGCGCACAGAACTTCAGTAAGGATAGAAGAGAGGAAGACTGCTGCGGTAACTGAGGAGAACGCGCGGAGCGCTGCGGTGTAAGATAATGTTGTGTAAAAAGAAATCGGCGATTTCAGCTGCAGTCCCGGATGGTAGAGATGCTGTCTCCGCACAGCGTGTTGGATGGTCTATGCCCGTTGCAATCCAACAATTTCCATGTAATGTCATGGGAAGAGGACCGTACAAGTCTATTCCAACTACTTCAAAAGGCGAAGCGGGACAAGGCAGAGGTTGTAAAGAGCCAGAAGGAGCTGTTGGGTTTGCTTTGACAATGAACGCAGGGTAAACCATACCTTGCAACGGCTGAAGATGGGCCAGGCCAGGAGCAGCGACTTCATATTCTGTTGTAAGTCTTGTGGTAGCCTAGATGACCAGTCGTCGCATGATCGTGAAAGGCTTTAAGCACCTCACATTGCAGAGAACATGGTATGACCGAGACCCATTTGTTGCCATCGATCTGATAAATGTTGCGATGTAAAACCCCATTGTGCAGCTTGAATTGATTAAGTTGTCGACGAAGTCAGGCATTTGGAGGTGACGAAGAATCTTCCATGCGTTGGAGAATAGTTCAGCAGTATGGGTGGATGCGTTAGTGGGACACAAGGACAGATGGGCTGTCGTGTCTTAGCCATTCGAGGGTTACAATGGGTAAAGCCGATGAAGAGGACTCAGGACGTACACAATCACGGAGAGGTTATGGTGAATCGTCATGATTCGGCAGAGAGTAGCAAGAGAGAGCATTGGTGTCTTGATGCTTCTTTGCAGCCCTGTAGGTGACATTGAAATCGTACTCCTGTAGGTGAAGCACACAGCAACCCAGGTGACCTGAAAAATTCTTTAGCGATGAAAGCCAGCACAGTGTGTTATGGTCGGTAACGACTGAAATGGCGGCCATGAAGACATGGGTGAAATTTTTGCACTGCCCAACAGCAAGGCACTCCTGCTTGGTTATGGTGTAGTAATTTTCTGCACTGGTTAGTGCACGACTAGCATAAGCAATTACTCATTCGCGGAATGTGTTGTCACATTGCAGTAGAATGGCACCGAGACTGACTGCTAGCGTCGATGTGAAAGATGGTGGGCGTGGTTGGATCAAAGTGGCACAGTACTGGGTCTGACGTCAGGGCATGTTGCAAAAGCAGGAAAGCATGTTCACATTCGTCGGACGAAACAAAGGGCGCATTACTGGCGAGGAGTTAATGGAGCGGGGATGTAAACGTAGCGAAGTTGCATATGAAGTGCTGGAAGAAGCAAGTCCAAGAAAACTGTGCATGTCTTTTTGACGCAGTGGACACAAAATTCGAGGATGGCAGTAAGCTTCTCGGGGTCCGGTGGAATACCTTCTTTGCTGACTATGTGCCCCAGAACTTTGATGGCCTGGCTGGCCAAACTGCATTTGTGTGTGTGTGCGTGTGTGTATGTGCGCGCGCACGTGTGCGTGTGTTGAGCTGCAAACCAGCATTTGCAAGACAGGCAAGGACTTCATCAAGATGTTGCAAATGCTGTGAGAACATGGTTGAAAACACAATGTCATTGAGATAGCACTTTTCAAGCCACACAAGACTTATCGATCATGCGTTCGAATGTGGCAGGCACATTGTAGAGCCCAAAAGGCATCGCACTGCAGAACTCGTAGAGCCCATCAGGGGTAGCAAATGTCGTTTTTGCTTTGTCGGATTTGGACATCAGTATTTGCCAGTAGCCTGGTCTAAAGTCAAGGCTAGAAAAATATTCAGCACCGTGGAGTGAATCTAGTGCATCATCCATCCGTTACACGGGGTAAACATCTTTGCGCACGATTTTGTTCAGCGCACGGTAATAGACACAAGAACACACTGAGCTGTCTTCATGACAATTGCAACGACATGAGTGTCAACAGCTCAAGTGACAGTTGATCCACGAGGCAACAGTTGGGGTTCGATTTGGTTTATTGCAGTAAGCAATGCAGACCCCTCAGAGAAGCGAATAAGGCCAGGGGTAATCAGAATTGCTCGAAATAGGGTATGGTCATAGGGTAGAATGAATACGCCGCCATCCACAATGTTACAGGAGTTGACACCTATAATCTCTTCTCTAGGTGGCCAAAGAACGTAATCGGAAGAGGTGACGAGACGAATGCGTTTTTTCTAGGTTAGGAAGAGAATTGCCAGTGGCATCCAGTTGTGTGAGGCGCTGACGACAAGAGATAGAAGCGAACGCCAAAGATAAGAAGTCCCACCCCAAGATGAGTTCATGGGTCACTCACGAAATACCGCAAAAGCAATGTGTTGAATAATTTAGTATATGGACACACGAACAGTACACGGTGCGATTGGACGAATAATAACGTTGGCCGCTGCACAAAGAGAAAGGCCGGAGTAAGGCAATTCTTGTGTTTTATAGAGTCCCGAACAGTCACATGGCAATAATCGCCAAGTGTCTTGTAACATGGAGCCACCTCAGAATTGCACCAAACAAAGATGATGGATGCAGCCAGTCTTGCCAGATAACTACATTTTGACTATTCTTTATTGTTTGCATTTTTTGTGCAAAAGGAATTCTCGCAGAGAGTTTTATCTTCAGTGGCTTTCAATTGACGTCATCTGCTACAACTAGCACATAACTCCATAGCACCACTAGGATGGAGACATTGGGTCGTGGGATGCTTCCTTAAAAGTGGACAAGAAGATTCTAAAGGAAAAATTGTGAGATGGTCACAGTAATAACCAAGGCATTTGGAATGGGAATGACCCAGCTATGAAGGTATTATCAGATGTGGACAAGCATATAATACTAAATGGCGCCTTGCACGAGCCCCAAGTGTCAAATGTAATGAGTATTGTGCATTGAAAGGGCCAAAAATGTTTTGTACATGCAAGGGAACACTATGGGCATTTGATAGCAGTTGCTTAGATGTACTACATTAACAGGAACCAAACAAACTCTCTTAGACATAAGCATGCAGCAAATTCAAGGACTAGATGAAGCTTCAAAGAAGTAACTGCATTTCATGTAGGATAGGTGTGAATGACCTTTGTGCATGAGATCAGTGACAAAAACACTAAATGAATGCAGTACAGTGTCTGTATCATATCTTGTGCAGACCAAACTAGCCTGGAGTTTCAGCGTTCCTTGTCAGTTCATTTAAATAGGCACTACATTGTTCAAAGTGCAATATTGTTCTACAAAACATAATATGCAAGATGTAGCATGCTAACCCTCGTGGCTCAACAACTACTGAACCGAAACCTCAATGAGCAGTGAAGCTTCCTTGTAATTTTCATCGTAACCATACTTTTGCTCTTGAAAGTGAACCTCTTTAGTGAATTTGCTTGTGTATTAATTTTTCTTTAGGCAAGTATTTTTTATACATGTTAATGTCTCAATCCTGCTTTCTCTTTCCGGAGCTAAACAAAATGCCTCTTATTTCAATTTTATCTTTTGACCTAGGAAGCCATCATCTGGTGCTGTGTACAGCAAGCACATGCTTCGGGCAAGGAGGCAGCCAGCACCATATCTACATCAGCAAGAACCTCGGTGCTCAAAATAAACATTTTCTGTGCAAATAACTGTCTTTTTATACTTCCAGCATGAATTAATAAGTTTCTTTTGCCTTCACATGCAGGAAGGTTTATAGGAATAAATAGTGACTGTTGAATGCCCAGGAAAAGCCTTGAAGCCATTTTACTTGTACAGTGATAAAGTACATTTGTACTTGAACTTGATAGTACAGAAACGAAAGGCAAAGTAACAGGCAAAATGCTTGGGGCAGCAGTCGTATAAATGGTAGATGAACACAGCAAATTGTGCTGTCTAGTTTCATTCAGTTTGACCAAGTGTTGCAAGAATTGCCTTCAATATGAATCATTCAGTTTAGCCAGCTAAAGTCGAACTCGTACAAACTTTGGAATGTCTGCTGAGAATTTTAGCATAAATGGTATTTGTGCATCTTTCAGCAGCACTACAAGCCCAATAAGGTTTTTGCGTTACTGTCCCCCCTCCCTTGGGGTTATTGCAGTGTCTACTTCAAGTGCTTGAGGGTATAATGGAGAATGACTCCAATTTGCTATAAATATGTGCAGTGTTGATGCAGAAATGAGAAGGCTATATAAATATGCAGGATAAGAGCTGGTAGGCCTGGTTATAAGCATGAATTAGAAATTTATAGACCAAAGGCAATATGAATACAATATGTTAAATGGCATCCATATGTGGGAACTGCCCACATGAAAGGAAAGGAAGTGCAATACTTGCAACCTACCAACAGAAACATCAGTCTAGGGAAGGATTCTGTAAGGATCCACTAAGTGGACTATTTCAGCACACACTGATTAGGTAGAGCTCTAAGCTGGTAGAGCAAGCGGCAATCGTCACCGTGGGCTCTTGTGCTCTATTCATTCAGCGTGTACTGGAATGGACAGTCCACTTAGTCAACACTTACAGACTAGCCCCCTAGGGCTGTGGAAGCACGCAGTATATTAAGCTTAAGTCTGGAGTGCTACCTCCTACTTATGTGGCAAGTCCTCCTGTTTACCTGTTCCTTTCAACTGAGAGCTGAGCACCACCTAGGTTAAGTTAGAAAAAGCAACCAGCGTCCATAGAATTCAAACTATTACTATTTGCCCTATAAAGGGACAGTGGAGCCTAAAATGACACTTGACTTGGGCCATATTTTTCGCGATATGCCCGAGAATATTGGGATTTCCCATCAATTTTACCCTTCCTACATCACATAGCAAACCTGAAAACTTAACACTGTTGCGCAGAGCAATGATGGGTCAGAATTTGAGCGAGACACCTGAGCGCAAACTATGAACTGGTTTATTTTTCTGCAAGTGAAGCGTACATAAAGCCTACACGCATGCACAGGAGTCCTCTTCCCGGTCTACCTAGACCCTCTATTGTCAGCGATTATGCTAATCTCTTTATTGCTGAGTGAAATAAACGGCGGGCTGACACATGAGCCCTGTGGGTCCACCTTGAGGTTGTATGCTTCCACGACTTCTCTTTTCCTTTTGTTCCTACTTTTCAGCAGAATCATTGTCTTGTGATAATCACCAGTTGATAGTTTGTGCTCAGGTGTCGTGTGTTGGTTTCTCTCTCAAGTCCTGTCCCTTCATCACTCCGCACAACAGTGTTAAGTATGTCGAACCAACTAGCCCACTGCACAATTTTCCTGAACTTGAAAACAATTGTAAACTAAAGTCCATGAGAAACGAAGTGTTCTATCATAACATACAGATTTATGCATGATCACTTTGCTATATAAAAATACAATTTTAGCCAATGTTAACGAAGAGCTTCACTTTTGGAGTTCACATAAATAATGTCTGTGATGCATTGTGACAGTAGGAGGTCCTGGAGATGCTACTGTGGAGATATGTCAACATTGAGCCTATTCCTGTTTAATCTATGGATAGATGCCTTCACGAAGAGTTGGAGAAACTACACAATACAATGTTTTATATCACATGTAATAATTATGCTGTGATAAAGTGTACACGCTGAGCTTAATGTTTTAGAAAAGCTCAAGAAAAGGCTCCAGAATAGGTATGATGGATAGGCAACCTTTTATTTGGCTCTCTTCATAGTGAAGTCTAGACGCATCACCTCAGCCACACTTAGTAAAATTTGTGGGCTCGTACTGCCCATGCCTTTACTGCACAAGTTGCCTTGGTGCTCCCAGTCTTGACAGGTAACACTTAAGCACCCTCTCATGCACATGTTTGTTCCAAAGCTACAGTTGCTAACTAAAGTAACTCCCACATGCGATTCTGTAACTCTAGACCTAACTGCAAAAACGCATGCAGTACTACGAGTTTGGCATAGAGTCCACATGACATGTGCACAACTTCAAATTTCCTATAGGCAACAGATAGCTGGTAACCTGTTAGAGTAACAAAATGGATGCCAAGGAAAATTCACCCAAAGCCTTAGGCAGGAAAATGAGGTGTTGTGATGAGATTAACAGCAATCACATTTGATCGACTGACTAAAAGCTGGCAGGGGTATTGCATTTGACATGATTGAAATGGGCTGCAGTATGGCATGGTAACTGTGGCAGCCTTTACAGTGCCGCGCTCTCTGAATTACACTTGTGTGCACCCGTATGCTGCAGCGACCAACTGATTTTATTCAAGAAAGCCAGGTTTGTGGTTCAGCACACATCATACGCTGGCAAACTCACTGGTGAGTCAACTCCCTCAGATCATCCCATGAGTCTGAGTGAGCCCAGCTGAGCAGTATTTTGGCGAGTTTGAGCCCGAGTGAGCTCGGCTGAGTAGTATGTTCTTATGAGTTCAAGTGAGCAGCTAAGTATAATTTTGGCGAGTCTAGATAGGGAGTTCCGATTATTTTGCCAACATATATATGGTCCGTGTACTTTCAAAATTCAGGTACGACACTTGCGCATAGGTTGGAAATTAAGCTTCTCGCCAAGTGACTACTGCAGAAATGATCATAGAGCTAGAGAAGAACGATACGCCTTAATGATGCAGCGTGCCGCGCGGGATCCATGTGTGCAGCGTGCCAGTGGATGGGTGCGTGTTTGGGAAATTAGGGGGTTATTAGGGTCCATAATACCTTTCCACATAGTGTATTATTGCGCTAGCAATTTTTGGACACCCTAAGCGAATTTTCGCCATCGCCCATGATGTTTGGTTTAAAGTCCAAGTGTGACAAAAATTATAGTGCCCCGTTGCATCCCACATGCTGGGGTTGATTGCGAATGAAAGGGTGCGAGGGTGAGCCGAGAAGGATGGCAGCTTTATGCGCGCTGTCCACGTCCCGTGATCAAGCGCGCGCTAGGGTAGGAGAGCGCGCGACGTCTCTTGCCCGGCCGTGCCCGTGCATATGGCTGTCCGCGCGCAGCAGAGTGCATTATACACGGCCCGCGCTTGCCACATTTTTAAAAAGTAATTTGCGTCCGGTGTAAAGGCGGCAAGTCGACGTGGCTGCTGGTTTCACGATTGTTGGAAGTAGCGATAAGTTTCGGACAAAACTTAGAGAACAGTGACTTAAATCAGTGACTTCCTTAGAGGGGCCAAAATTTTGGGGCGTATGAGCGGCACGTATAGTAGAATGCAGTGTTCCATTGCAAAAAAAAATTGATGTAAAAAAGCAGAGTGCTGAGTGTTAGGTCTTTGTTACATCAAGGTTCAACAAAAATTAGGCGATGGAAATCAGGGCTGGACGCATATGCAACTCCTTACTCCACACTGAAAACATTTGAGAAAACATTTTTTTAAAAATACTTTGCACATTTGTATAAATCCCTACCTGCAGATATTCCTCTGGTTTAGCCTAATTATGTGATGCCTACTTAACTTACTGACGCAGCATACGTATCATTGCGAAATTTATAATTTTTTGCTTTTAGAAAAAGCATCGAGTTATTGAATTTTGTGAACAAAAAAAAATTGCAACTTCCAATATAGCGCGCTTCCTAGGCTATTAAATAGCTACAATGTTCAAGGAACGTACTGTTTCCATGAGTGGTTTATTCATGCAGTAAGATGTACTGCTCCTACACCTTGTCGGTACACATAGCAGCTGATATTCTTGCTCATTTTCTCATCACAGAGGTAGGTGGGGTACATGAACCTATATGCTCACACAAATCAACGTGACCAACTACTGCGGAGACATGGCAACGAATTCTTTGTTTACCTTGTGCACCACAAGTGCGAGGTTTGCGCATTAATTTGACTTCATGAAACTCTATTTATATTACAGGCTTTACGGCAGTGCTTGCATGCAGTGCCGTGAAGCGCTCGACAAAACTGCACATATTATATGGTTTGTTTGATATTAACTCGAGATGCAAACGTTTGTGCAGGTAGGCAAGCAATGTTTCCATTCACGCAGCGCACCAAAAGAGCGTGGTATATGCATTGATGTGGTTTCATGACATTGTACTTTTGCCACTACCTTTACGGCAGTGCTTGTGTATAGTGCTGCGAAGCATGACGGAACTGCACATTATTATACGGTGTACTCGAAATCCACTCGAGATGCAAACGTTTGTGCAGGCAGGAAACGAATGATTTAATTCACGTAGCACAACACGAGAGCGCGCTCTATGCAGTCCTTTGATTTAATAAAACTCTATTTCTGCCACAGGCTTCACAGCAATACTTGTGTAGAGGGCTGTGAAGCTCGACGCAGCTGTAACAACATCCCACGGTACACCCGATTTTTACCGAGTTTGTTTTAAAGGGCCCCTCACAGGCTACATAACAAATTTTGGTTATATGCTGAAAGTTGTTACGTGCCCTCTAAGAAGTGTTCTACCCCAAGCATTTTTCAAATTGGTTCATTAACAACAGAGAGAGAATGATTGAAGTGCCGCGAACACATGATTTCAGGAGGCGAGCGTCGCCGCCTATATAAACACTCTCTCGACTTTCCCCGTTTCGCCTGTGTAAGCGAATTTCCTTCACTGCGTTCTCCCATAGGCAGGTTGCGAACGTAGTTCCCGATCCTACAAGGGCGCCCCTCGCGGCGGCGAGCGCGGAACTGGCAGGATACGATCGGCCCGCTTGCGTTCGGAAAGCCTGCCTGCGCATTGTTTCGCGCGTAGCTGTTGCCTTTTCGGAGCAATGGCGAAGTGCAACACGAGCTGTTGCGTAGTGTGCTGCAACAGCACGTACACCAACTCACGAGAAACAAAGTTTTACAGGTTTCCAAGGCGACCGTATGACGGGACACCTGCAGTGTGTACCAGGATATGCAGCAAACAAAGTAGTTTGTTTCCACACTGTACCGCAGTAAAGCAGTGGAATCATAGAGAAAGAAAAAAAAGTTGTGGAACTCTTTCCCAATCCTCTCCCATTCAAAGAGTGCTAGGGCTTGCTGAGAGATTTGAGGAGGGGTTGTAGCTGTTTGAGCTGGAACCCCTCCCTTTTGCGCCCAGCATATCAACTAAGGGGCAGTTGAGATCACCAAAATTTTTGACGGCGTGGTCTATTGGAACCTTCTTTGCACGCACTGGAAAATCGCAACATTAAAGTATCGCACTTCCAGTAACTTGGGCGAAAATATTTTCCCAGCGTAGACTAACACAACTGGTAAGCTCCTCCCCTTTTATTGTGTTTGGGGAGAGCAACGTTAGAATATCTCGGGTAGGTCTTACGAGTCGTTCGTACGCCCCACGTTCTTGGAAGAGATGTTTTGGATTCGTATTTGCCGTCCTGTATGTACAGGGAAACTACCGCGGCGTCCTTGCACTTCCCTGCTATGCCAGCACGGCAATCGCAGCTCCCCGCTAGGATTTGTCTGCTGTCGCTGATCTTCAAGAATCAATGTCGCCTACAATTTCATGCGTCCACACCGTAGATAACGAAGTAACTTACGCTGAGCTTCACGCACCTCGCTGGTGCGTTATTTTTCGTTTGCGGAATACACCTAGCAGTCACTTCCGATCAGTGCGAGTTCAACACTTCCCTCACGTCGTAGACGTACGTGCCCCACTTCAAATAGACGACTTCCTTTCTCTAAATTCTTTTCACGAAAAAAGCTATGAAGATCTTGTAATTCCCGAAACCCCGATAAATTAATATCGGCACGCTGTTTCGCGCCATCGCTACCGTTTGACAGGACGCCAAACACGCAGCGCGGGCTGCTGACGCCGCGAGTAATCCTACCACATTCGCGCAATTATTCGTCAGATGGCGCTAGGGGTCGGAAAGACAGGGCGCCGCCTAGCACTTGCAACGTGCCCATACCGGAGCCGAGGGGTCGCGTGGCGGGTATACCCTGCCGTCTTCTTTTTTTCACCGTCACCGGCACACTTCCGGTGACGGTGTCGCGCGAGCTCTTGCGCTTGTCTCGTTTCCTGTAGCGGACGATAATGCGCACTCTACACGAGAACACGTGATTAGCGGTATAAGTCAGTGCCCCAGCACTGAGGCAAACGCGAGAGGATGAAAGAGCATGATCGCAATGCTGGAACACAGTAGACAATGACGTATAGTTTCGTCCTCTGCGCGCATGCAAACGTCGGAAAAAGGAGACGAAACGGAAATTCATCTCTCTTGCTACAGTGCGAAGTAAAACAAAAGCACCCAGGCATTCGGGTTGTATCTTTCGTTATCTCTCTAAACTTCAATTAGTCCACTGAAGCAACAGATTCAACAAATAACTGATGCTGCCTTGAATCTAAGTCACGTGTTACTCTGAGTGCCATCACAGCACAGCCTGTGCTCCTATGCAGCAGCAAAGTTACGGGCATTCATCTGCTTGCTGCTGCGATAACATTATGACACTTGAACTCGGAGGTACGATTTTTGTTGTGTGAGGTTATAGATAGCCAGTAGGCTACTTGTCTGATGTTAAATGCTATGACCCACTGGCAATCCACGATGCACTCAATGAAAACGTTTTTATGCTGTGTGCGGCGTGACTCACCAGTGACCCACACGCAAGAATTCTCGCTCTTGTGTTGCCATCTGAGGTTTGAAATTGCAACTAATATATCTTTTTACTGCATTGGACATGGGGTGGCATGTTTGTTTCGGAGAGTGGAGTGGCGGCACATTTCTCAGTTGGGTTTCTTGCAAACTTTTCGCCGCAGTTCTTGAAATACGTGCCATTGGAATAAGTACCTGCATTTTTCTTGCTACTCCCAAACTTTTCAGCGTGTCTCATAGATAGATCCTCATACCCCTTATGGATGCAAAAAAAAGCACAATGCAGAGGAAACAAACAAACTTCGTTCTGGGCCAGAAGAATGCACCAGCAACTTCGCGATCACCAGCGGATGAGTCAAGTGCTTCAGTGTCAGATGTTCAGCAGTGGACAGACAGTGAAATCAGTGAGAAAGATAGTGTTTATGAACCATCACAGACCTCAGCCAGCATGTCGAATGGAGAGTCAGACCTGACTGATGATTCTGAGGTGAATGATTCAGGATAGGATGCTCTCATTTCTCTCAGCCCATCTCTAGAGAAATGGACACCGGCAACAACCACTTCGCCTAGTGTGACACCACACTCTAGGCCGCCCACTATCATTCAGTTGCCATCTAGCCATTATGCCCCATATTTATGTTCACTGTTTATTACGGATGACATTTGGCAAATGATGGTCAATGAAACAAACAGGTTCACACAACAAGTGTTGAAGTCAACTACTCCTAAATCTAAATCACGGTTGAAAAATTGGACGGAAACCAATGCCAAAGAAATTAAAGCATCTATTCGAATACTGATTTGTATTGGTCTCCTCTGTCTTCCTACTCCCAAATCTAAATCAAAGTTGAAAAATTGGATGGAAACCAATCTCCAACAAACGAAAGCATTTGTTGGAATACCAATTTGTATTAATCTCGTCCATCTTCCTATCCGAGTCACTACTGGGCAAAAAGTAACTTGTATGGTGCTGAACTCATTCGTCAAAATATGAGCCGTGACCGCCTTTTCCCTACTTTTGAGGTTCCGGCATTTTGCGGACAATTAACTGGTTGCAGAGTTGCAGGATCATGTCTTTAAGATCCATCCTCTGGTAGAGAAATTGAACCAAAATATTTGCCACTGTGCTTGAGCCGGGAAAGGAGGTTGTGATAGATGAAACAATAGTGCCACGGCGTGGCAGACTTTCGTTCTTACAGAGTCAGGCTGTTCAAGGCATGTACCAAAGACGGTTACAGGCTAAAGGTTGATGTATATGCCGGAAAGTGTGACTGAACAGTTGGCATCGGACATGCCGAAGATGTATGCTTGAAACTCCTGCAAAATTACAAGGAAGTCGTGTGCCCGCTGTACGTAGACAACTTCTACATGAGCTTGCCGCTCACTCTTCGCCTTCTAAAGGAAGACACTTTCATTCGTGGCACAGTTCGCTCAGTGAGGAAAGGGCTGCCAAAAGATCTCACTGAAGTAAAGGTTGCAAATGGCAGTGTTACCGGACTTCAGTCCAAAAATGGAGTGAAGGCACTGAAGTGGATGGACAAGAGGCCTGTTCTGATACTCACATCTGTCGTCAAATATGAAGCAACTTTGGTGGACAGTGGAAAGAAAACAAGGGACGGCGCACCAATCATGAAACATCAGGCCGGTCTCGATTACAATGCAGCAAAAAAGGGCGTCGACTATAGTGACCAAATGACGTTATACCACAATTGCCTTAGAAAAGGACTCAAGTGGTACAGAAAGGTAGCTGTTGAGTTGCTTGTTGAAAGTGTCATCATAAATTGGTGGAACATTCGTGGCATGCTTGAAGGAAACTCTACGTCAATTATAAAATTTCAAGATGAACTGGCTCATTCACTGTTCGGCCCTCGTCAAGACAACATCGAAGAAACTCGTGGGAGAATGCTAAGAAAAACTGGCACATCGGCACACGACACTCAGTGGCACTGCACTGGCTGCTATGCGGCCAACAGTACCAGCAATAGCCCAAACACTACGGTGAGAGTGAGAAAAGTGACCACTTTCTGTGAATAACGCTTCGGCAAGCCTTATTCATCTGTTTGTTGTGCTTTAATTCTAAGCACAAGTAACCTGACAAGCAAGCTAGCTTAAACTGTAAAATGAGTAGGATGAAAACTTCAAGACATGGCTAATTTTCAGACTAAATTTTAGCCTTTCTCTAACTAATAAATATTTCTAACACAGGAACTGACTTCTTGTCTTTTTTAATGGCAAGCACTTTGTAGTTCAACATAGGTTTCTAGCATCTTGAATCCATTGAGGGGCTACAGAATGTATTAAAGAAAGATAAAAATGCATAATGTTGTGCTGAATGTGTTCAAGACACATGTACAAGAAACTATAGTTATTAGTTAGATGAGGACAGTAATGTGCTTTAGCAAGTTAGAAATTTGTTACCATCTTGCCCACATTCACATCTTAACAGATTTAACAATGTTTCCACTACGTGGAGAACCTTGACCTACAGTGCTTTTATCATCCTGAAGAAGGTTGGTGTTCCTATTATAACGCGTGTACTTAAGAAGCTCAATCTCTCAGGATTTCATGTTGTTTTACTTGACATAAGCTTACGAGGATTACAGACTACATGCTCGTATCACAACGTAAACACTAACTTCCTTTTCAATGATTTTCATTTCTGTAAAAGCACAGTAAATTTCGTCAGACGAGAAGTGCAAATGCGTTTTCTATTCTTTCATACTTGGTGCTTGCTATTATACAACTTACTTATATTACTACTTGCTTGTTTAGAAAACTCATAAAAAACACTCCCCCCACCTTTTTTTCTTCTTCTTTTACTTTCCATTGACTCTGACTTTCATTATGTTAATAAACTTCAGAAGAGCTTGCTCTCAGGCTAGTTTGTACACACTGCTAAGAATGAAAAAAATGGAGAGAAAATGGGACAAGAAAGAAAAGCCTACAGAATGCTGATTTGCGCACGGCAATTTATATCAAGGACGGGGTGCTGGACCAGGGAAGCTAAGAAGCCGCCACAACAAACTAGGGGAGTTAGGTGAATGGCTTCGATGTCCACACAGAAACATAAATATAGGCATGTTAGAGAATGCTGTGTCATTCAACAACCCCGTGAATGTTGAAAAGTGGGACAGTGATTAGCTGAAAAGAGTTTCAGAGAGCTCCAGGGAGCGGGGAGGTGGATATGGTAAGGGGGCTAGGGTGGTGACGCGCATTAAGGGCATCAAGAATGAAGTGAAAAATTATGGAACATAGGGGGATTGTCTCATCACTGCTCGATCGCTCAACACCAGATAGCCGTGGCCAGTTGCCTTAGCCGAGATTCACCTACCCTGCCATAGCATGTGCTGTGCTTGCTGCTCTGCAGTCTTTAGAATAGGCAGGTGTCAGGGAAGCATGCCCATAATGCCTGCAATTAAGTAATAGGCGACTTGCAAAATAGTGCTCGCTCTCTTCCATACACAGCCATGGCTGAACCACTCACTAGCAAATCTGGTAAGAAAATAACGCTGACCTCCACTGTTACTTGGGCTGCAACAAGTCTGGGCTGCAAACAAGAAGACACAAGACAGAAAGCTGTCATGTTTTTAGCACAGCTCGCTTTCCTAAGTAATGTACCTACAAGGTCATAATATACATTATATAAATACATCAATTTGTAAACAAAATGTTATTTTTAATATAGTCATTTTTAAGAACAGCAGAAGGATGATAGCATAATTTTAGGCGTAGTGGCTGCATGCCTTAGCAATGAAAAACTTTTGTCAGAAGTTAAGCAAACTTGTTTTGGCAACGTAAAAATGTGCATCCTCATTGCTAAAGCATTCCTGTCCAGGGAGTGCTAGGAGTTTGTCTTTGTGTGATGTTAAACCCTCCACACATTTATATAGTGCGAGAGAGAGAGGTGATGGGGGACTGGTAGTGGCCAGTGGAGAATCCTTCCCTGAAATAAATTTCTGGCTACGTCACTGAATGTCTGCAATGCCTTGTAATAGCAATAGGTCTTGGATGGAAGCACTATAGATGATACCAGTGAACCTATTGAGCCTATTCCTGTTTAGTGAGGTGATGGATGTTTTCCCAAAGAATTATATAAACTGTACAATGGAATGTTTTGTACCACCTGTAATAACCATGCTGTAAGAAAAAACAGAAAGGCTGAGCTTAAATGTTGTAGGAAATCTCTTAAGAGGCTCGAAGATAGGTAAAGATGACTAACTCCCGTATTCTCCACTCAACACTCCACCTGGATTCAAATGCACAGCCGCCCTGCTCCTTGACAGAGGCGGCTGCTTAGCTTTAATTAAACTTCATGTCAATTACGGTGAAACACAGCGTCGTCTTCAGTCTAGGGGTGGCACTGCGCTCAGCTCAGTGGTATGAAGCTTCCAGTCATAGATGGTTTCGGAATACAGGGTAAGTGACCTCACATTTTACTCTCTTCGTCGTGAAGTCTAGACACCAAAGCCTCGGTTTGAACAAGTAATGCTTTAAGTGCTCTCTCATGCATATGTTTGCTTTTAGGCAGGGTCAGCTTACTGTTTCCTGCTTCTCCCACATGCAAATGACACAAAAATATCTCAATAAAATGATTGTGATTTAAGTGGTACACACTCTCTGCAATGTGATTATATGTTTGTAATAAAAGAAGCACTACTCATGTGCTGGTCAGCATCTGCAGCAATATGTTCACCAATATATTTTTTTTTGTCTAAATATATTCGATATTGTTGCAAATTTAAGAGGTTTTGCAGTTAACATGTAGCTGTTTACTTGTGTCTCGAGAACATATAGCTTTAGGTGAGAGGAGCGCTATATTGCATGAGACAAAGGAACATTTTTAGACTGCTTGTTTTATTTTTGTGCAAAAAACAATTGTGAAGGTTTTAATTGCAAAGTAATACAGTAGGTGTTGGCAACGCGAACAAGCCATGCAAAGTGTATGCATTAGAAATGAACTATCCAGATGAGGACCCCCCACCCACTGATATATGTCAGTGCTATAATATCAAATGCTGTGACATTTAACACATATGGTAACTAAAAAAAAAGGATAACTAAAGCAAGAGCAGCATTATTAAAACAACAGTATCAACTGCAAAATTTATATAATTTTTCTCAAAACTTTTAGCTTCACATAAACTGTGGCCTCACACACTGTGGGCACCTTTGCTAACAACCTTCACATTTCACTAGTGCTAATTCTAGCTTCCCTCTAGCTTTTAGCTCAACTGCAATGTTTTGAACGTCAGGGCATGTGCAAGTGAAAATTAGTTTGTGATGGCCATGTGGATCTGCCTGAATAATAGGGAGAGGAGGGCAATATAATTACCTTGAGAACTATTAAACAGAAGCAGCATGGTGGATGAGGAGCAGTGGCTGGGATAAAACATTTCAGGAGTTCAATGTAGTAAAGATACAGGAGTAATATGATTAACTTTGCAAGAATATGAGGCCATTATAACACTAATGGAAACAGACTGGTCCATCACAATGAATTTTCAAATATTGTAACTGATCTAGAACACCTTGCACGGCTGCTGTAATTAGGAAAAAAAATGTAGCAGTGTCTTAAAAAGACAGCTTTTTTGTTTGTTTACTCTGCTATGCCACTGTACACATTATTACTATTACTTTTTTTTCTTTTGGAACAGAAAGTCACCATATGCCTGGAGGTTTTAGATCACCTTCTTGGTGTGCTCCCAATATATGAACAGTTCGAAAACATTAACATTGTTGCTTGGTTTATTGCCCAAGTAGACCGGCACGGAACGACTGACTAAGGAAGCAGGCGTGTGAATATGCGCACCCTGAATCCAATCAACCCCTATATCAATCAATTTTGTACAATTAGACCTCCATATATTGAACTTTAATGTAACAAACCGTTTTATTTTGCAGAAATTATTTGGTGTGCATATAGAAATCTTCAATTAATTGAATTCTGTTAATCTGCAATTTCAATTTACTGAAATTATAAATTCTTCTAAAGTTTAAATGAGGATATGTGTTGCATTTGAACTGTAAATTCTATGGACGTACAAGCGCTTTTCGTGAGTAAAGCTTCACGATTTCCTTCCCAAGTTTATTCGACTTAAGGACAAAATTCTGCAGCAAAGTTATTAAACGACCACAGGTGACAAGCAGCTGAATGCGAGGTATCTGGTACAGACCGACGGGGGAAAACTACAAATCACAATAGCACACATTCAGGCGAGTATGTAAACAGGCGAACTAAGCAGGGAACAAAAACAACACAGCACTGCTTTCATAGGTCCCGAAGGATCAGAGTTTCATCAGAGTTGGTGCAAGCACGCATCCGCAGATAACACGGGACCTTCCACAACTCCAGAACATCACAAAAGACCGTTTGCACATATACTAACCAGCCAAACAAACTAACCACGGCAGCGAATACCACTTAAATCGAAAATACAACGTAGAAACACCTCGAAAAGGTTTCACCATAGAGAAAGGTTACACCCTGTTTCACAGACGCTCACAAGAAATTCAAGAAATGTCCAAAACGCACTACCGCCTTTTAAAAATCCAACGGGAGCCAAGCCAAATCAGTAACAAGTTGCCTATTTGGGTGAACGCAACGCACCCGTTCGAACCACCGGGTACGCGCAACGCCGGCCCGCGCTTGGCAAGCACCGTTCCGTCTGTCACAATGATTCATTTTCTACTAAAACAGCACGTGAAAAGCTGTTTTGGCTTTATTATTACGCAAAAACATGTTCTGTTTAACTATGAGAACTTGTTTTTGCGTGTACGATTATATGTTACGTAAAAAGTATCAGAAGGCCGCTAAAGTTGGAGGGCAGACGACAAGGTTCGCACTCGCTTATAAATAGTTTGTCGTCTGTTCTTGCTTTTCTTCGCTTGGTCATGCATTGCAGGTGAGTAACGATGTAATATGCGTGAATGGAAACATTTTATGCAAATTTTACTTTAAGAACGCGTTATTTGTGTATCCATATACACGTTTTAAACGAAGCCTCTTACAACACCAGCCAACACGAGCCTCGCAGACACATATACCGTCATTCCCATGATGGCACGGTGCCCCCTTATGAAACTCACATAGACGGTGGCGCCAGATCAGCCTCTAGGTGTTACAGTGAGAAACTCTATGATTGTAGGGTGCCCATACGTTTATCAGAGTTGTTCCTGCCCTGTCATAAACGGTATTTCAGCTTGTGCCACACAAGTAAAAGCTAGCGTATACCGGACGAGCTTTCCTTTGAACTTATTCGCCAGTTGGAACAGCGCGACTAGCTACTCATATCAGCTTTATAGGCAAGAAACATCCACACAACACGCCTCTTACCATCGCATACTACAGTGAATTTTGCGAGGCCTGTGAACGTCGAGGGTTGAATTATTTCCGTTGGACAGAGCAGATAACAGGGAGGGGGGGGGGGGGGGGGCTAATACCAGACGTTCGCGGCACCCGAAGCAGGCCGACAAATGGTACACAAATATTTACAGTTGAGCTAAGCAGTCGCCGCTGAACGGCCAGTTCTGCTCGTCTTTGTGCCCTGCTCTTGTACTATGTACAAAAAGGAAAAATGGTTAATTGGGCCACTTTTTTTCTTGCAGTGTTCGTACAGAATACCTACAACCTGAGGCAACATAAGACACACATTATATCCTCGCGTGACGATTCCCTCTAGGTGTTATAGTGAGAAACTCTATGCGCTACCCTTCCTGGTCACTCGGATGTCGATCATCAAGATGATGATAATCATCATCATTAGCCTATTTTATGTCCACTGCAGGACAAAGGACTCTCCCTGCGATCTCCAATTACCCCTGTCCTGCGCCAACCGATTCCAACTAGCGCCCGCGAAAATCCTAGTTTTATCGCTCCACCTAGTCTTCTGCTGTCGTCGCCTGCGTTTCCCTTCTCTTGGTACCCATTCTGTAACCCTAATGGTCCAACGGTTATCTAACCGACGCATTACATCACCTGCCTAGCTCCATTTTTTTCTCCTGATGCCAACTAGAATATCCTCGATACCCGTTTGCTGTCTGACCCGAACCGCTCTCTTTCTGTCTCTTAACGTTATGCCTAGCAATCTTCGTTCTATCGCTCTTTGCGTGGTCCTCAACTTGTTCTCAAGCTTCTTTGTCAGTCTCCATGTCTCTGCCCCACACGTCAGCACTGGTAAAATGCACTGATTGTACACCTTCATTTTCAATGGTAATGGTAAGCTTGCAGTCAGGAGCTAACAATGTCTGCCGTATGCGATCCAATCCATTTTTATTGTTCTATGAATTTCGTACTCATGATCAGGGTTCCCTGTGATTAATTGACCTAGGTGAGCGTACTCCTTCACAGACTCTAGAGGCTGACTGGCTTTCCTGAACTCTTGTTCGTTTGCGCGGCTATTCATCATTATGTTTGTCTTCTGCAGGGAATGCCAGGTAGCGTCGAGGAGTGAGGACGTGTTTATGTCGGCTCCGCGAGCAAACAGGGATTCTGGTGTTTTATTCAGGAGGGCGAGGGGGGAGGCAAAAATGACCTGGGAAAGTGCTGAAATCGATTTTCGGAAGTGACAAGGAGCCGGTGGACACAATTTTTTGTGCCTGTGAGTTGATTTTTAGTGATTTTACGGCTAAAAGACTGTGACCGGAGCACTACGCCGCAATAAGCCTCACCTCGGCTTCTGCATGGCCCCGGCCGGGGACGGCGTCGACGGGCAGCCCCAAGCCACCGGCGGCTACCAGAGAAGCGGCGACAAGGAAGTGACGGCGGAAGGAACCGAAAAGGCTCCTCAGTGATCCGACAACAAAGTATTGGTCACCGTTTTGGAGAAAAGGAGGCAAAAGACCGTGCCAGCTGGCACGGAGACGACGAAGGACTCTCGGCGCTAAATGCTCAAGAAGGGAGCAGAGAAGCAAGCGGAGCAATCGGTAGCATCGAACCTACCGAGACTACCGGCCACGGGCTGGAAAGTGACTCTACGACTACGAGAAAACCTCACGGTGCTTCAGAAGGCCCTGGCAGTGAGCCTCGGAAGAGCAGTGCGTGAAAGCGCGGGTATCAGCCTACAAGAAGCCAAGGGACACCGCTTCGTGATAAACACCAAACAAGGTACGATCATCTACCCCACGTTATCGATGGAGAATGCCAAAGGAATAAGCAAGATACATAAGATCAGAATCGGAGACAAGTATTACGGGGTCGTCACGTACGTGAACGCACCGGAAAGCTGCGGGCGTGGAGTTATTCACAGCATAGAGGAGATGTGCTACGACAAAGAAGTTCTAATCAACCTAAACGAGGATGAAGACAACCCGACAATCCTAGAAGCAAGAAGAATGGGCAACACCAGAACTTCCCTCCTAACTTTTGAGGAAGAAGAAGTTCCACGTAAGGTTTTCTTCGTGGGAGCTATTCTACGGTACTTCCTATACAAGGAGAGGTACGAAGTATGCTACAAGTCTGGAGGACTCGGGCACAGATCAGGCGTGTGTGACAACTAGTAATCGAGGTGTAGAGGTTGTGGGACAACCAGACCACAAGAAGGACATCGATACGAACCTCAGTGCCAGCTCTGCGGCAAAAACCACGTCACCAGGATAAGAAATGCAGGAATTTCTTCCGCACCCCGTGAATCTTGAAGAAGAGACAATGGGAGCAAAAACAAGCGGCCGAGGAGGCGGAGCAAGAGGAACTTCGTAAAAGCAGGCCAAACGAGACATCGAGCAGCTGGACCAGGAGCCGCTCGGAGTCCTTCCCGAGGCTACAGACGCCGCAACACCAGACACAACAGAAGGAAACAAGTAACAAGGTGAGCTGGTCAGACAATGTCTCCCAGGATTCATAAAGGGATAGAGAGAACCAGGAGCTAAAAGCGCGAGGCAGGAGAAGCAAATTAAAACACTGATTGAGGATGGGAAAAAGGAGAGAGAAGAATTTTTTAAGATAATCGAGGAGATGAAAAAAAAAGGAGGATGGAAACACTACAAGACGGGAAGAGAGTGCAGGGGACGAAGTGCCCAAAACAGATCGCCCTCGCTCAAAAAGAAGAGAGCGGGAGAGACACACTCAGACAGCAAGATGGACAAAGTTACTCAGGACATTACTCCAATAAACGGGGCTAGGATGCAATTGATGGAGCAAACGCGAGGGGAATTCGAACAGCGCGACACCGCCCTCAAATCAGAATTTGAGAAAAGTGACTTCGCTTTAAAAGCAGAATTCGATTGGTTTGAACACAATTAATTAACATTCAAAATGCATTGGCAAAATAACACGATCTGGCAGACTGTGGTATAAAGTTCGTAAACAGAAATAAGGTGCCTCAGAAAGGCTGGCAAACCGTTTCTATATTAGGACCTATCTTCGTCAAAGGCGGCCTCGTCATCCTCGGCATGTTAGTTATAAAGGGTTAGTGCAGTGACGTCACGTGCTGGTGTTGTCGCTGGCGGCTGGTTATAAAGGGCTCATTATTCATTACTCATTAGCGCTCATTACTTCAGAGGTAATGAGCGCTGTCGTCCGACGTCTGTGAGCTTCGTTCCCAAGACGAGGGGTAAAAGCGGGAGTGTGCGAAGGCGGGGAGAAAAGAAAAGAAAGAAAAGCGGGAAAAAACCGGGGCGACACCACAAAAAAGAAAGAGAGAAAGAACAAGAAAGAAAAAAATTTTAAAGAAAACGGGGGCATGGGAGGGCGTTGGGGATGCGAGAGGTTAGGGAGCATTCACGGGTGTCATTGGCGGCATGTTTTTGTGGCATTAGAAGAGCCGGTCACGCGGTCAGTGCGCGAGTAGCACAAAAGACCAAAAAAAAACTTGAGTTGGAAGAGTGACTTGAGTAGCATAGCAGCAATACGTCGAGTAATTTTGAAGTAGTTAAGATATCGACGAGGAGTCTGCGGTGCAATGTATGGGGTGACTGAAAGGCAGTGGCATGGTTTTTCAAGGGGCATTGCCCCAGTCGCTCAACGTAGGTATCGTTACGGCGGCATCAAGAAATGGCGATACGCTGGGTTGAGGCGCCGAAAAAGGCATATTGACTTCGGAATGTGTTGGTGAGCGTCTTTCAAAAAATTTATTTTATAAAGGAAAAGAGAAGGGAGGGGGACCGACACCGGAATAACAAATAGGAGGGTGACGTGCGCAGAAGCGGGCGGGGGCAAGTGTACATGGGAGAAGGGGGTCGTACATTTGATATAAACGTAAAAACCTGAAAGAGTATATTAAAGTGAGTAGCAGGCAGGAAAAAATTTTCGAAACGGAAGAGTAGGTGAGGTTAAGAATTAAGGTTAGCTGGTGGCATAATGTGTTTTGCGTCTTGGTTGATGATATGAGAATTTCAGATTTAAGTTACCGCTTTTAGAGATTCTGAGTTGTCACGTGCCAAATTAATTCCCGTCAGGTGTAGGCAATTAAACTTGTGTTTGAGGTATCATTCCGTAATTTCCTTTAGCGAGGTGAACGGAAATTTGTTTTTAGTATATAGAGCCTTTCTTTGTCGAATATATGACCATGTTCATTAAAGTGGTTGGCTACTGCTTTCGGTAAATTGTGTTTTATGTCCGCGCGGTGACCGTTGAGTCTTGCATGAATTTGTTGTCCAGTATCACCTATGTATTGTTTGCTACAAGCGGCACATTCTAGACAGTAGACTACGTTGCTTGATATGCAGGTGAAAGCCTAAGTTGCCTTGTGTGCGTAATTCGACGCTGTACTTTTTACTGTAGTAGTAGACTGAATACGTTTGCATGTAGAGCACCTGGGCGGCCACAGGCACTGGCTCCCAACTTCCTCTTTGTCTTTAGTTTGGCATGCACAAGAACATCTTTAAAAATAGTGTTGCGTCTGTAGGGTACTCTGGGCGGGTCGGGAAAAATGTTATTAAGTTTCTGGTTTCTGGTGTGAATTGGGTAGTATTTACTGAGGATGTTATTCACGTTTGATAGTGCGTTTAAGAATTTATTAGTAAGAAGAGGCGTTGTTGTTCTTGTGATCCTCGGGCGAGGCTTGAGAACCTCGGCTCCATCAAGTTTGGTTGCAGCGGTGTAGGCTGTTTGAAGGTCACTGTTTGGGTGGTTCCTGTTTGATAGTGTTTCTTTAAGGTGATCGAGTCTATCTATGTAGTCTTGGTTTTTAACGCAAATGCGACGTAGTCGTGTGGCTTGGCATTTAAAGATGCCTTGTTTGCAATGTCTATATATATTCTATTTCTAGGTATATTCTAGGTACTGTTTGTCGAAAGGTTTCCTATACAGTGTTGTCTTTAACTCGCATTGTCAATGTATGTTGTTGTGTCCAGAAAATTTATGCGCTCATTTGAGGATTCTTATGTGAATTTTATTGTTGGGTGAAAAGAGTGTAGAAATGCTACATAATTATCTAGACTGTCTTGACCATGTCCACATATTATGAGTATGTCGTCTATGTATCGCAGGTATGTGTGGGGCTTGTCAGTGCAGCGCGATAGGAAATCTCTTTTTTCCTTTGTGTTACTCGCGCACTGACTGCCTGACCGGCTCTTCTAATGCCACAATAACATGCCGCCAACGACACCCGTGAATGCTCCCTAACCTATCGCTTCCCCAACGCCCTCCCACGCCCCCGTTTTTCTTTTTTCTTCTTTCTTGTTCTTTCGATCTTTGTTTTTGTCTTGGTGTCGCCCCGAAGTTTTTTGTGCGTGTTTTTCTTTCTTTTCTTTTCTCCCCGCCTTCCCACTCTCCCGCTCTTGTCCCCTCGTCTTGGAAACGAAGCTCACAGACGTCGGACGACCGCGCTCATTAACTCTGAAGTCTCTCCCTTTATAACCAGCCGCCAGCGACAACAACCGCAGGTGACGTCACCGCACTAACCCTTTAAAACTAACATGTCGAGGATGACGAGGCCGCCTTTGACGAAGATACGTCCTCTTATCGAAACGTTGGCCAACCTTTCTGAGGCACCTTATCCCTGTTTAAAAACTTTATACCATCTGCCAGCCCCTTGATTTTGGACGATCTCGCAATGGAATTGTAGGAGCTTCCTGAAAAAGAGAGCCGTCCTACAAACATTCCCAACAAACATCAATAAACCAGAAGTCATTGCGTGGCAAGAGTATAGTAAAAATGCGAAATTGGCCTGCTACACAGCCTACACTGGGCAAGGGGATAATCAGCAGAGAGCTATCTTAGATAAAATAATCTTAGCAGCAGTCCTACACGAGAGTGACACAAATAAGATTGATCACGTCCTAAGTGAACTAGTATCAAGGAAAAGAAAAGATAGGAGCCTATACAGTCTCAACGTATACTGCTCTCCTAAGCAAAAAAAAAGAAAGAATTGTGGCTTCGATCAGCTCATCGAAAGCGTCAAAAACATTGCAGAGAACAGCCCCATAGTGATAGTCGGAGACTATAACGCACAACACACGACTTGTGGGTACGAAACCTCACAACAAAAAGGCAGAGAACTGAACGAGAATAGAAGCAATAGAAACATTAGGAGGGCATTAGCGCACCTGAACGGACAGATTGAAGAATACGCACTCGAACTCACGAAACGAAATTGGAATAACATACGCTAACAGATGGATCACAAAATTGGTAAATTTTGTGATCCATCTCCAGCAGGAAATCCGACACGAATAGAAATATGCAGAAACTAGTGTATAAGTACGAAGGTAGTAATAGACAATTGTTCGCCGAAGTTAAGGATAGATATCTTAAATGCGGCCCGCAAGAAACACTACCGGGTACAGAGGGGAAGAGAATCCCCTCTTGGACAGCACCGTCACGGTAGGAGAGGTTAGGGCCAAGCTGAATGGACTAAGAACAAAAACAGCTGCAGGACCGGACAGAATCAGCAATCGGATGTTGAGGAACCTAGACGACAAGTCAATAGTAAACCCAACCAATTTTATGCAAGAGTCTTGGGAGAAGGTTAAAACCCCAAATAATGCAAGGAGGCTAAATTAGTCCTAATTCCAAAACCGGGGAGAAAGCTCAGTCTCGAAAACCTCGGACCAATATCTCTCACGTCATGCGTCGGGAAACTAATGGAACACGTCATACAATCTAGAATTAACCGGTACTTTGAAAACCAAGACATGTACCCTGATACGATGATAGGCTTCAGGGCACATTTATCAGCGTGCGACGTCATGCTACAGCTTAAAGAGCAAATTCTCGACCACGAAACGATGGACACGAAGACCATCATTGGCTTAGACGTGACCAAAGCGTTTGCAACGTAGACCACAAGACAATCTTAGAACACTTGAGTAGCCTAAACGTAGGGAGACGTACCTACGAGTACATAAAGGACTTTCAGACTGACAGAACGGTAACGGTCAGTCTAGGTGGTAAGAAGAAGAAAGCGATAGAGCTCAGCAACAAAGGGACACCGCAAGACTCCGTACTCTCACCCACTCTCTTCAACATACTAATGATGGGACTCCCGCACAAACATAAGGACTTACAGGGTCTAGAACATACGATACATGTGGACGACATCACCCTATGGATAAATACAGGCAGTGACGCCCACATAGAAGAAACGCTGAAAATGCGATCAATAGAATTGAAGAGCACTTATAAAAAGCCGGACTTAAATGTTCAGCGACAAAGTCAGAGGCTCTCTTCATCAGTCCACAGAAAATGGGAAGGAAAATCCCTAACCATGGGATAAAACTCACGGTTAACGGGGACGCGATTCCAAACATAAAAGCTATACGAGTGCTAGGCCTCGACATTCAGCACAATGAATGAAATACGGAAACGATCAGAAAACTTGAAATGGGCGTAAGCCAAACATGTCGACTCCTCAGAAGAATCGCCATCAGGGAGGCAGGCATGAGGGAGGCTAACCTATTAAGGATAGTGCAGTCCTTCACGATCAGCAAGATCACATACGCAACACCATATCTTAAGCTAACAAGGGCAGAGAAAGACAAAATAGAAATCCTCATCAGGAAAGGAGTTAAAACAGCCCTAAACCTTCCACCATGCACATCTACGCAGAGGATACCGAACATGGGCATTTCAAACACCCTAGAAGAGTTGATCGAAGCGACACTAGTCTCCCAGCAACAGAGACTAATGAGAAGCAAAAGTGGTCTGAGGATTCTAGAGAAACTAGGATACAGAACCCACAACAATGTAAGAAACACGGGAGCCATTCAGTCACAAATCAGGAACAGGATACGCATACCACCACTCCCGAAGAACGTGCATTCCAGTCACCACCAGGATGGGAGGAATGACAGGGTTAAAGCATTACAAAAATCGCTAGCTAAAAAGCAAGGGGTGCTCTACATGGATGCAGCAGAATATGAAAGCAGACCAGATTTTATCTCAGTGATGACGCAGGCTAACAGTGAGAATTCAAAGAGCTGCAGTACCACGCAAAACAGAGTGAAGGTTGCAGAGGAGGTGGCCATAGCACTAGCTTTGACTCGAAATGGGGTCAAAATCATACTATCAGATTCCAAAACAGCCAGGAATTATACCGCAGGGAGAATCTCCAAAGAGCCGCTCAACATATTGGAGAAAGGACCAATTCCAGAAGAATTAGTAAACTTTATATGCACTCCTGCCCACGAAGGCTTGCGCGGCAACGAGGAAGCGCACGCATTGACCCGAGAGCTTATTTACCGGTACACCAATGCAGCCTTTCCAGCCAGGGAGCCCCAACAAGAAGAAGAAGACATGAACACTTACAGCGAAATTCTCACTTATTATAGAATGGGAAGGAAAACTAGGCCAGAGCTGCATAAGGAACTAAGTAAGAAAGAAGAGATAAAATGGAGGCAGCTCCAAGCGGGGGTGATCTGCAACCCTTCCATTATGAAGAGATGACACGGGAACACTGAGAACATGAATTTCAAACACTGCGGAGCAAAGGCGGACATGATCCATATAATATGGACATGTCCGAGATACAATGAACCAGATAGGAATAGAGAATCCTGGGAGACTTTAATGACCAGCTCGAAGGAAGAGGATCAAAGAGAAGTCATCCGCATGACCCTGGACACTGCTGAGGTCCAAGGAGCGTCAGCCAGCTGAAAAAGGGGGGAGCAAGCCGAAGAGACAGGAAGACTCTTTACTCCTCGAGACTCTGTTTGCGGGTGTAAATAAACGTTATTTCTCTCTCTCTCTATCTATCTTGTCTTCTGCATATTAATCTTCAACCCCACCCTTACACTCTCTCTGTTAAGATCCTCAAACGTTTGTTGTAACTCGTCTGCATTGTTGCTGAACAGAACAATGTCATCGGCAATCCAATGGTTGCAGAGGTATTCGCCGCCGATCCTTACTCCTAAGCCTTTCCAGTTTAATAGCTTGAATACTTCTTCCAAGCACGCAGTGAATAGAATTGGACAGATTGTGTCTCCCTGTCTGACCCTTTTCTTTATAGGTATCTTCCTGCTTTTCTTGTGGAGAATTAAAGTAGCTGTACAACCTCTGTAGATGTTTTCCAAGATATTTACGTAAGCGTTATGTACTCCTTGATTACGTAATGCCTCTATGACTGCTGGTATCTCTACTGAGTCAAATGCCTTTTCGTAATCTATGAAAGCCATACAGAGAGGGTTATTGTACTCTGCGGATTTCTCGATTACCTTATTAATGATGTGGATGTGATCCATTGTAGAGTATCCCTTCCTGAAGCCAGCCTGTTCCCTTGATTGACTAAAGTCCAGTATTGCCCTTATTCTATTGGAAATTATTTTGGCAAATAGTTTACATAATACTGGAAGTAAGCTAATGGGCCTATAATTTTTCAATTCCATAACGTGTCCCTTTTTGTGGATTAGTATAATGCTCGCATTCTTTTAAATTCCTGGGACCCTTGCAGTCGATAGATAGTTCGTATAAGGAACCGCCAGTTTTCCAAGCATTATGTCACCTCCATCTTTCATTAAATCGACTGTTATTCCATCTTCTCCTGCCGCTCTTCCTCTTTTCATGTCTTAAGTTGCAAGGCCCTCTGACCTCATCACTAGTTATAGGAGGAGTTTCTGTATCCTGTCCATTATTGTTTCGAATGGAGGTATCCTGACTCCTCTGGGTACTGTAAAGGTCACTATAGAATTCTTCCGCTTCTTTCACTTATCTTCAAGATTGCTGATGATATTACCCTGCTTATCTTTCAGTGCATACATCTTGGTTTGTCCTATGTCAAGTTTATGTCTCACAAATTTCAGGCTGCGTCCATTTCGTACCGCTTCTCCAGTCTTTCTCACGTCATAGTTTCAAATATCACTTATTTTCGCCTTGTTGATGAGTTTTGACAGATTCGTGAATTCTATCTTATCTCTTGAGTTGGACACCTCGATTCTTTGTCGTTTCTTTAATGTGTCCTTTGTTACATGGGAGATCTTGCCTGCTGGTTGCCTTGGTGCCTTGCCTCCCCCTTCAATTGCTGCTTAAGCCAGCTTAGTTACGGTTTCATTCATTACCTCTATGTAATCGTCATCTCTCTGTTCTAAGGCTGCATAGTTGTTTGCGGGTACCAGCCTCAATTTGTCTGCTTTTACACTTACTGCCTCTAGGTTGACCGGTTTCTTCTTGACCAGTTTTGCTTTTTCTCATCAAATTGAGGTGAATCATAGCCCTCACTAACCTACGGTCACGGTTGTGGAATACGAGAAGTGGCCAGACGGCGCCGCTTCGATACTGCGCTGCGCAATAACCGACGGCTCTCGAGTTGCGGCCGCTTCGCGCAAGGTGGCAGCACGGGTAGTCTGGAGCCGTTTCTCCGCTCAGCCATACTTGAAAGCACGTATCCGGCGGGCGTTCGCGAGCATTCAAACTGCATTCTTACGTCTCTGAAAAGAGCTCCGCATCGTAGTGCAGTACACCAGACAGATCTTCAGTCACACTGAATAGTTACCGTCGCCTAAAACAAACTTTTCCCGCCGATTTACGCGTGACTTCCGACGCGTCGTTTATTCCTTGTTTATTTATGTTTTATTTCTTTATATTGCTGGATACCGATTGGTTCTGAGAACTATGCGGTGACTAATGTATCATTGTCAAATGAATCACGCTTGACATGATTATCATTTTGATATGTTCACAATCACTAAGTACATCTAGCTGTTTCTTCTTCCTTCTTACACTATTAATAAAACATTCTTTATTAGCATGCACCGCTATACAGAAAGAGCATTTACTGTCGTCCCAAAAGTACTGTTGTCGTGTTAATATATATATATATATATATATATATATATATATATATATATATATATATATATATATATATATATATATATATATATATATATATATATATATATATATATATATATATATATATATATATATATGTTATAAGGATTACATATTATTACAATGTTCTGATTACAAGGAAGCGATTAGGGTTCATTTACTTCACTATATCAATGAGAATGCGCCAGTGTTCAAAAGAAAAGCGGAGGACAAGTTTAAAAAAAGAACTAAGGAAGCTATCAAAAGTGCTTTCAACTAGTGCTTCGCCACAAAAGGCGTAGGAGATTTCGTGTTCACGTAGTTTCCTGCGCTCAATTGTGTCTTCGTGGAGCATTTTATTTAATTGTACACTGCAACCTAGAAAAGGTATTCAGTTTCCAGCATAGCGTAATTGTATTCACAAGTTAACTGCGAATAAAATGTTTTGTTACTTTTATTTCGCACACTTTTTTTCTGTTGTCAGGGGAGCTGAATAATAATAATTAAAGAACAGGAACTAAAGGATTGGTGAGAGTACAGTGAAATTTAGTTCTAGCCAGGCGATCGTAAATCAACTACGCCCATAAGCCCAATGCTACCCACAATGACGGGAAAGCCAAATATATTTTTTTACGCTCTACACGCACTGGTAAGTATTTTCACGCTTCCAGAAAAAATACGCGCGCGTCCCCAATGATCGGCGTTCTGTGTCAGTCTTGTCGAGGTTACCCGCCCCGATTAGAAATTCTTTAGCTCCATAGAGCTTGACATACTTATTTTTGTGGGCAAGGCCAATAGACAGCCTCTATAAACCAGTGAAATTACAAACAATGTTTTAAAGCCGGAAAGTTTTTCGATAATAACCGACCTTTTACAGCACAGCGAAAGCTTGCGATGCGTGTCTTCGAGCCCATAAACCTCTTACGCCACTTGCGACGGCTGTAGAAACTCGAGAGGTGCCTATGGTCACTGCACTTTACCGTACCTATCACTTCCACATCCTGCACTATGCTGGGATCAGCTGAAAGTATGAAGTCAATTTCATTTCTTGTGTCACCATTAGGGCTTTTCCAGGTCCACTTTCTGTTGCTACGCTTCTTGAAAAAGGTATTCATTATTCGAAGCTTATTCCTTTCGGCGAATTCTACCAGCATCTCTCTAGCGTTTCTAGAATCGACGCCGTAGTTGCCTAATGCTTGTTCGTCAGCCTGCTTTCTCCCCTCTTTTGCATTGAAGTCGTCCATTACTACAGTATACTGAGTTTGCAATTTTCACATCGCTAATTCAACATCTTCATTAAGCTGAGCGAACTCCTCATCATCGTGACTGGATGATGGAGCGTAGGCTTGTACTACCTTTAATCTATACCTCTTATTAAGTTTGATTGCGACTAAGTTACCCTCTCAACAGTGTTGTAGAATTCGTCAATGTTGCCCGCTATGACCTCATGGATTAGGAATCCAACCCTGTATTGCTTCTTATCTAGGAGACCTCCATAGCAGAGGAGATATTTCCGTTATACAGCAATGTATAAGACTCACCAGTTCATCTAATCTCACTAAGGCTGATGATATCCCAAACAATGTCGGATAGTTCCTCAAAGAGTCCTGCTAAGCTACCCTCACTCGAAAGGGTTCGGTGTTGAACGTTGCAAGGGACAGTTTCCATTGGCGGCCTGACCGGACTGAGAGATTCTTAGCTCCCTCTGTTGCGTTACAGGTCGGATGACAAAGCTGGAATGGCGACGACTTAGCGGCCACGATGTCATCACGACCCCGAACACATACTTCGTGGCCCAAGCTATAAGCCTCTCCTGGGGTACGTCACACCTCGCTGGCGACGTCACAGCGTGACGTCACGCGTGTGTGTGTGTGTGTGTGTGTGTGTGTGTGTGTGTGTGTGTGTGTGTGTGTGTGTGTGTGTGTGTGTGTGTGTGTGTGTGTGTGTGTGTGTGTGTGTGTGTGTGTCTGTGTGTGTGCGCGCGCGCGCGCTACGCGATCAGCAATACATCTCGCTTGCGAGTCTTTGGTCGCTTGTTATAAGGCCAGTCGTAGAGTTCATGCAGGCGCCGATAGAAATTCAGCACCTGTCATTTTTAAACAGGTGATAATGAATGAGCCGTGATGACTACAGTGAGCGCATGTACTTCGGGACCATCTGCGCTGCATGCAGAAAAGAAAAAATGAAGCCTTCGCTTGAGCATAATCTATCGACTGGAAGGTAGCTCCTAGCATTTTTTTACCCGCCGTGGTTGCTCAGTGGCTATGGTGTTAGGCTGCTGAGCACGAGGTCGCGGGATCGAATCCCGGCCACGGCGGCCGCATTTCGATGGGGGCGAAATGCGAAAACACCCGTGTGCTTAGATTTAGGTGCACGTTAAAGAACCCCAGGTGGTCAAAATTTCGGATTCTCCCACTACGGCGTGCCTCATAATCAGAAAGTGGTTTTGGCACGTAAAACCCCATATATTATTATTATTATCCTAGCATTTTTGAGCCACTGACGAAGCTGCGCGCATACATTCCACAACGGGGAATACATAAAAGGCAGACCAATGAAATTATGGCGCTTAAACGCAGATCTCATGGGTCTTAAGTAAAAGTGACCTTTCTTCTTTTCTTTATTGTGATACTTACCCTTACGGCACGAACTTTTTGCTGTGATATTTCACATAAACATCCACAAGTTGGGTCTTATAAAGTTGAGAGCAGCCAAGGGAGGCAGCAGGCACTTCGGCGGCATCAGGCAAAGCGAAGTTACGGTGTTACGGATTGTGTATTTATGTGCGCTGTTTCTTTTTTTTTGTACAAGCATGACCACGACTAATAATTTAATTAAATTATGGCGTTTGACATCCCTAAGCTGCGCAGAGACTCATGGGGGATGCTGCGAGAAAAGGCTCCGGATTAATTTCGACCACCTGGGGTTTCTTACCATGCTTCCAAAGTACGGTAACAAGTGTTTGTGCATTAATCTTTCATCTGAATATAGGCACCGACACTGGGTACGGCTACTGAGCTGCCATGATGGGTATGGCTGATAGTTGTATACGAAGCTCATTTCGTATATCGTTTAATACTACACTGTAAATGGGTCGCGAATGAGTAGTCTCACGACAATGCAATGCAAATTTTTTCCCTAAGGCCACTCATTTAAGCGAAGTACATTTCGGCACCGGGAAAATATGCATCTTCTGTGATAAAATGCTCCCTTTCGACGAGTAATACATTTTTTTGGCTGATTGATGTACGGAAGAGGCACATTCATTCTTACGAAATCACTACGTCTTGACTTAGGGGAACCATGCCCTCGGCAACAACGCTATGTTCTTGTGCCGGTAAAACAGGGACGATTATATTTTCTAATCACAGTTCACAGATGCTGTCACTTCAAAAAATAACAATACGCCAGAATTACGATCGCGGCAGTTGATATACAAGCAGCACGTTCATGCAGAGCGCCCAGGTCACATGAACGTTTTTTACCAACCAGCGCCAACTTCAGAGGTGCGGCAGATGGGAGGTGCACTCGCAGTGACGCCACGCTGTTTGCCAACAAGAAGAGGTGTATAGGCAACTTGGACTATTCGGTCGGAGTTGAAGGCTTGCCGACGACATGTTGACAGCCAGACAAGGAAGCTGGAATGACGATCATTGAACGGCCCCGACTGCATCGCTATGGAGGCGTGACAACGAATTCATGAGGGATGAACAATGGCGGATTGGATTCCAAGAGAAGGGAAGCGAGACAGGGGGCGACAGAAAGTTAGCTGGGCGGATGAGATTAAGGAGCTTGCAGGGACAACATGGCCACAATTAGCACATGACCGGGGTAATGGGAGAAGTATGGGAGATGCCTTTTCCCTGCAGTGGGCGTAGCCAGGATGATGATGATGATGATGATGATGATGATGACATCATGACAGTGATGGCGTGACAACGACAGCATGACGAGTGTCAGATGGCAACGCTGGAGTGAAAGCGATGCAATGAACTCGATGCCACCACGGACGTCAGCCCGTATCATCTGGCCCAAGCTATTCAACAGCTTGGGCCACTGGGCACATACCTAGTAGCTCTATAACAGGTAGACAACTTGGTGGAAGACAGATGGACGGACGGACAGATGGACGGACGGACGGACGGACCGACAGACAGACAGACAGACAGACAGACAGACAGACAGACAGACAGACAGACAGACAGACAGACGGACGGACGGACGGACGGACGGACGGACGGACGGACGGACGGACGGACGGACGGACGGACAATAAACGGCCGAAGTAGGCAAAGAATGTTATTCGCTATAATAAAATTCAGTGCACGTGTTTGCACTTTCTCTTATGACACCTAGTTTTCATGGAGCCGTGCAGACGTCGAAGCATCGGCTCCGTTTTTTTCTATGCTCCACTCGCAAATTATTGAGAGTACAACAAAAACAAGCATACCACTGGATCTGCGAAGCGACGGTGAATCGATTGGCACCAAGGTTCGAGGTGGGGCTTGTATTTTCACAATTTTAAGGGACTTTTTCCGCTCCTTTACGCCGAGTTGAGCTTAGCGGAGCTATATAAGCTAAGGTGGAGTAGGGCCTTTGTTGGGCCCAGTAAGCCCACCTGCCCGCAGGCATGGCGGATACAAACATGGAAGATGAAGATGTCGCTGCAAATGGTGGAAACAATGCTCAGGACGACTTCGGCTGGCAAGTAGTGGCTGGCCGAAAATCACGAGCTAGCACAAAGGCTGTAGATGAGTAAATCACATTTCCACGTAATCAGCGAGAGCATGGCGTCAAGAGAACTGCCGTCAGTGGAATGATTAAGAATCGGATTATCAAAGCTTCAAGGATGCCTCAACTGCCTGAGGAGCACAGAAAGATCATTATACGACCTTGAGGAGGACTTAACTTGAAGAAGGTGAGCGCTACCACCATTGGTTCTGCAGTCATCGAGGCGTCAGGCCTAACGAAAGAGGACGCCCGTGAAGATGTTGTCTGCCCAAACTTCACTCAAAATATCATCGTAGTCCGCACACCTAAGCCCGAACATGCAGCGAAGTACGTTAGAATCAAGCTCTTCAAGATTATGGAAGCGGAATACGAAGTAAATGCATACGAAGCTGCACCACATGTCACATGCAAAGGTGCCATTCGAAAAGTGGACATTAGAGACTCACAAGCTATGATAAGAAATATCATGCATGACTTGAACCCGCTTGCGCTGGCTGCCAAGCGCATCCAGATATCGGGATCGGTCATTGTACTTTTCGATGGACTCCAAGTGCCCAATTTGGTCAGATATGGATCCACACTAGTGAGATGCTACCTTCACAAGAAGCAATTCAACGTCTGCTTTACATGCGGAAGGGTAGGGCACCGATCTGACGTGTGTCCAACACCTGACTTTGTTCAGTGCACGGGATGTGGAACTCGCAACCCAGGAGATGAACATGTGTGTGTTCCTAAGTGTAAATTTTGTGAAGGCGATCACCCAACCCGTGACAAGTTTTGCAAGCAAAGATTTCAAAACCCTTACGTCGTAAGACTCCGTCGAAGAGAGCACAACAGGACTCGGTCGTCAACATGAGCGCAGTTGGAGGCGCAACAGCTGGCGCTCAACCATCGCCCCGAGGACAAGGAGCGCTCACGCTCCAGGAGTCGCACCAGATCCAGGCATCGTTCACTGTCCAGGGAGAGAAGGCGCTACAAGTCAAGGGAAGCGCCGGTGCGCTTCGTGCAAAGGGGCTGAATACCTGGAGAGAAGAAGACGCCAGGAACCACCTGGGCTGACAAAGTGAAAGGTATGGCGAGGGTTGCTGGGGTCGTCTTGGCGGCTGTGGCTGGTGACAATGATGCCAGAATAGAGCATTAAAGAAGTAACTTCTTTAAGAGGAACTAATGAATAATTCACCAGTCAAGTAGTAGAGCTTCGTAAAAAAAGAGCAGTTGAACCCTGCTATAGTAGAGATAGATAGACATGTAAGCAAAAGCAACGATTCAGGGGAATCCAGCTCCCCTGCCTCTAAAGAGAGGGCGCAGAGCTCTGAGGATGATTCAGTCTTCTCAGCCCTCAGTGAAATAAAAGAGGCAATTAAAGCGATAAGAGAGACGGTGGAAACGACCAGCTTTAAAGTGGACAAATTGTGGAAATGGAGGCTAACGGCACAGAAAAGACTTAGGAAGATTGAGGCACGAGGGGATGACGACGGTGAGTATCTGCCATCGGAGGCGGATAGTATAAAGTCCATTCCAATATTGCGGGAGGGGGGGGGGGGGCATCAGAAAGAGAAAAATAGCGGGTAATAGAAGGCAGCCTCACCTGATAACAATGGACAGTAATCATGGATTTAACGTGTGGCAATGGAATGGTCGCGGGTTCCCAACACAAAAAAGCAGCACTGCGACAGATGACAAGGTCTCTGGGGCCAAGCCAAAGGTAATTACGCTTCAGTAAGCCTTAGCGGATGAAATTATGCTTACTGGTTACAAAGCCATACGTAGAGACAAAAAAAAATGGTGATGGGATTGGCGACCCTCATTGACAAAAAGTTGCCATACATCGAGCATGATATTCAGCTTAGATATTCCAGGTTTGATTTTATTCTAGTTGAAATAATACTTAAAAGGAACAGTGGTAAGACGCAAAGCATTTTCTGCTTGAATAGTTACAGCAGCCCTAACGACATGAGACAGGTTTACAGCACTCTTCAACAAGGTGCTTTCGGTTGCCAAAAACTCTCCGCTCCTTGTTGGAGGAGACTTTAATGCTCCCTATCACACATGACATGGGGATACACTTGGAACACAAAGAAGGGAGAGGAGCTACGGAGTCTCGCCATGAATCTGGGATTATGCTTGCTTACTGATCCGGCGTATCCCGCCCGTTGTGTCACGTCCACAAGCAGGAACTCCACACCAGATCTCGCTTTTGTAAACAACTCAAGAGGAGCCAGTTGGGAAATTCACGCATGGATCTCGGCAGCGATCATTACATCATACACATAACCATACGCATACCGAGGCATGAAACTAGAATTTTCAAATTCACTGATTGGGATCAGTTCAGGAAAATCAGAGCGAACAGAAGGAAAGTGAGGTCTTTAGATTCCGAGCAGGAGCCCCTTCAGACATGGGTCATCCAGCTTAGAGAGGACGTCAAAGAGGCCGCTAAAGAAATCAGGACAGAGGAATATATTGAGGTTATTGACGCAGGCTGGCGCGTCTGGTTGAGGCCAAACAGGCTATATTACAGAGATGGAAAACGCGAAGGCTTAACAGAAGGCTAAGCAAAAAAATAGCGCAATTAAACAGAGAAATCGATGATCACTCGAAGACCCTCCTGAAGCAATAGTGCGATGAGATTTGTAACTCGGCTGATGGTAGATTCAAACATACAGGTAGCTGGAACCTCCTCAAGCACTTGCTCAACGAGAATGAAGCAAGGACAAGCAAGAAAATAGCTACAGCTAAGTTGGTTTAGCAGGAAAGCCAGGATAAAACACAGAGGGATATCATGGATAGTCTCGCAGCCAAATATCTCTCACTTAAACAACCAAACGAAGGAGACGAGAGTCCCGAATATACGGGAGGTATATGTGAAGACCTTGACCGGGACTTCACTGAGAGTGAAGTGAGGGCGGCTCTTCACAGTCTTGATGGTAGATCGGCGACTGGACCTGACGGAATAACTAACAAGATATTAAGCAATCTAGATGATGAATCAATTTCTTATCTAACCTAGCATTTCAGTGAATGTTGCAAAAAAGGGGTATACTCGGAGGTATGGAGGGTGGCCACTACTATCCTTATACCGAAGCCAGGCTAACAACTCACTCTGGACAACCTCCGTCCTATTTCCTTAACGTCATGTCTAGGCAAAGCTATGGAACATGCCGTCCTAAATCGGCTCACGAAATACGTTGAGCAGAATGACATCCTCCCATTCAACTTGATCGGTTTTTATCCTGGGCTGTCAACTCAGGATGCTATGGTGCTGATCAAACACCAACTTATACAGGCCAGTTCAGCGCATACAAAAGCTCTTTTGAGATTGGATGTGGAAAAAGCTTTTGATCGTATAAAGCATGAGGCAATACTTTGCGTTCTGTCGGAGATGGGGTTAGGTGAGAGACTTTTTAACATGATTAAGGACTTTCTTAGAAACAGAACTGCACAACTCATGCTGGGAGAGCTTAAATCAGACGCTAAGAATCTGGGAAGTAGGGGCACTCCACAAGGGGCTGTGCTCTCACCCATTCTATTCAATTTAGCAATGTCCAAAGTTGCAAGAAATCTGGAGAAAATTGAAGATATACATTATGTGGTATATGCCGACGGCATAACCATATGGAGTGTCAAGGGTAATGTAGGACAGACAGAGACCAGATTACAGGAAAGTTTATATGTTTCAGAGAACACACTGAAAGATATGGGGTTGAAATGCTCGGCAGCCAAATCAGAACTCTTGGTCATTAAACATCGCAGAAAAGGTCGTAAACCAAAAGTTTACATTCTGGAAGATGAGCCAAGAGTGTGCTTTTACGCTCACGAAGGATGCGCAATCAGGCTAGTTCAAAAAATCGAGGTTCTTGGGTATCACATAGAAGGAAACATTGCTAACTATACAACAATACAACATATCTTGAATAAAACCGATGAAGTCATTAGGTTACTAAGGAGAATTACCAACAGACACAGAGGCTTTGGAGAAGACAGCGCTTTGAGGCTGATACATGCCTTTGCTCTCTGTCACTTCACTTATGTGTCTGGATTATTCAAATGGAAGCAGGCAGAACTTAACAAACCTAATGTGATGCTCAGGAATCTTGTTAAAGTAGCCCTAGGGATACCCAGTAACGCTGCAACCGACAAACTCATGAGTCTAGGGGTGCACAACACAATGGAAGAAATCGCGGAGGCCCAACAGCTAGCGCAACACGAAAGACTGACAAAAACACGAGCTGGCAGGAACATATTACAGGCAGTAGCTGTAGGACTGCATAGATCAAGGAGCCCAATAGAGGCTGAAGTATAATTAGGGATTGAAGTTAGGAACAAGATCAGAACCAACCCTCTCCGCAGAAACATGCATCCAGAATATAATATCAAAAGGGAAAAGGCAAGAGCTAAAGCACTCTTGCAGGAAAATAGAGCAGCAGACCCAACTGGCAGCTATAGTTGATGCTGCCTGGGTGAAAGTTAATGAAGCATATACGGCCATTGTATCAAACTATCAAGGGAAGGTGCAAGACGCTATCGCTACTTTTACCAAGGACCCCATGGTGGCAGAAAAAGCGGCAATTGCTCTAGCCATCAGGAGTAATAAGTGGGTCTGCATTTACATTGACTCGAAATCCGCTATAAAGTGTTTTGATAAAGGCTATACGTAGCTGGAGTTGCAGCTAAACTTTTTGAAAACATTGGGATTATGAGAATTGAAATCCGATGGTTTCCTGCGCATATGGGGAAAGTGGACAAGACTCGGGTAAACCTCAATGAGGTTGCTCATGACTTTGCATGAGGACTTGCTAACCGTGACAGACACACCCGAGCCGCTCACCATCAAGCCAGGAAATCTAGAGATCATTTATCAACTTACAATGACATAACCGAACATTACTATTTAGGACGCAGGCAATTCCCATTGCCACATTCAAAACTGAACAGGGCTCAGGCAGTCTCACTTCGGGTATTGCAAACAGGCACATATCCCACGCCGTACCACATTAATAGAATATATTCAGAAAGGGAGATTAAGATGGAATGCAACGATTGTAATGACATCATTGGAATCAGACACATGCTGGCGGGGTGTCCCGCGACTCTCCCGAACTTCGTTGAAGAATGGACACAGTGGGAAAAAAGGATCCAAAGTCCATTGTTTCAAGACCAATTAAAGGCCGTCCAGAGGGCCCACAATGTCGCTGAAGGGCTTGGCCTGACAGTGCCAACGTGGGAGCCTCCGGACATCATTGCAATAAAGGTTTTCACACACGCACACACCGAGTTTTCGCGACACCGGTCCCACAGTTCGCACGCGTACGCAATAGCGGGCGCACAAGCATCTCATAAACTGTCAGTTTCGTGGCCGGGGAGGCGAGGTTAAGGGCACGTCGGATATATGCCAATCGCGGATTGGTTTTCCTAATATTTTTGATGTGCTGTGTTTAATTTACGCCTGGCGTAACGGTAACTCCAAGGTATCTGTACTCAGTTACTCGACGCAGTGGTTGATCTTGTAATGTGTATGTCAATGAGTGTCGTTCACGCTTATGTGTGATGGTCATACATACCGTCTTTTCCAGGTTTAGAGACATCTGCCACGTGCCACACCATTCGTTTAATTTTCGTAGGAAACTGTTTAGAAGTGTTTGATCTTAACTCATTTGGATTCCGTATAGATCACGTATTTTTTTTTCTTTTGAATGTAGGTAGGAGATTAGGCAAAATACCAAGATCCTGGTTACGCAACCCACCACCCCGTTTTAAAGGGGACGCTCATAGCATCCATCCATCCATCTGCGGCAGCGGCGGCACCGGCCGTGCGGGGGAACGACAAAAAAGAACCAGAAAGTTCTCCTTTGCGCATAGCGTTCGCCGCAAGCGTTTCCCGGTAAGTATTACGGTTGCGTAAGCTGCAGTTGCCGGGAAGCAACAGCTGTGCGGCCGGTCTATATATAGCGCCGTGCGCCGCGGCTGGGCCAGTCGATGCCGTTATCGTTGCGATGCCCCAATTTATAGCTAAGTGAAAACACGCATACAGCTGCGCTCAAATTTCGCATTAGGGAGTATTGTAATCGCCGATAATTTTTGACATACTTTTCCAACTAAACGTCTTCACAATTCCTAGAGCGTGAAGCTTAGAGAGATCAAGCAGCCATTTTAAAGGTGTTTAAATTATAGCTTGACACAAGCCTAGATTCTTCTAGCCTGCTCAAGCTGCACCAAGCTGGCTAGTAGCCAACGTGTGTTTCCTGGGATGTCACACCATCACGTACTTTGCTTTGAACCAAACTAATGGAGGAATTGTTTTCCTTATTTCATTTAGGGTACCGGCGTTTCCCAGTACGCTAGTAGCCCGATTCCTTGCTCAGAATGGCTCAGCTCAGCAAATATCGAGCGAATGATGACAGTTTTTGTGAACATTGCGAAAGAGAATTGGTACATAAAGGTGCAGATGGCATTTACTCATTATGTAAGAAAGTTTAATTAGGAACGTTATATATTACTGTATTCAGCATTATGTACCAGCAAGAACGGTAGAAAAGATATCATGACCCTTTGGCAAGCTGGAAAATTATTTGCACCGAACAAAAATTAAAAAAAACTGCAAGGCATATAAGAGAGCAACGACAACTTTTGGTGAACTATAAAATTATCTAGCCGCTAGGCTTAGTCACGCAAAGCTTCGTTAATTTATTACCACGCTTTATTAATATATTAACAACCGGATGCACAAAAGAAAGGTCGTTTCTTTTTAGCCGTAACATTGGTATAAAAGAAATCAAGCTTCAAGGGATATCAACGAAGAATGAAAGATTACGGAATGCCTCAATTAGTTTCTTCATTTTTTGTTATTTTATTGCAACCTAAATACAATATTTCGCAAGCCCGCCATAGCATTGATGTTTTCACAGCGAGTCTATAAGCAGTACGTTGACTTGAATGACACAGCTGTTTTCCATTCATAAGGAACAAAGGAAAAGAATACGAAAAATAGAAACAATGTGTCCGCGCAAGCGCCATTGCTTTTTTGCACACTGATACATTCACTCCCTCAACTCGACACAGTTAAATCCCAGGTTTTCTCTTTCTTTGATTGCGATACCGTTTGTATGGGCACTCCAGGCGCATTTCTATAGCGTTGGCGTCGCCGCGAGGTTTCCTATAAAGTCCAAGTACGATAAAATCCTCGCCGCTCGCCGTGTGCTGTATGCGCGAGTGAAAGCGTGCAAGGGTGACTCGGCGATCGTCGCTTAATCTCGCGCACGCCAACGAGGGAAGTGGGGAGGAAGCGTGCCATCTTCCGTTGTGCGCAAGGATCCGGAGGAAGGTAGGGAGGGGAGCGCGTTCTACTCCGGGCGGCGCCCGCCCGGGACGCTATATCTTGGAAAGTCATCTGCAACGGGGACAGAGTCCGGCCGCGCGCTGTATTCGCGTTGATGCGAGACCTAGCACGAAGTTCAATTCGCTCGCTGCCGCTGCCGCGCATCCTCCCTCCAGCAATCCGACAGCGAGTTTCCGCGGTCATTGATTAAAATGTGTTCTTGTTTTCTTGTGCGCGCGTGACACCATGCTCGTTAACTTAGTTGGTATGCCCATGTTTATAAGTTTATACAGCGCGTAAAACTACTATCCTCACTTCGTGTCGCTAGTTGTCCACTAATTTGCTACTGCAGTCGATGCTTCGCCTTTTGGACGAAACTGCGACATCTTTAAAAATAAAATTAGCACTCCTTGGGAACAGCGCCCACCTTTAGGCGGGCTTCCTACATATCTTTCCGTCGGGATGGGTCTATAAGGGTTTTGCAATCAACATGGGTCACTGGGTAGTCTATGGTCTAATGCAGGGGTCTCCAAATGTTTTGACCGGAAGACCGGATTGACGACCAGTGGCGGTGTTGAAAGGCGGAGAATAAATGAGCATCGGAGAAAATAAATTCATAATTGTAAGTAACGGTACTGTGCGTGGATGAAAAGCTTCATTCTAGGTAATCAACCTGCTTTAATCTAATTACTCATTTTAATTTGCTGTGTACACCTTTTTGTATAACGTCCATAAAGAAGCGATATCACTACATTAGGATGAGAATTTCGCTTTTACCGCCTAGTCTTCATGGGTATATGATTTGAAATCGTAGTGGTGAACAAGCTTGTTGCCATTGCTCGCTAGCACTCACCTTTTTTTCTTTCTTGTTCACAACGATTCTTTCCGTGCCAAGCAAATGTGGAAGGCGGTTCCTGTCCGGACTTCTTAGAATAAAGTGATTTTGGTACAACTTTAACACAACACATGAACCTTTAAGCTGTGATCAAAACGGGATTACATCCATGTATGAACGACGAGTGAATATGACACTTGGCAAAAGACAGTTGCACTGTTCTTACAAGCCAAGCATGACGTTTTACCGCTTTGTGACAGATTCCTAGAAATCTGGAGTTATTGATTTTATGAAACTTAACGATGACAAATGCCTGCAGTTTTGTTTTATTTACATTAAAGATTCGTTTTATTGTCTACCTCGTGGCGAATTATTGTACTGCATAGAACAAGCCATTGGCGACTATGGTGCCATTGGTTTCGACAATGAGACTGGTCGTTCATGCAATTACTTCATGGAGCTACTCATGTTTTATCTAACATCTACCTTTATTTTATGGGAGGATAGCCTTCACTAGCAAGCGGTATTCGGATCGGCTCTTGCATTTCTTCCCGGCTAAGTGACCTGTTTACATGAGATTACAAGAGATTACAAGAGACGAAGTTGGTAGAAGCTTTTAAATATCCCGATATTTTTTATTGGTTATTAATTGCTGCTCTGACCAGCTAGAGGCTGGGGTTCACGCTTCCTTGCCGAAAATTCGGGCATATCAAACTGCTGAATGTGGCACATGAGCTACCGCAGAATGGTAACATCTTCGCTTTTTGTCGCCTAACATGACCGCTTTTGTTGGCATTACGAGCCAGGAGCAGACGAACCCCCACTCTCAAACCACTTGGAAAATTGTAAATTAGTGTGACTGTAAATAATTGTTTCAAGAATGCCCTAAGGATGTCGCGCCACCACCTGATTGCCTCCAGTTCTGACGAACAAAGAATGAGGCGCTGGTTGACGCAGGATATCCCTCGCTATTGCTGGTTGTTGCGGCTGAGCGAATATTTGAGAGGCAGCCATAATGGTGGTCAATCCGCGGCCAGAGCCAATGGGTGCGGGAGTCGCATAATTATGGTGCTGTGTACGTACACCGACTCCTATAAGTTGAAGAAAACAAAAATTTCTCCAGGCGAAAATGTGCGTGCGATTTTCTCCGCACTCAACAAGCTGGATTAGCTGAGCAAGTTCACGAATCCAAGTTTCACAAGTTTATGGATTGTTATGAGTGTGTTTGTTATCGCATGCCCCTATCATATGTGGTCGTAGTTAGGTTGGGCAAACCGGCCGTAGTCTGAACAGTCGGTTGCGACAGCATTCTTACAATGTAAAAAAAACTTAGCCCGTGGTTTTCTTGCTATGCAAGACATGTGGCTGTCATTCGTTTGACAGCCACAGAGTTGTTGAGTAAAGAAATAATGAACAAGGGAAATTATCGAAGCAGAAGAGATCGAAAAACTCCATGAAACGTGTGTAAGCATGCCATCTATGGCGCTAAAACCAAAAGAATCTTACATTCTGGGTTTGCCAACACATATTATTTAAGACTGATAGGTTGTTAAGCCCTTGTGTATCTTTTGCAGTTGTACGCACTGATTTACTCACATTACGCTGATGTCGTTTGTATATAAAGTTGCAACAGGATCACAAGAATAAATTGTTGGTAGTAACGTCTGTGTGTATGTACATGTGTCTTTTTCGTCCGTGACCAGTACGTGCTTTTTAAAGTTCTTGTGGATTACCAACGTACCCAAACCGCCGCCCTGGCGGTCTGTATCCCTGCCTGCTGCCTTTCAAAAACGTAAGCGGGCAAACAGACTCAATGAGACTGGCTATTACCGCTACGCCAGCAGTAATAAATTGTTTTACGGATTAAATGTGGCATGTCTTCGAGTCAATGTGTGCTCTTGTGTGAAGGTGAAAAATACGTAATTTGCTCCCGTCGTGTTACTTCACCCTTTGTTCCTGATCAAAACACTGCTTTAACGCAGCACCAATGTTACGACTAAGTGACACATGTTGTTAGAAGGAAGTACCATCTCGTGCCGTAAATACATATGTTATTAGACGGAAGTACCTTCTGAGCATTGTTAGTTGAAACTTGTTGAAACTCTGCCAATATATTGAAATATAATTTCTTAAAAATTATGCCCATTCAGTTACGCTGGTGCGTTGTCATGGAGTTCCGCATAAAGCCGAAGGGGCAATGTCCAAAATTCCTGGACATGTGAACCGATAACATTATTTTCCCGCCATCTTGGAACCGAACCTCAATTCGAACGTTACGAGAGATCCGTTCCAAACTGGTCAAACAAACGAATCAGAAGGAACTGTGGACACTTCCTGATAAGGGCCACCGTGGAATTAAGAGACCACATACGCTCGTGATAAAGCAGGAAATATCTTTATTGTGAATTCCAGTAAACTTAAAAAATAAATTCTGGGGTATTACGTGTCAAAACCAAGATCTGATTATGAGGCATGCCATAGTGAAGGGGCTCCGGAGTAATATCGATCACCAGCGGTTATTGAGCATGCACCCAATGCACGGTACACCGGCGTTCATGCATTTCGCCCCCCTTGAAATGCGGTTGCCGCGGTAGGATTTCATCCCGAGACCTCGTGCTCGCATAGCACAACCTAACCACAGCCAATGGCAAAATTTCTATCGTCTTGGACATTAAATATACAATAGCCTGCAAAATCTATAAACTATGTCTGCAATACAATGGACAGCCAAGCGTCGTTATCGTTGAATTTTATTATTACACCATATAGCTACTTCTTGTAATGTCAGCATCCAACGTGTAAATGCCTTTCTTATATCCGATATTCTTTAAATGCATATATTCGTTACAAGCTTTCAGCAATAAATATTTTTTCCCTCTTTATATACCATACTTCGTTATATCCCTATTACATCTATTTAGATTATACACCCTATTACTGTTACATAGTTTCTAAATAAATCGAGGGACTAATGAGCCTCAAAGTGCTTGAATGCTGATGCGGCATTTGTGCAATTTTTTTTCACGGCGCACGCTGCTCTTAATGTTCTAGCACACAGAAACCCATTATTTTTTTACATCAATTTAAAAGACGATTTTGTGGCTACTGCTGCTTCGTTGTAACTGAACTTTCACACCGAAATTGCTTTATTTTTGCCTCGTCCACTAAAATGTTCGGTCCCCATGCTTACCCGATTTCATTGTAACAAATTCACAAGTACCATCGTATGCACACCTCGTGAGAAAATTGAGCTCCTGCCGAGATGTGGACTGATATTGCCACATGCTCGCATCTCGAAGTCTGGACAACCAGCCCGATGCCAATAGTTGTATTGACTGATGATGACTAGGAAATGAAGGGTTTTTGCAAGACCTGATGAGAAAAAGTAGCAGTGCAAGTGGCCATCATTATACATAAAGAGCATAATAAATAAACAAGCTTATGCAGCATACTGCACTGTAATTTTACACATTTTTAGCTCCACAGGAGGGCACTCCGATAAAGTAAAGAAACTTCCGGGCTCCCCAGTGTGGTCTCCCCAAATGTGGTCCTCGGCAGACCACATTTCAGTGATTGGCAAAAACAATGTAACACTGCAGGACAGTAATTTGGCAATTGCATTTGATTACTTTTCTTTCTTTCTGCATCTTCTACATCCTCTACAGATGATAGTATAACTTTCACGAATTTCCACAACGAGCATACAATGTTCCTAAAACCTATGTCAGAAGTAATAGCCACATTCACAAGGAAGGTTGAACATCGAATGTCACGGTGGAATGGCATCCAAGACACCGGCTTAACATGTTATTCATGCAATTTCCCATGTACTTACAGACATATTTCCAACGTGTGCTTCTTGGTGTTTTCCCACGTGGCCATCATAATACACAACAAAGGGTGACTAATAACTTCTCTAATTATCAACTAATATGCATCTTCAGATATGTTTGTTTTGATTTCTAACAAACTTTGCTGAGGTCCCCCAGACAAAAAGCTGCGACATACAGCTTGAATGTGCCTAAAGGCCCTCACATGGCAGGTGTAAGTCTCCTATTGGCAAACATACAACATATGAAACACTCATCTATTAGGATATACAATTACAATGTAGCAAATTGCAATTTCGGCCACATTTCTCTAATGGATGTGAGAAAATCAGTCTGACATACTTAATTTCTTTTACCAAGTACTGCAGTATCATAAGCATCACAAACTTGCTTTTGTAAAAACAAATCTGCCGAGCTGGTGCTTTCTGCACAAAGGCTTTTACTTCTGGAATTGGAGAAAAAAAATTTAGTACTTGGCTTATTGCTGCATTGCTCTAAAGCATTCTACTTTATAAATCATCAATTTCTTTGCAAGTTCAATCATTTTGATGATATTTGTGCAAATCTGTGTCGTTAATAGAATCTTGACACCTGCAATATAGCATATAATTTGTTGATGTTGCCAAACATTTATTATGTACTCAATTTTTAGAATAGGTGTCTTATAGGAAAGCTCTTATAGCCATTCATACTTATTCTGTACATTAACACTAACATTTTTATTGATAGTTCTGCCAAATACATCTAAGCCGACAACACCAGCTTGTTTTTCTCTGGTCACACGAGTACCGACTTGAATAGGGTAGTCAAGCAAACAAATATATGGCAGCATTCACATATGGACACTCAATAATGGTCAAAAAGTAAACGAGGAAACAACAAAGGCTGCTTTATTTCACACGCTCAGTAAAGCTGTAGAACATCTGGTTGTTGAGAGTGAAGGAGGACACGTAGAATTGCCAGTCCTTCCAGTCTTTATGGAATTTATTTCTCAATAAACAATCTCCTGAGATAACCACTTAGACTACTTTGCACAGAAGCTATTTAACACAACAGGTTGTATGCGCTGCCATTGCACGTCCTTTCATGCGCCCATAAATGCTTTGCTCTATACCACCGTTTTCCTCCACATTAAATTAGGGCGCGCTCATTTGGGTCACAACAGCAGCCAACTTAAGAAAACTACATTTGCAAAAAATTTTCGAAGCAAATAATAGGCAAGATGCCATATGGCTGCCATACAGATCCACTGCTTAAAAAGTAAAATATAGTTAAATATCAGCCGCTCCTCAGTTATAGGCTATGCATAACAAAAAATTTTCAAGAAAACAAGAAAAATGTGGCTCACTAACTGCACTGGCTCAACTTATTGGAAATGTCACTCATTACCACACCCGAAATCCAGAGCCCTGGAAAGTTAATGGATGCTGTACGAAATATGGCAAATGGATGCTGTAAGTTTACATTGCCAACATAAGCTGAATGTTTTTTTTTTTCAAACAAGGTATTGTTCGTGTGGATACTGTTTCCCACAAGGAGATACATGCTTTCTTTCTATGAAAACCCACGCTGTCAATCTTTTATTTAACATCATGTAATAAAAAAATTTGACAGCACCGGCTTTTGTACAAACATCTTAGTAGATTTTGTTAAATTTTGTTACTACACTGTACACAGCTGCTTCTTGTAATGTCATTCATTCCTTCACAGCATGTGATATTAACGTCAATGCACTTGGCTAATTTGAAGTTACGTGTATGTTAATGTTAAAAATAATGCATTTTTCTGTAACAGTATCTGCAACATTCTATCCCACTACATTTCATCAATGAATGATGTACCTTGACTACTGCTATGAGCGCTTATATATATATATATATATATATATATATATATATATATATATATATATATATATATATGTGTGTGTGTGTGTGTGTGTGTGTGTTTGAAAACATTCATACCGACAGTTACACCATCACTGCGATGCCTTAATTGTGCTTACATTAGCAGTTTGCATAGAGTCAATTCGCATGGATGATAATGTTGTAGCCTGCTGTACGCCACCAGGGACACACTTCAAGGCATTCATCAAAACAATGTTTTTTTTCGTGCTCCTGATATTATGTATCAATGCTGAATAAACAAAATTGAAAATGAATCCACAACTTCTATGTGTTTTATTTACTGCATATCAAAGAAAGGAAGTAACTGCTGACAGCTGAACTGTGGTCAGCAGTGGAAAGATGGGGTTAGGAGGAACATGGACAGGGAGAGGAGTTAAAGGATGTTTACCAATATTGCACGAGTACTAATCGCAAGCGTGTCAATACATTGTAACAGCATGTGAGGAGCAGCGAGAACAGGGACAGTACACGTGATCGCACAAAGCACACTCCAGGCTTGTGAAGAAAGCATTGTTCACGTCTTAAGTATGCATACCCTATATAGCAGTTATCTGTTTCCCAGTCCTGTTTACAAAAAGCCAGCATGAAGCAGAACACGTGGACGTTTTCCATTTTTTGTTCAATATGTGCACATTTGCTAAGGAACTAAGATATGAACAACGGGGAGTATTAGCATAGTATCACCAAAATGCATGTCACTGATGTGACCTCAAAGAAAACGAAGGAAGGGCGTCTGCATTTCTGAAAGCAAAAGCACAGCAGATGATCCTCTCACTGGCTAGTGTTTCGTGCACATGTACTGACATGCCATGCAGTCAACGCTTGTCGAATATTATTAAAAGCCTGCGAGGCTTAAATAGATGTGTCACATAACCCTAAACAGCCTGACTGAGTGTGCGGCAGAACGCACTCTTTTCAATTCGTCATTCAGGCGATCAGGCTGTGACCAGCCGACTAAATGGTGTTGCCTGCCCGAGTCTTCTGCGCGTGATCACACATGTGCTTTATCAGCATACTCTCGTTCACACATGTGAAGAAGCAAATTTTGCATGAAAGTGACCTGGAGCACGTGTGGGTTGCACGATGGTAGGACAAGGACTGGCTCTGTGCCGTCGTGAATGGGCAGATGTCACACTTGAACGGCTTTTCACCTGTGTGCATACGCAGGTGACGATTGTAGGTTCCCACTTGAGTGAAAGCTGCAGAGCAGACGCTGCATTTGAAGGGCTTCTCTCCGCTATGCTTCCGTAAGTGAATATTCAGCACACTTTTGTAATGCGCAACATGTGGGCAGTAGGGGCACTGGTACACTCCACTCTTCGAAGGTTTGTCCTTTCCATCAGCAACATTTCGGTAACTCACAGGTAAGCTTGGCATGAATTGCATGGTTCCGTTACCGTTCATTCCTGCCTCGCTGTCATCCTCCGAACTTGAATGAACAGGTGCTTTGCCGTGGTTCAGTCCACTATTTGTTTCTGAAACAGCGGTGTTTTATAATGAGAAATGCACCCCGCACCGTGGCCACACGAAAACCAATCCAAGGTTTAGCATTACAACTTCTTAAACAAAGACAAAGCAAAGAACAGATTTGCACCAGCATACCATGGCTTTTCAGGAAAAATAGTGAATGCCCTTATCTGTTGTTCGGTTTTGTACTTGTTCAATAGGTTGCTCTGTTATACCTTGAACCTCGCCCTAGAACCAACTAGCTCAATCATTGAAAATACAAAAACAGAATTGCAAAAGTATTGCTCCCACTTTGCTGGCCCTTAATGCATGTTACTACATTATGGGTCAGTGTCCCCTCAGCCGGGGTTGACTTCATCAATGCAAATATAAGGGACCAATGGCGCAGAACCTATGGCTCAGCATGGCCATTGACACCTGCACTATTTCTACCACTCTCAGCTTTTATAACATATTTTAATTGTTCATTGTTGACTTTAAGCAATTAAGAGTAACCGAACAAGGGATGTCTGTGGCTGGAGCTATAACGTTTCAACAAAGGAACTTGTATTTGTTGGAACAACACATTTTGCTCGACAATGACAATGAAAATGCATTCGTAAAAGCAATGCCTATTCTAGGCACAGTAAACGTGAACATTCATCATCCTTGCACTGGATGAAGCAATGCACACTGTAAACATTGGCAATTTTCTCAATATGCACACAGCTTTATTTGTGCAATATAAGACAACAATATCATATATATTATCACTTCTTTTCACAGTTGATCAGAGGCATGCAAGAATTAAACACTTGTGTTGATCGCACCAACAAAATGACAAGGGGAAAAAAAGACATGGGTGATTATTAAGATGCTGCAGTAGCAGTTGCAGCCTTATAATTTATAAAGAATAACAACTTACGACATATATATAAATTTCAAAATAATATCTGCTAACGTTTAAATTCAAAAGTGCTTAGGTGTGAGCTCACAATATTTCTGAATGAGGAACAACAGCTTGGCATAACGTATTGGCAAAATGTGCTCCGTATGAGCACTATCAAACATTTGTAATTTGCACTTCATTATGACTTGCACTAATTACAGCTTGGTATTTGACAAACGAACATTTGCTTTGGTAAAATTAGCAACATGCAGCAAGAATAAGATAGCCAAAATACAGGGATGCTCCAAAAACTATGTGAACAATTTAAGAAGCTATTAAGACTTCAAAAGTAGTGCAATAAAACGAATGACTAAACATGAAGTGGGAACTGCATTATAACAGTGCAATAACATGATCAGAATAAATCATCACCACACATCTGCTAGGGTAAACAATTTTTCTTGGAATATATTGCCTACACATTTTGGTGTTAATCGAAAGCAAATTATTCTTTTTTTATGAACACATTTTTCTGATTAATAGCTCACATTTTTGGGGGGGTCGTACAAGTTAACTCATTTACTACAGTCAAATGTATCCAACCCAGAAATACCTTGACTAATCCGTTAATTACTACAAGCACATATTCGCTAGACATCTGATAAAGGCGAGAAACAGCTACACTGTCATATCTGTGTCCATTATCCTGTATAAAATTTGACTGTAGAGATCTCTGCCTCCTTCAACTGTGTTTCTTTTTTTCACTGCATCACCTTCCCAACTACACTTTTTCATCCTTGTTTGCTAACACACGCTACCATTTTTGCATCTCTTGTCATAAAGGAGAACTTATCATTCTACAGCTCATCATCCAGTCGTTACTCGAGTCACAAGTTTCATTGTTATCCTTCAGGTTGGCCCTATAGGTCAGTACTCGTATAAATACACTCATTCTATGCCCTCTTTCCCGAGGATATCTATCGGTAAGCTGTCATGCATCATCTGAATTTGTCTGCTGTGACCTCCATTTATTCATCCACAGGTCTTCTACTTATGATCTGGACCCCTCACGACTACTGGGCCTTCCTTGTTGCTTTAAGAGGCTGATTACGAATCGTAAATACCTGTTCCCCTGTCAGGCTATTAATAAAGAATGCTTGGCATGTGCAAATATTCTAAACTTTCACATAACAAATTGAATGGTGACCTATTTGATTCGGTTTTCAGATGGAATAGCCACTATTTATGAATGCAAATATGCTTAAAATACTTTTCTAATATTTCTAAATGTCAACTGCACCAAGTTGAACTTAAAATTGAAGTAAAAGTACGGTAATATTTCACCCCCGCAGGCACAGTATAGACATAAAACATAAGAACCTGCATAGTGGAGCAGACTACGTGGCTTAAGCAGCCATACTCTACATGCTATACTCATGCCACACTCTCTCCAGAGTCCTGTGCACGTGAAGCAACCAGTTTTTTGTTCTGCATGCACCATTTGTGCTTTTATTCAACACTTCATAGCATACTACATAATGACAGAAACTTGCCAAGTTTAAAAATACTAGGATGTGAACATTGTTTTACATGAATTGTGATAATGGCTGTTCATTATTAAAAAAACTATTCGATTTCCCTTTTGGCACTACGAGATTCGTATTCAATTTGGTTTGAGAAATCACTATTCGCACATTTCTAAAAGATGCTAAACTCTATAGCTAGTGAATGTCGATGGTTCTATTGGTTCACACACTACACAGTTGTATTATAATGCAACCTGCAAATTCATATATTTATGACTGCACTAGAAAGCACAGTGGAACCTTTTTAAACAAAGTTGTATCCAACAAGTAAATACCTTCGTCAAACAGTGCAAAATGAGACAAAGGATGGCAAAAAAGCCGGGACTAAGACAAGCACTATCGACTTAGAATTCCCAGGATGGCGCCAGTTTCGAGATAGCCACCATCCAACTTGCACAAAATTGCACTGTTGTTTCATTTACTTCTTTACGAAAACACTGTTTTATGCACTGAAGCACAAAGGTAACTGTAATGCCAATGCATTTTGTTGGACTTTTTGAAAATTCACTCTAATTTGATATGCCCTGCATAACTCGCTAGCTACATTTAGCAGATTGAAATAAAATAAATGCTGTAAAGTAATTAAAAAGTTCTTTGTCATAATTATGTGATTTATTCAATTAATCATTTTTATAGATGGGCTGCTTTATCGAGTAACTTATATTAAGGGTCAAAATTGTGCTTTCTTCCACAGGCAACTCTTAAATATTTGGTGCAACTAAAATAACATCCTGTATTTTAGTATACAGACCTGCATTTTGATTTGAGATAAGCTTAAAAGAGGATTTTGTGCTCATGGCTGCTTTAAATCAAACTTCGAAACATGATTTTCTTTTTCTGCATTATCCACTTCACCATCATCATCCATGCTTGGTACCTTGGCTCACTATTATGCAAATCTCACCATCAGAGAAGTGAGCTGCTGCCAAGATTTCGACTGGTTTTTCCACTTGTCGCTGTCTTAAATTCAGGACAAACCAGCCTAACCTATGACTAAGTGACTGATGTGGTCCAGGATATGCGCACATATCGCAAAATCTGATGAGAACGATGCAGCAATGAATGAAGAATGTTGTCTTAATGGAATAATGCAGGTCACTGCGCAGCCCTTCAACTCTTTAAATATAATTTATATATATATATATATAACCGCATGGCAGCATCGGCTGACAATATGGTTTGCGGTGTGCCATGGTGCCCACATGCCAAAGTAGTGAGTAGGCGCATGCACGCAAAGCATCCTCTTCAAACATGATCTGCTTCGCTACATTGGCTAGTCCATTAAGCTGAAGCACTGAGCCATATTCCCACGGAGGTATCAGAAAACAGTGTGTATTTCCTTTCTTCTGAATCACAGTATATTCACTTCGATATATGCCATGCTGCTTCTCCGCTGCCAATACAAGTGTAACAAATCTGCACATGCTTTTGAGCAAGTTTCTTATAGCTGCCATCTTGGCCTAACTCCCAGCTTGACCATTGTCACGTACACAGTGGTTACAAAAAGCAGTCACAATGACAGATGCCCCTACTTTTGCAGGTGCGCTCTATGACATTAAAGTCCCTCCATGACAAGAGAGTGGTTTACAGCAAGACAGGGGCTTAAAGTGATAAGCAGTACTCAAACAAGGAATGTTGTTGCAGCCATCAATTCGAGAAGAGGTCTTGTTTCTGTTTGAGCAATACCTCTTGTCAAAACGTTGGCTTCAGCGACAGTTGCTATTCTACCACTGTTAAATCACTTAAAAGTCCCTCCATGAAGTTTTCTGCCGGCCTCTGTTGGAGGCGCATTAATCAAGGGGTTTTATGTGAGACAACGCTAACCACTGTGTTGGTCAACACTCCCCCGGAATTAAGGCGAGCGGTATTATCGAGTAATAATTTTAGAAGATAGTTTCCCCTTCATGAGAAGGGGCAACTCTGTGCCAAGATAGCGAGCTTGGCACAGCACTAGAAATGCTAAGAGCTATATACGCAAATGCATCTGGCGCGAAATCTCAAGAAAAGGAATCTACGTCCAAAAGTAATCGCCCCAGGAACTTCAAGACTTGTACACAAAGAGCAAAAGAAGGAAGCAAATTAATGCACTGTTGTGCAACATTATGTATCTTAAATATACAAAGTGCCCAAGCATTCTGACTGAGTGACAGAAAAAGAAGGCGCTCCTTTGATTAGTCATTCAGGCTGCCGCCACGTGACTGGGCGGCAGCGCCTTCCTCGGTCTTCTTCTCCACATGGGTGCGCATGTGCTTCAGCAACATGCCCTTGTTGACACACGCGGAAAAGCAAATCTCGCATGTAAATGGTTTGCAACGTGCATGGGTCGCCCGATGGTAGGTCAACGCTTGGCTGTGCGCCGTTGAAAAGGGGCAGACATCACACTTGAATGGCTTTTCACCGGTGTGCGTGCGCACATGACGGTTGTAGGTTCCTGCTTGAGCAAAAGCGGCAGAGCAGAAGCTGCATTTGAAGGGCTTCTCTCCGCTGTGTTTACGCAGATGAATGTTCAACGCGCTCAGGTAATGTGAAATGTGTGGGCAGAGCGGACACTGGAACACTCCCCTTTTCGAAGGTTTTCCCTTTCCACCGGCAACATTTTGTTCGCTCACGGGGATGCTTGGCATGAATTGCGGGCTTTGGCTCCCATCTGTTGCCAGCTCGTTGTCGTCCTCCGAACTCGAGTGAGCCTTGTCGCAACTCGGTCCACTTTTCGTTTCTGCAATAGCAGTGTTTTATCATGAGAAATGTGTATTACACTGTTTCAGAAAGAGATACAACAGAAGAAGCTTTGCTTTTGAAAACAACTGATTCTGGCTAGGTCTTAAATGTATGCCACTAAATTCTGGATCGATCCTGAAAATTAATGGGGATGAACCTCGATGCCACCAATACTATTAGCAATAATGACAATATTTACTGATGCTCTGTGTTACAAAAACAGTAGCTTGTAAGGCAAGAGTGGCAGCTGCCTACAAATTAAACTTCTACAACTTGCTTTTATGCTCTCTTGCAGCCCAGAAGGTGAAGCAAGGCATGCAATGTTTTACCAAACCATCCATCAGTTTATCATTAAAAGAATGATCATTCTTGGTGGAAAGCTGGCATGTTGTACATGCTAGTATGGTAGCACATGCAGAAACTCTAGTATAGGCGATAGCAAGTCATGTTCAATTGGCATTTTAACCTTCGTTGTTTGCATTAACTCTGCAAGACATATATACCTCTCATTTGCAATAAAGTATCCTAGCTGAAACTCACCGCTCGTCTCTGTCCTCCTTCAAGGAGTTGCACTGGAGAACCAACTAGCCCAATCTTTGACTTCAGTAAGTTATGTCTACAATGGGCCTACTCAAGTGCAGTTAATTACTTAACTGTAAAGAAGCATTACATTGAATTCTAGAGGAGCCAATGACTCAACCAGTCTTGTGAACTTGTCTTACGGTGAAATGGTGAAAAGATAAATGCTTAAAAATCCATGACATCACACGTGCACAACACAATAGCAGAGATTTTGGCGCAATGTTCAGAAAACTAATGAGTAGCACTCATTTCTGTGAGTTACACTCAACCTTGTTTCTGCCAAATCAATCAAAACCTAGTTCATAAGAAACACTTTACCAGTCTAATGTAAGACTTGTCGATAAAACTTCATAAATAAGACTTCATGCCACTTTGTCGTATTAATTCTAGTGATATTGTTGTAAGAGGCTTTCAAACACACCATCGCAGGGCATAAGATCCACATGCTATCACCATAAATTAAATTGCAAATATGCCAAAAAGCAATTAGAATGCATCGCTGCATTGAAGGTTTGCCTGCATTTGTAGTGGTGGCACAACCCAGGCCATAGAGCATATGTTCAAGACTACAGCATGCTTACAAACCAACTACACAGCAACTGCATGTCTCACTCTTATGTAAACCATGAGCAGCCAGTCATTTCCTGGCTAGCTTCTTTCTGTCCGTGTTTCAATTTATGTGGATGGTTCAACCAATTCAGATTTTCACATTTCATTTGCTGTTTGTTGTAAACATATATAGTCTAGCACATGTGTGCTTGGCTTTTACCCACTGAAGTCGTGGGTACAGCTTCCATCTTTTTGTCATCCCAATTGTTGCTGTTACAAATTCCTCACTGACAAATAACTTCCAAGAATGTTCTTGAGCTGTCGGTACAACAAAGCCTCTGCCACAAATAGAATACACAAAATGTAGCCAAATCTAGCCAACCATAATTAAAAACCCAGAGAGCAAATCATTAGGTGTAATGAAGTGAAATGAAACAGACAAGTTAGCAGTTCATACTGAAGTGAATCTTCATTTACTAGTAGCTCAACTACAAAAGCTAGCATAAAAAGTCATTGTTTGAAAAACACCACCCATAAATCAACTCTTGTACACACGTGATACAATGCACGAAATCGTCATCTCGAGCAAAGAAATGTCACTGATACAACAAAGCAGGCAATTATATTAATATGCAATCAAGCCGAAATAAATGCCACATTGTCCATTAAATAAGGTGCATTCCGATCTACGTAGGCGAGATGACCATTTTGCACAGTGCAAAAAATCTGCCTATAGCGCTGCAATGCAGACCACCTCACAAGCCTGAAAAAAAGGAGAAACAAATAAAATGCTGTACTTAGGAGATTGATGTTAAGCAAGAAATAATAGAAAATGTTCACATACAATATATATCAATGTGTCACAGCTGTGAAGAAACAACAGATGCTCTATTTGACTACTTTTACTTCGCTGTCCAACAGACGGCCCATCCTTAGTTTATGAAACTTGACAATGCTAAACCATGGCAAGATTCACCACACACACAAAAAAAACTTATTGTATATGTTCCTAGGCCAACCCCAGTGCTTGCAACAGTAATTGTGCAAATAAATTGCTTTCCTAGCCATTGGAAGGGCCCAGAAAGCTTTCTGAAGATATTAAAGAACTAATTACAAGTCACCAGATAGCACAAGTAGTTGTGAGCATACCAGCCAAATATTAATCGACATATGTAAATACAAGACCAAGCACAATCTATGTTTGCCCCATTAAGATGTGCTATGTGCCCACTCCTCACTGCTTCATTTACATATGAAATGGCATATACAAGCCAATTTAAATGAACAAGAGTAGCAGTGAGAAAAGCTAAGCAAACATAAAGTACAAAGAATGTCGCCCTTCAAGTAAAGACGGTTGGCCAATCTTCAGTACAATATGCAACAATATTCTGGGCACTCCTTTGAACAGTGACCTGGAAAAGGAAAATAAAATGCAATGTTATGCTATATTTATCAGCACTAACTGGCAGAGAAGGATACTACAAAACACTACCAGATCCTAAAAAAACATCAAAATTACAGAAAGAAAGAAAAGTATTTTCAGTCAATCTAAGATGCTTGGAAATACCTAGAATTTTACCTCAGCTAAAAAAAAAAGTTTCAGTGCTTAATTCACCAACTTGTCTAATCTAACAAATAAATACAATTTTTAAACAGTGGAAAATTTCTGGACATCTTTAAGTGTCAAATGAGAGCAAGATTGCAGCAATATGTGTAATTTGATCCCCATCCAATATCAAAGCATCCACACAATTTCTTTAAGTGCAAAGCTAAGGAATAATTTATTAACACATTACAGAACTCGAAGTATTGTTTATTCAGTAGAACAAGCAATAGTAAGTATATATGAACTGTATATTATTTAGTTTTTTGTGCTGTAACTGATAATACTCCCGACTGCTTGTAGCACAAGCTACCACCCAGTTCTGTTTCCTGGGCATTGCGTTTTTCCAATTATTGCTGATGAACACACCTATCGTATGATACGTGAGCCGATACCGTTTGCCACAATCGTACTACAGCCCCATTTATTTCCGCTTACGAAGTCCCTCCGACAGTTCTTCGAGTCCTCCGATTGTATACTTATACTCTACCTGTGATTTATTCATTGCACTGAAGAAATAAATGAAATTAAATGCAATACAACACCTGCAACTGGACAGAAACAGTCAGCGTTTCAGATGTTTTGACCAGGAAAAAATATTCAGCAATACAGCTTTCCCTCAAAATATGCACAGCAACCCTCCTAGCAACTTTTGTGTCACTGTACAGTAGATAATCAGATGACAGATGAACCAGCTTTAGAGACAGGTAATACCAACTGTCAAAGAACTGCCTCACATTAGGCAAAAACAGCCACTGGCTTCGCACAGAAAAATAGTCGCACCTTTAGCGAAGGCTTCCTTTGTGTTTTTACACAACTACTGAATGGTCGAAAAATAGCAGCTCCAGTTGAACATGACTTTTCTGGCTAATTCGCTATCTTCTCTGCACTCAAGTTTCGCACCAAGGTGACACTAAGGCAACACGAGGGTAACTTACAGCCACAAGCACATCGAGAAGGCCACATGCTGGAATTACAAATTATTTTTTTAGGAATAAAGCACAAGAAATGAGGTCAAAAGAACATAACAGGGCATGTACCAATTGCCAGTTTTATTCCAAGAAACGGGAACCACTTATAACTGCATTTTTACACGATATCACATAGCAACAGCAATATTTTTTTCATAAACGCTCCAAGTCGCACTTAAAAACATTTCACTTAAGCACAAAGCAACAAAGTGATGATGATGATGACTTGCTCAGAATTTCGTCTTTATATTATATTTGTCTTCATAGACATCCACTTTGTTACCTTCTAAACTACAGCCTGAAATAACCTTCTGCAATGGTGGAAGGTGAAAAAAGAATACAAGCCCTGCTTTTTTAAAACAGCATCAGATCTCAAAATAATCCTTCGCCCAGAAATGTAACTTTGATGCAGAAGGCAATGAATCATTATTAAGCTTTTCGGTATGTCTTCAGAAGCTGCAAAAAATAGAAGCACATAAAACATGGATGAGGCATTGAAGTTAGCCAGAGCCCATTGAGGAATTTTACCGGGCCAATTAACTGGTTTTATTTCATCACTAAAAAGATGCTAAGGCTCCAAAATTCAAACGCTGTCATTGAGCTGACTAAAAGCTCTCTAAATGTGGTGAATTTCTTGCTAAGTTACCAATAATGCCCCTACAGCAGAAGCCAATCAAAAACAAATAAAGCCTTAGTACGCATTAATTACTACTTCAGTAAGTGACCTTCCCGAAAAAGATATTCATTTATCTAGGAGAGACTGTGATGCCTTACTGACCTGTGTCAGCCCAACGATTAGCAATGTGTGATCTTTGTGATGGGCTGTTATGTGTTCTCTATTCCTCATTTTCTTTTTACTTATTCATCTAAAGATGTCTAAGCAGCTAACTCAAGTTCTGTTACACTGATATCTAACTAGAGTTTGTACAGTGATAAGTCTCTACAGTGGCATATGTACCTGACAGATTAACACAAGTGGATGCACGCATATAATGTTCACACCACCATGCAAAAGAAAGCAAGCTCCCCTTCAGCAAGCAAGACACTAACACAATGTTTAGGACCAAAGCTTTCTCATTAGGCATGCTCCAAAATGTTATTGTCTTCTTTCGTTCCATCAACCATGTGTGAATAATAGCAAGTGTGCAATGATAAAGTGGCCAATGATAAATCTTGCATTGCTCATGCTGCCAATCAACACACAAGTTATTATTGCTTGCCCTGTGTTCTCTAATGCTCACACTTTTTGTGCTGTAAGCAATACATACCTCCTCATGGCCATCAGTTGCAATACCATGCTTCAAATGTGTTCTACTACTAATTATTGACTGGTTCCACCTGTCATTCCACATACAAGTGTCCAATCCAACATATCAGTAGCCAGAGGCGCCACGTTATGAATCACTCTACATAGATCAATTCACATCCACAGCTTGCAAAAGAGTTACTGCTTCTACTGGGGTGTACTCTCACTATACCCAAGTCAGACAAGCAAATTTAGTGACACTTCGAGCAAGCACACTTCGCTATGCTGAGTGTCACTTTAGTGACATAGTGCTAGTCAGGAAAACGAAGCGTCATTCAGTATTCATGACAATGACGGTCTATGAAGCCATAGGAGATGATATTTTTCTTGGCATTTTGAGTTTTAGAAATAGTTACCCTCTTATTACGTCAAAGAAATGCTTGTCTATAAGAACCTCCGCCATCAAAAATATAAATACTCTAATTCCATTAACATGTCGATTTGTTTTGTGTCAATACAAGCAAGGAACATATCCAAAACCCACAGGGCCAAATGGCGGAATCCATCGAAAATGAACATTTCAAACTTTTTTGGCTTCAATGGTGTGACAAAGGCACTCATAACATTTGAAATCACGAGAAAGTGGTCTTAGTTGTTACTGCAGACTCTGCTGCGCTAATTTATTCTGTAATTTATTCTAGAAGCATTGCTATCAAGGCTACACACTTCAACGCAGCGATCAGAGTTCCTCGAACGCACTCGCTGGCAAGTGCACTCACCAACATCATCATCATCAGCCTGGTTGCGCCCACTGCAGGGCAAAGGCCTCTCCCATGCTTCTCCAACTACCCCGCTCATGTACCGATTGTGTCCATGCCGTCCCTGAAAACTTCTTAATCTCATCTTCCCACCTAACTTTCTGCCGCCCCTGCTATGCTTCCCTTCCCTTGGAATCCAGTCCGTAACCCTTAATGGATGGATGGATGAAAAACTTTATTAGGGTCCTTTAGGGCGCGCACTAGCGCGCAGCGGGCCGCTCCCACGTCGGGACAGAGAGGCCAAGTCTCTCCGCCGCGTCGCGGGCCCGTTGGACAGCCCATAACTGTTCTTCGAGGTTGGGGCTGTGTAGGACCGCATCCCAACGTGAAGAAGTGTAGTTTTTATCGTTGTGTAACGCGGGACATCGCCAGAGCATGTGAGGTAAACTCGCTAAATCATTGCAGAGTGCACATGCATTTGTTGTTTGAATTTCGGGGTACACCTTGTGAAGAAGTAGGGGGTTTGGGTAAAACCCCGTCTGTAGAAGCCTGAGTGTCAAAGCTTGAGGTCTATTGAGTTTGCAATGTGGGAGGGGGTAGATCCTCCGAGCCAAATAAAAGTGCTTAGTAATTTCGGTGTAGGATAAAGGAGAGTCCCGATTGTCAGTACCCCCAGCGTCAGGCTGCCCGGTAGCTACGCGGTTGATGATCCCTCGCGCAGCTCCGTGTGCCGACTCGTTGAGGTTGGGCGGGGCACCCTCGATCTGTCCCATGTGGGCTGGAAACCAGATCAATGTGTGTGGCTTGATCTCCTTGCTTCCTAGTATCCTTAGGGCCAGCTCGGATATGGTACCTTTGGCAAATGCCCTAACAGCTGATATGGAGTCACTGTAGATTGATGTCCTCTTGTCGTCCAATAAGGCCATCGCTATTGCAGCCTGCTCTGCGATCTCAGAGGACGTCGTCCGAATCGAGATTGCGTTTGTTATTTGCCTTTCATGATCTACGCTAACTACAGCGAAGGCCTGTCCGTCGGCGTAGCGCGCTGCGTCTACGAAACTGTTCTCCGAAGCCCGTTCACGAGCCTTTTCCAGGAGAGCCTTCGCACGCGCCCGACGTCTTCCCACGTTGTGCTCTGGATGGACATTTCGTGGGATCGGGGCGACAATGATGCGGTCCCGCTGCTCTCGAGGGATGCTACAGAACTTTGTTTTGATTACTGTGGGGGGAACGCCCAGCTCCTGTAAGATGTCTTCCAGCTTGTGTGGTAGATAACCTGACGAACTGGACCCTCTCCTGTGCTTCCGCTATTTCCTCTAGCGTGTTATGCATGCCAAGTTGAAGTAAGCGTTCCGTGTGAGTGTATATGGGGAGGCCGAGAGCTCTCTTGATTGCCTTCCTGATTAATGCGTTGAGCTTATCCCGCTCCGATCTTTGCCAGTTGTGCATAGCCGCGACGTAAGTGAAATGACACATTACGAACGCATGTACCAATCTCACGACGTTATCTTCTCCGAGGCCTTGCTGCCGGTTGGCCACTCTTCTGATTAGTCTGATGGCATTGTCCGTCTTCTTAGTGAGTCGCAGCACTGTCTGGTTGTTTGAACCATTCGACTCTACCATCATGCCGAGAATCCGGATAGCATCCACCCTCGGAATATATCCTCCGTCGTTTGTGCGCAGTTTTATGTCGCATTCGGCGAGTGGTTTCCACCCCTTTGGTTTCGGGCCTCTGCGCTTGGGTCGATAAAGTAGCAGTTCCGACTTGTGCGGTGAGCACCGAAGGCCCGTGGACTCAAGGTATCTCTCGGTAGCATCAATCGCCTCTTGCAGGGCCGTCTCTACCTGTCCGTCACTACCTCCCGTACACCAGATGGTAACGTCATCTGCGTATATGGTATGACTGATACCATCGATAGCAGAGAGTGTCCTGGATAGTCCAATCATGACGAGGTTAAAGAGGGTTGGGAATATGACTGCCCCTTGTGGCGTCCCCTTAGACCCCAGCTTGACCATGTCTGAAGTCAGGTCCCCGATCTTAAGTGTGGCTTCTCTATTTGACAGGAAAGATCTCGTGTAGGAATGAAAGTGCTTCCCCAGGTTAAGACTCGAGATTGTGTTCAAAACGAACGAGTGAAGAACGTTATCGAAGGCCTTTTCCAGATCTAGACCTAGTATGGCTCTCGTGTCCCGCGTATTACAGTCAATAATGTGATGCTTGATGAGCTTCATCGCGTCCTGCGTCGAGAGTCCGACCCTGAAGCCGATCATGTTGTGTGGGTAAATGTCGTGGTCCTCCAGGTAGCGTGAAAGCCTGTTTAGGATTGCGTGCTCAGCAACCTTCCCCACGCACGATGTGAGCGAAATTGGGCGGAGGTTATCGAGGCTGGGCGGCTTGCCTGGCTTGGGAATGAGAATGGTGTTGGCCGATTTCCACATTTCCGGGACTTTACCGCTGCTCCATGTTTGGTTAATGATGTCCGTTAGGTATTCGATGAACTTCTCGTCCAGGTTCCGTAAAGCTTTGTTTGTGATCTTGTCCGGACCCGATCTGCCGTTGAGGGCATGGAGCGCCTGCCTGATCTCCTCAATCCCAAAATCTGCGTCGAGCTCAGGGTTGTCGGAGCCTTCGTAGTCAGGGCAAGGTGGTGTAGGGCCCGATGCGACTGACAGGTACTTCTTCACTAGTTGGGATAAAATTTCATTGCTCGAATATTCTCGCTTTGCTATGTGTAGGGTGCGCGCCAGTGTGTTGCGTTGGTTGGTTTTAGTGTTTGTCTCGTCGAGGAGATGCTTTAGGAGGTTCCAGGTGCCCCCGTTGCGCAGCTGCCCGTCGATCGAGTTACACACCTCATCCCATTGTTGTTTAGAGAGGGCTCTGCAGTGTTCCTCTATAGTTCTGTTGACTTCCGATATCTTTTTTCTTAGCCTGCGGTTGAGCCGTTGTCCTTTCCACCTGGCGAGGAGCGACTGCTTGGCCTCCAACAGGTGAGCCAGACGGCTGTCCATCTTTTCCACTGGAAGATCGGTACAAACCTCTTTGGTGGTAGCTTTGATGTCCTGCCTAACCTGTACAACCCATTGTTCGAGGCTAGGCTTCTCCACACTCTCCGTTCGCTCTTCCCTAATTTTGCGAAATTTGTCCCAGTCTGTGTACTGGAACATACGCTGTCTCTTCTGCTCGACTTGGAGGTGCGTGGCCAAGATATAATGGTCGCTACCAAAGTCTACCCCGAGGTTCATCCACTTGACGGCTGCATTGCTCCTGACAAAGGTGAGATCCGGTGTCGTGTCACGGCTCGACGATGTTCCGCATCTGGTGGGGAACGCTGGGTCCGTGACTAGCATCAAGTTTAGGTTTATAGCCTCACGCCAGAGTTCCTCCCCCTTGTTAGTGTTATATGGGTAGCCCCAGGTGTGGTACGGTGCGTTGAAATCACCAGCTATGATCAAAGGGGAGTCGCGCGCTAGTTGCGTGGCCTTGGTGATTAGGGCTTTGAAGCGTTGTCTTGGAGCTTTGGGACTACTGTAGACATTCAGGATGAATATACTTTCGCGGTTAGTTGGGCTAGGAATTATCTCTATCATCATGTATTCGACTTTACTTGCGGTCATGTTAAGGTCGTGAGTGATGTGGGTCAGCTTGTTGCTAATCAGTACGGCGATCCCCCGTCCTTCTTCGTGTTTTGCTACGGGCTTGTAGCCAGACAGCGTGACGTTAGATGTTAATGTTTCTTGTAAAACGATAACATTTGGCTTCTCTGCGTGTGAGCGAATATATTGTTGCAGGGGAGCCCTCTTGGGAAGGAAACCCCTGCAATTCCATTGCCACATTCTGAATGAGCTAGTTTGAGTGGCCATCGTATTGCTCTTGAGGTGCTGTGCTAACCTTTGGAGGGCCGATCGCCCCCGAGCTGTCACTAGTTGATGCTGTTGCTGGGAGTGTAGGAGCTTTAGGTACCAGCACAGGTGTTACAACGTTTTCTAGGAAGGATTCAATTTTGCTGATCCGCTGATTAGTGCGCTCCTCCATGGACGCCATGTTGCTGTGGAAGAGCGAGAACTTTTCATTTATCTGCTTTATGCTGTCACTTAGAGCGGAGAGCAACTCGCGAATCTCCGATTTTGCCCTGCCTGGTGCTCTTTCTTGCTCGTTAGCGATTGCCCTCTTCTTAGCGGGCCTCTCTGTATCGATCACTTCAACCATGGGGACTTCCATTGGCTGAGGAGCTGCCGGTTGCTTATCCGTAGCGGTCTTCTCAACCATGGGGACTTCCATTGGCTGGGGAGTGGCTGGCTGCTTGTCAGCCATGACGGGTTGACTGCGCTTCTTAATTTCGGCAATTTCTGTCATCAGTCGAGCTATCGTGTTCTTCATCATCTCGTTTTCACGCTCAAGTTGCGCTAGTCTGTTGTTACCTCTATCATGCTCTGGCGGTGAGCCCCGCGTTACCTTTCCCGGCGTTCCTCGAACTCGGTCGGCCCAAGTTGGGTAGCACTCGGGTCGGCGATCCCTGGAGCAGGACCTCGAGCAGGACCTGAACCGGACTTGACTGCCTCGGCGCCGGGATCCGGAGCGACCCCTGGAGCGTGATCTGGTCCTGGTTCTGCAACAAGAGCGCCCTCTGGATCGAGAGCGACTCCGTGGGTTCTCTCTGGAGCCAGAGCGTCCCCTGGATCGGGAGCGCCCCCTAGGCTCTTGCGGTGGAAGTTGCTCGAAGTGATTTTTGATGTCGCTGCTATGTGGTGTTGATGAAGCCCCACTTGTTGAAGCTTCCACCGTCGCACTCTCCCATCGCCTCCTTCTGACGATGTACGGGATCCGGAATCGCTCCTTGCACGTTTTGTCCGCCGTAGGGTGTGGGCCCCCGCATAACCCACACTTTGGCGTGCACTGGTGTTGATCGTCCGGGTTGACTGCCCCACATCCTCTGCAGGTGGACTCTTCGGGAGTCGGGCAAACGTCGGCACGATGGCCGAGTTTGCCGCACGCGTAGCAAATATCAACTTGCTTGCGATAAAGAAAGCATTTCACAAGGACTGGGCCATAGCGTACAAAGTTCGGAACCTTGAGTCCGTCGAAAGCAATGATGACTGTGCCTGTGTTCTTAATTCTCTTGACCGCCAAGGCCAGCGGGTTTCTCTCGTTGATGATGTTACGTTCCAGGTCCGATGGACTGTCGTTGAGGTCGATGTGTCTGATTACCCCTTTACACGTGGTGTGGGGGGCGGCCTCGTATGCACTGACTTCAAACATTCTTCCAGCCACATGAATTGCCCTGATTCTTGTGTATTTTGAAGCGTTGTCTCGGTTGGGCGTGCTGGCCACCAGAATGTTTTGTAGTATGTTAGGACAAATGATGTCCGAGCTTATTTGCGTAGGGGTAAGACCCGCCGCTTCCACGATCGCCTTGCCGATCACGGTCGGTCCTGTCTTGGCAATATTCAGCCCTCCGCGGGGCCGTATGATAATTTTGGCATGTTCCTTGGGCATGGGAGGCATCCGTGACGCCCTGATGATTTTGCTTTTGAGCTTATCTCCATTTTCCTGAGTTCTGAATGACGCGCCAGCGTTACGCCTATTCCCCCATATGCCGCTGCTAGGCCGGTTGGCAGAGTCCGCCTTGGCGGACATACGCTTCGAAACTGCCGACTGCCATCCAAATTCTGCTGAAAATTCTTCAGGAGGAAGATCCTCCCCGTCAACCGTCATTTGCATAGTTACTGAGATCTCAGAATTCTTGCTCCAGCTACACTTGGTGACGCCAATGGGCGCTACGCCGGGCTAGGCTTGTCGTTAGGGCCAGAAAGGCGGTGACGTAGGCCGAGCACAAAAACGTTCATAAAATGGAAGAGGCCACCCACCGGAGAAAGTCCGATATCGATGTGATCCTCTTCCCCTTAGACGTGCGTTGGTCACAACATGATGGAGATTGGAGGCAAAAATCTTGCCAAAATCAGTCAAGAGAGCAGGAGCCGAGATGGAACCCTAGCGCTTGCGACCGTCGTCTTCTTCTTCTTCGTAACCCTTAATGACCATAGGTTATCTACCCTCCTCATTACATGTCCGGCCCATGCCAATTTCTTTTTCTTGATTTCAACTAAGATGTCATTAACTCGCCTTTGTTCCCTCACCTAATCTGCTCTTTTCTTATCCCTCAACCTTACACCCATCCCTCTTCTTTCCATAGTTTGTTGCGTTGTCCTCAATTTTAAGTAGAACCCTTTTCGTAAGCCTCCAGGTTTCTGCCCCGTAGGTGCCTACTGGTAAGGCACAGCTATTATACACTTTTCCCTTGAGGGATAATGGCAACTTGCTGTTCATGATCTGAGAATGCCTGCCAAATGCACCCCAGCACATTCTTATTCTGATTATTTCTGTCTCATGATCCGGATCCGCCGTCACTACCTGCCCTGAGTAGATGTATTCCTTTACCACTTCCAGTGCCTCGCTACCTGTTGTAAATTGCTGTTCTCTGCCGAGACTGTTATACATTACTTTAGTTTTCTGCAGATTATTTTTTAGACCCACTCTTCTGCTTTGCCTCTCCAGGTCAGTGAGCATGCATTGCAGTTGGTCCCCTGAGTTACTAAGCAAGGCAATATCATCAGCGAATCGCAAGTTACTAAGATATTCTCCATTAACTTTTATCTCTAATTCTCCCCAAACTAGGTCTCTGAATACCTCCTGTAAACACGCTGCGAATAACATTGGAGAGATCGTATCTCCCTGCCTGACGCCTTCCTTTATTGGGATTTTGTTGCTTTCTTTATGGAGGACTACGGTGGCTGTGGAGCCGCTATAGATATCTTTCAGTATCTTTATATACGGCTCGTCTACACCCCTATTCCGTAATGCCTCCATGATTGCTGAGGTTTCGACAAAATCAAATGCTTTCTCGTAATCAATGAAAGCTATATATAAGGGTTGGTTATATTCCGCACATTTCTCTATCACCTGATTGATAGTGTGAATGTCATCTATTGTTGAGTAGCCTCTACGAAATCCTGCCAGGTCCTTTGCTTGACAGAAGTCTAAGGTGTTCCTGATTCTATTTGCGATTACCTTAGTAAATAGTTTGTAGGCAACTGACAGTAAGCTGATCGGTCTATAATTTTTCAAGTCTTTGGTGTCCCCTTTCTTATGGATTAGGATTATGTTAGCGTTGTTCCACGATTACGGTACGCTCGAGGTCATGAGGCATTGCACATACAGGGTGGCCAGTTTCTCTAGAACAATCTGCCCACCATCTTCGAGAAATATGCTGTTACCCGATTCTCCCCAGCTGCCTTCCCCCTTTGCATAGCTCCCAAGGCTTTCTTTACTTCTCCCGGCATTACTTGTGGGATTTCAAATTCCTCTAGACTATTCCCTCTTCCATTATCGTCATGGGTGCCACTGGTACTGTGTACTGTGTAGATCTCTATAGAACTCCTCAGCCGCCTAATCTGTCTCATCCATATTAGTAATGATATTGCCGGCTTTGTCTTTTAACGCATACATCTGATTCTTACCAATTCAAGTGTCACTAAGCATTTCCGCCAGACTGCCTGCGAGTGACACTAAACGTCGAAGTGCACACGCTCGAAGTGTCAACACACCCTTATAAAATTAGGTCGTCTGGTTTTGCTCAACCAGTGAAATCTCCGAAAGTGACCGTCCGAGAATACATGCCCTGAAGTCTACAAATGGAAATTGTATCCACTACACACAACTAAACGCCGACGTCAGAAGCGCGGGCTATCTCACCGTGGCATCCAATCTGTCACACAAGCGCACTGGTGCCGTGATCTCTACAACACATACACACACACGACAGAAGCAGCACTTCACTGCACGATCCCTTGATTTTTCGGACGCAAGGCTTGAAGCGAAGTGCGCCTGCACACTCTAAAGTTCTCGGTAGCTACGCACGTAGAAGCACGCCTCGTAAACACAAATTTCAGAACTCATCACTGGTTCGTAGCACGAGCTATTGTCGACCGCAATGAAGAACATGTGCCCGAGAAGGAAACGTCGCTTGATTGGTGGCAAATTGCAGGGTCTTCAAAACCGTGCCTGAACAGATGCCAGCAGCTAGAAGGGAATGCACTTGCGCGCAAACTAAGCAAAAGTACGAAACGACAACAAGAGTTCCGAAATCAGTATTCAAACATTACACAGGTGTTTAGAATCAGATGCAACAAACTACCGAACATTTACTGCGACACTGACGCCACTGACGCAAGCCGACAGCGGTGCGACAGTATCGTAGGTTCATCCATCGATGCTTCAAGTCAATGCCGCTGTATGGCAGCAGCATTCAGACGCGGCAAATTTGAACAAATAACTTATAATGCTACGATTTGTAAGCATTTAACGCTCTCTACCTAAGTCCTTTGCATGGTGGGGGCCAGAGCAAGTACAATTTTACTAGAAAACTCTATCGCAGAGCACGATTTGTGAATGTAGAAGGGCACCTCATCATTTGCCAAAGCGGTGCTTGGCCAAGGATGCCGTGCGCAGTGGAATGGCAGTGGTGCGCAGTTAAAACCCATAAATTATCTAAAAGTAACGAAATCGCCTCTCTCTTCCTCCTGTGCTGGCGCTCCTTCTCTCGGCTCCTCCCGGGCGCCGACGGTGGCGACACCTCGTCCGGCTACAGCTAGCCAAGGAGGCGTTGATCTAGCAGACGCTGTTCGCCCCTTTGGCGCGCAGTGCACTGCGCGCCTGAAGGTTTTGTTTTTTGCGTTTATGACAGGAGAGGTTCATAAATGAGCTACTGCAATAACTGCCAGTATCCACGTTGCACTGCTTTATCGAAGCTCCTTCCACTGCGATCACTTAGAATGCGGTGTCAACGGTGGAGCTGGTGTGCTCAAGCGAGTTAACGGAGTTTTTTTTTTTTTTTTTTCTAGAACGGCGCCCTTTGATCAGCTTAACTTAAACTTCAACGCCGTCGAGAGAAATCGGAACAACATACGCTTTGTATGTGGATATTTACCTTCTACTTTTTTGAATAGCAAGCGTGGGGTCTAAGCTCGAACCGATGGTGGTGTACTACTTCCATCTGCCAGAGGCGCGTTTTCTCGTACTACAAAAAGGCTTGGTAATGCAACGGGCCTTAATTTCTTGCTGCCGTAATTCCGAAGGATTTAATTGGCTTTCAAATTGGTCTTCGGCGAGGTGATCCTAATATGAATAAACTGAGATTTAGTAGGGTACAACTTTTTGAGAAATGATACCAGGCGCAGAAGAAAAATATACACCCTGACAGTTCACAAATAATTTGGAAAAGAACTGTTGATATGTCAGCCCGCCGTGTGCGTGGCCATAACAATTTTATCAACGTCGAACGTTGAAAATGGGATGGGTCATTGTCCGCCCCTTTGTTAGAGGTTTCTTTTACGAGATCTATCCACGTTAAAAATGTTTCAACTAGCTTAGATTTGCACAACTTTGAAACCAATTTATTTTCGGCTGTGTTAAGCGGATGTCTGTATTATGATTTGTTATGCGCGCAGATATGGCGTACTCAAGATATTGGGAGCGCGCTCCACCTCTAGAAAAGTTGGCGCCACCGTCGGCGTGACATGAGGAATCACGTGGACACAACGGCCGCGTCGGCTGCTTCGCAAGCGCCGAAGCGAGTTGAAAACGAAAGTTCGAAGTCCCAGTTCCGCTGCGGTTCTGATTACGTGGTGAGGTTTTACCGTCTTGGGTGTCTGCTTGACAACATTTGAAAGTACTATATTAGGTTGGCTGTCTTTGGAGGCGTGCAGCATGGTAGGCTACTGTTCGGTGCCGCAGTGCCGGACGTACGCAACGGAGCCTGGTACGTGTCAGCCTTATTCACACGTAGCCGCAGGACAAGAAGCTGCGTGAAGCTTGGCTCGCGAAACTTACCGGCAGACAGCCATCGGCTACAACTCGGGTATGCAGCAAGCACAGACGTGAGGAAGATTTCTGCTACGGCACCGGGACTGCGCGATGTCGAGTAGCTGAAAACGCGCTCTGACACGCTCGCCCGCGCCCGGCTAATGTCATGACGGTTTGGTCTATGAACTTAAATTGTTGATGCTAAATACTAGTAAGGTCTCTGGAACGGAATGGGAGCGGTAAGACGCACATTAAAAGAAGGCATGACATATATGGTCATGTTTGTGTTAATGCTCTGGATTACGAAAAAGAGGCAGAGGGAAATCGCACGCTGAGAAACAGTGCGACGCAACTTGAACAATAGTATTGATATGTCCAAGAACTTAGAAGACAGAGAAAGATTGAATCGTCGCGACGGCGCATCACATGTCGCCGTAGGCGTCGAAGTCTCTATAACTAAATTATTTTTGAGCAGTTCTGATAGCATCCACGCAGCAATGGTTGCTAGTGTGCTGTCTAACTCTCACATGCTGCGGCCTAAAGCACACGGCACGGTTCAAAAACGAGCTCACAGCGAGAGCAAAACATTGTGCGTGGACATACATGCAGACGCGCAGTCGGTCGCCGCGAACCCGTGTGATCGCTGCATTGAAGCTTCATGCTGTTATGCCCCATTTGGTTATACAGACAACCCACTATAAGAACATATTTCACATAGTTTAATCTCAGCGTTTGCCTACCTTTCACGCAAGAAGCCGGTTCGGGAGACTCCATCGCGGCGACCGCGCGCAGTGGCGTTCACTGTACGTATTCGGTAAAGAGATAGCGTCTGTAAACGATTCTGTACTTTCAGTTTGCACAAGATTATTATATCGATAGTCAAAGACTTCCCTCGTTCTGAGAGTACTTACATAAATGTCCAGGAGGGCTATACCGCATGGTGTTTTTATTGAGCACCGTAAGTGAAACCAATGAGGAGCGCGCCGCTCGAGGTGCTTCCGACAGATGGCGACTCCGTAACTCCTCGCCTCCAATAGCTGTCTTTACTGTGCCTAGGCACAGTAACTGCCGACTTTGGTAACAACCCCACAAATACAATTACGCGCAGCAATGCGCGCTATAAAAGCTAGACCTGCACCGCGATCGAGTAGCACGAACAGCGGGGGCTCAAACGACGACAACCGTCGTTTTAGTCAAGAGTTCGTCAGCAGACTCCAACTAAAAAAAAAAAAAAAGACGTCAAGCAATACGCGTCACTTCAGAGCAGGGTTGCCAGTTCCGCTTAATATAAGCGAATGTGGGCTTCTTTTTTCACCGAGTCGCTTGTAAATTTTTACAGTCGCTTGTCGCGTTTTTTTGGGCTTACTCGCGCTTTTCCTGCAAATATTGTTATTTTAATGCCCGTAGGCTTCCTCCCAACATTCATCTTTGGAATTCCATGAAATCATTCTCGCCCGAGAACATACTGAGCCAGGTAAAACTGCCCCTTCAGGATGTGCCTCTCCTCAAACTGTTCAAGGGTGATGTAGGACTCCTGGATGCTCAGTATAGACGGCTGTTCCTCCTTCCTTGGAAAAATGTAAACAACAAGGACGGCGCTCCTTTCTGGGTAGAAGTGCTAGATTTCAAGGATGCAAGCGGCGAAAGTTGTTTCAAGGAAATAGCAGAGTTCGCTCCGTCGTTGTTGGCCATGTCTCCGATGTCGAGCGCGTGCTCTCGCACATGAACCTGGTGAAGTCGCACCACCGAAACATAATGAAGAATCCTATGTTTAGCGGCATCCTGCACGTACGTTATGGCCTAAAGTTTCGAGGTCTTTGGTGCCGGGACTTTCAACCGACATTAAAAATGTTGCAGCTACTCAACTCTAAAAACATGTATGGTTCCGAAGTGGACGCAGAGGGTTTTCCTGATGTGTCGAACACATCCGACGATTACTGTATGCAGTTGAACCGTGAAATCAAACATTGATTGGAGGAGTCAACAAGTAACTTCATTCATGTACTGGCAAACGCGCAATGAACAGGGTGCAGACTACCCTGGGGACAATGTTAAAAAGTGCATGAGTGTTTTCGCTCATTCTTGCTGATATTGTTGCTGTTCAAAATAATTAAAGTGATTTGTTTTCCTTCCCTTCGTATTTGTACAATTTTTAAATACTATAATTAAACGATTTGCAAGAATGAGAAAATTTGTTATCATCCGCTTCTTTTGGGCTTCTTAGCAAAAGTCGCGCCGCTTTTTTCGGGCTTGTTTTGGGGTGGTTATTTGCTTATTTGCTCGGCAGCATCTGGCAACTCTGCTTCAGAGGGACCTGCACAGCAAGCTGCGTGAACAGCGTGGCCGAATTAACTTATGAAGCGCAACTTTCGTGTCTGAGCCCAGCAACGGTTTCGACTACAGCGAAAGTGCGCCAAGGAATATGCGTGACATCATAATAAAGCCTGCCGAACCAGAAGCGTAAACGGCGAGGCCCAGACAACATGAAGTACGGCTTCCGTGGCAGCGAGTGAACGTTTCCAACTACAACCGTGCCGAACGTTATTTAGTGCGAAGAAAGGCTGCAGACGCTCGCGCTTCTCACCAAATCTTCCGAAAGAATACGAGTGACTTCTGATGAACGGCCACTTCCCTCACAAAGGCGCGGGTCCCGCGCATTTTCAAAGTTTGCCCGGCCGATCCTGTGCAGCCAAAGCTTTCGGCGAGCCGCGTTGCTTCTTCCGGATGGAACGACGAATCTTTTACCCTTGCCTCCTCGGTTGTTGCGCCCATAAACACAACACAGGATACGCATCGCCGCAATACGTAAACGGCGCCAGCGCTAGCGAAACGCCCTCCGCCATAACTCCGCCGCCTGAAACGAATCAAAGCGCGATTTTGATACCCTGCTGGAATGACGCCGACGTCTGCTACGGACCACGGCGCTTCGACCAATAATAGGAGGGTCGACTCTCCAGAGGCGCCCCACGCCGCTCCGGCCATCGTTGGCTCCGGCTGCGCTGCCGCATCTCTTCCTCCCTCTCCCCTCTTTTCATTCCCATTACCCCATGTGCAGCTCAGTTGAGGTGTCCTTCCTCCATGAGGTGTCCTCTACGGAGAGGCAGTTACTGCGGTGCACTTCATCCCATATTTTCAACCCCCCTCCATTATTAAGAATCTCCTCTCGGAGGCTCGGCAGGCGAGAGAGACAGCGGCAAAGTTCAGAGAAAGTCGCTACCTTATGCTAGAGTGCTTATGAGCAGTAGGTCGTGGCCGTGCGCTTGGCACTGGCGGTAGGAGGGAGACGATGAGTGGGCAGGAGGAAATATTATAGTGGCCCTGGTGACGAACACGCTTGCCGATGGCAACGTGAAATCGCAAAATTCCCGTGTATTCGTCCACTAAAAATCAGCGCCTGTTAAATGCGCAACAATTTAGAAATAACATATTGATAAAAAGAAAGCAAGAGCTCCCGTCGGGGGTGTAGCTCAGATGGTAGAGCGCTCGCTTAGCATGCGAGAGGTACGGGGATCGATACCCCGCACCTCCACTTTTTTTTTTTTCCTCTCAATTTCTTTTTTTTTTCTTATAATTCTTGGGGTGTCAACAGTTTACAATTGAGTTACGTGTGGAAAGCTAGGAGGATATCCTCCTAGGTGGGAAGAACGGGTTCAAAAATTTGGAAGTTCACATTGTAGTATTCTTGCTGCCATGATTAGCCACATATTACACCCACTGAACCTGACTGAAGCATGCTCTTGAAAACAAAATATTTTCTTTGTGAAAACAAATATTTAATCATTCAGTAGCACCTCTGCCACCCATTGGAAAGACTGAAAACAATTTTATTCAGCATGGCTCCTGTCCGGGACGCCAGCTGTCTAAGGATCGTGATAGACGATTGGAAACCGTACCTCATTAGGTTCACTTTTATTCTTGATGGCAAAGCGTCAAATGGCCCATTGGGCAAAAAAGCCATCGTATGTCGTCTGTAGCATAGAAACGGCAGGTAAATTACCATTGGCTGCAACGCTACGTCACGAGCGCGCCTCGTGATGTAGCGACATATGTTGTGAAAGACGAGAACGCCTATAAGCACTTCGTATGGGCTGTGAATGTGAAAGCATTAATATTCTGAACAGTGTCTTCATAAAATAAATCTTACACTTTGGCTGATGGAAAACTACCACACAACTCATTCAATTAAGGGACCGTCTGTATGCAATGACGCAAATGTTATGTGCTTTTATGCCAAATTTTTAAAAAAATTTCCGTAGCCAACATGATCCCTTCTTTGTGACTCAATGCTCCTTGCTCTATGCGCACTCAAGCAGGACAAGAGGCAAGAATAACCAACTCGGTGGGTCATGCATACAGAATGCACTGTGGTCTATAGGCCCAGAGCTGCAGGCGTATCTAAAGTTTATACGGTTCCCGCAGGGAGCTACGCGTATCCACCATGCGATGCCACCATCCACCACCTCTGCGTACTGAAACTGGCTTGTAAAAAGAAGTGCTGAATTAAATTATTTCGGAGGTGCCGAAAATTTCCACTATTTATTTAGAGTTGGGAGTGTTGGTGCCTTCACTTACTGAAAAAATGAAATGACATTTCTTGTCAGTACTTGTTGAAAGGAGGAACGCGTTAAATATAGAGGCGATGCAATATAACAAGACCATACAGATTGATTGCTTGATTGATTGATTGAAAACTTCATTATTTCACCGAATTGGGGTGACTGCCTCTTACCCTACACGCAGGTAGGTGGGGAGGACGAAGCAGTCCCCGTGTGTTGAGGATGGTGAGTCTTCATGGCCTCAACGGCCAGGTGGATTGCTCGACGATGGTCATTTTTGGCCTCGTTCTGGAACAAGGCCTCCCAGGCTTCTCTACTGTCAATCTTTTCCTTGTCCCCTGGGAAGCCAGCACACTCCTATATTACATGATCTAGCGTACCTTTCTCCTTACAAATTTTGCAAAGGGCATCGTTATAGTCCCTTGTTTAAGCAGATCCCATCGCGTAAGTAGATCCAATATGGTGATATATAGTTGTTTTCCTGGAGGCGCCGCCTAATCGATGCGAGCATCCTCCAGAGAGAGAGACTGATGCAGAGGCGGAAAGATTCTTCCATCTGCTTTGTAATGACCTACGATTACCCTGTAGGTGATGGTGTTATCTTTGATCCATGGGACTGGCTGGTCCAGAGTTGCCCAGTGGTAGAGTGCTCAAGCGACCTCGTGAGCTGCTTTTTTGTCTGGGACTTCTTCATGGGCCTGAACTCAAATAAATGTTATGCCCCTCCTGGGAGCGTTTTTGAGTAGAATTTGGAGGGCTTCTTCCCAGATTCTCCCTTTGCCAAAATTTCGGACAGCTAATTTGCTATCGAATAGTATGACTCCCGCTTTTGTACCTGCACAAGTGAGCACTACTGCAACGTCCTCGGCTGTACAGGCATACCTCGTGCATGTGGAGCTTGCTATCTAAACGCACCCATCGCCATCAACCACCATCAATACTGAAGCACCATCTCTCCCGCAGGCGGCGTCCACATATGTTACTTTATGCACCGGTGTGTTTTTAAGTTTATTTACTAGAGCCTTAGCCCTGTGCGCTCTCCTCTCTCTTTGTTGTAGATAGGATGCATATTTTTAGGCAGGGGAGCAATTTGGAAGCATTTACGCACATCCAACGATATGTCCTTCTTGCCAATCGGGGCACCCCTGTCGCACGGATTCCTACCCATTCCATGATTTTTCTCCCTGTTTTGGACTGGCCAATCTTTCCAACTGAGACATTTGTACTGCAGCGAGCTCAACTAGTGTGTTGTGAACCCCCATTTTGAGAAGGAGGTCCGTCTAGGTCGAGTCTGGGAGCCCTAGGGCACTCTTAACACTCTTCCTAATGATCACATCTACTTTCTCCTTTTCTTGTTTAAACACAAGATACGATGTGGTATACGCTTTTCAGCTGGTAATAATGGCAAGGGCCTCAAAGAGCAGGCTAAACCCCATGAGAGCGATTTTGTGTGCGACGGCGACAAGCGCCGGATCAGGCCGCCACTTGAACAGATCGCTCGGTCCTGTAAAAACTTGTCGCTTGTCGGCCGGAAATGCCACGAACGACTAGCCAATAGCATGTAGCCGGAACTGGATGTACATCAAATGCTACTGATTACCGCACAGAATGAGCAAACAATTGAATATTTATATGTGCAAGAATAAGGACCTACTGCAAGACCATCAGAAATATTTTATGCTGCTTTTTACAGTAAAATAAATCAACTGAAATTAATAAAGCACGCGTCACACTAGCTTCGATACATATTTGCTGCCCTAAAATATCGGCAACACCGGGGATCAATACGTCGCTCGAAATCTTCGCTCGCATGGGGTACAACTCAATGTTTATAGATACCATAAAACGTTGGTAGGCGGTACCTCAAGAATAACTGCGAGTTGGTTTAGTTGGAACAGATTCATTTTTTTTTTAACTTTTTGTGCGCAAACAAATAGGGACAAGGGGGAGAAACACAAGGACGAGCACTTTCTTGTGTTGCTCCTCTTTTTCGTCCCTGTTCGTTTGCGCACAAAAAGTTTTTAAAAGAAAGGGACCTGTATTGTGCTCGGCAGCGATTGAAAGTGGCCGTGTGACAGCAGTATTATATATCGTAATATATGAATATATGACTATTCTGAATATATGAATATTCAGAATATATATATTAATTTATGGATATTCGCTCATATTATATATTCATATAATACCCCTTTCACACGTCATTTTCAATCGCAATCGCTCACAATAGCATACAAATCACAAGAAGCCAACAAACACTGACACCAAGGACAACATAGGGGAAATTACTTGTGCTTAATAAATGAAATAAAGAATTTCGCGAAATGTGAAGGTTGTGGGTTCGGTTCCCACCTGCGGCAAGTTGTTTTTTCATCCACTTTAATTGCCATTACTTTATCGTTTATTTCATTTATTAAGCACAAGTAATTTCCCCTATGTTGTCCTTGGTGTCAGTGTTTGTTGGCTTCTTGTGATAGGACTAATAAAAATCAGGCCCCTCGGTTAACCCCCTTTCTTCTTCTCGTTAATAGCATACATAGCCATATGTATGGGTCTATCACGATTGATCCTGATCGGAATAGAAAATGCCCGTGTTTTGTTCCGTATATTGAATAGATGACGAATATGAATGAATTCCTTTTCGAAAGTTGTGCTTCTTTTCTTCGACTGAATGAACTGTTCTTTTGTGTTTTCGGACACTTTTTGTTAAAGTTGTGCTTGTGTACTTGCTGCTCACTACTGTAAAGGGTCACAGAATGAAATAATTATATTTAAAGAACCATACTTGATTTTTGCACAATAAAAGTGAATCACAGCTTTCAACTCTCCTGTCCACAGACAATAATAGCAAGCAGTTCAATACTAGCCCTGGTTACCTGTTATTAATAGTGTCAGCTGCATATGCTGGTAGCCATTGCTCAGCCACTACTCAATTCTGTTTAGGTGAGAGGTTAAGCCATAGTTTACTGCCAACTTCCTGTCCATTCCCCTTATAAAGATCAGAGAAAATAGTTGCGACAATGGAAACTCCTGTTGCATTCCTTTCTTATGCCTTGCCTTCAATTTGAACTTCATTCTCCCTATAGATTACTTTTACTAGTCCTATATTCATACCCTTGTGTCTAGTAGCATTCCACAAATGTTTTCTATTCACATTGTCACATGCATCACTTATGCACATTTCTTCACACAATGACCACCGGCTCAATGTTGGCATGCCTTAATTTCATCAATCCATTGTTGCATCATGTTCAATTAAGAGTAGTTTTATTGCCTTCTAATTACACCGTCTAACAAAATTTTTTTACTGCACACAGCTCATTGATGCAGTCATGCATGTCAGATTGTGTGACCAAGAAAAGAAACTAAGGGAGTCTATCTTTTTTTAGTTACAACCACATGAAGCCATGGAAAGCAGACAAATGTGGGTCATTTATGTGGGAAACTAGCTACCAGAAACAGCTCCAAGTTAGCCAACATTGCCCGTCAGATGCTGAACAATGGGACATTCTGCACATAAGACAAAAACAAGTTCATGTTCTCAAGTTAAATCTAGGGGCAGCCATACGCAGTCAATATGATAGTTGAACAGACGTTTCACTAACCAGTGGGCGAGGACAACTTGGTGAAATACTGTAAACAGTCGTGTTGCATTTACTGCAGCCCATTTAACATCTATAACCTGCAGATAGAGCTTTTGGTTAAAGCATGGTTTTTTCAGAATTTGCTAGCAGAAGACTTCTCATACATGCCGTCGAATTTGGCAGAATTTGCATGCTATCGCAAGAACTGAGGTGGCATGAAACAAGAGATTGAGAAAGTGATTTTTCTTATGTGCAGCCATGCAGCCATGTCTCAATATTGGACTTTTCTGCACTTCTACAAGGATGTCAGAGCACAAGACAGCACCCTTCTTTCCAATATTGAGCAAAATGCAACACATTTATGCATTATTTACACAGTAGCGCTAAAGCGCAGTACCTCGGTAACCACATCTTTTCGACCACAATTTCCCATCTTGCACTTCGCCACCTACCCGAAACTTTCCCTCGACGACCTCTCAGAAAAGGCTTGACAATTTTGAATTGTGAAATATGACAAGACTCAAAGGACACGCTTTAAAATCTTTGCTTTATTTCCCAGTCTTCTTTCATAAGTTCAGAGAATGTTTCAGTGAAACTCTTTCAATATGCTTTCAACACTTTCCTCACAGCACAGCGTGCTTTTTATTAATGTTGGCACGCCAATGGAAAACACTTTGGCTTTGACAGGCATCCATTTTTATCTCTTGTGCATGTGTACACAGAACTTTAAAAGTGGTGCAATTCAAAATTGACATCAATGCCACCACATGGCAAAACACATTCTTCCCACAAACGCAAGTTACAAACGGCCACAATATAAGGGACATCTGTGTCAGTCAGTGTAACGGACTTATGAAATTACAGAAACAGTGACCGTTTCCTACTGTATAACTGCCTGGCACAGTAAAACATTGCACTACAATCGAAGATGTCCTTACAGCACAGCTTAAAGTACCACACTTCTTCACATAAGCGGTTTTCTAATAAATGTTTCTTTGATTAGCGGTTTCGGAAGTTACTTTTTGGAATCTTATGCAAATACACTACCACCCCACAAACGTACGACTGAAATGCTTGTTCTAAACTTGTGCCTTCTTTGCTATCCACACACACACGCAGTTGATGACTGTGTGAGCATGCCTTGCTGCCACCAAATACAGTCCACCTTGTTTCAAGGAGTTGGATCACGTCAAGCTATTCACTTCTTGTGCATCAGATGCATGTGGTTAAATAGAAAGCTCTTCTGTCAGAAGGATCACAAGCACACAGGACACAGGCAGGGTAGAACACCTGAATGTATGGAAGAGTGGTTATGAATTGCAAAAGTTCATGAAAACGGTCACGAAGATGCTGCTTGGTGTTGAACTGCTAGTTGCAGATAGATAATGGAAATTTCCCACATGGTTGAGCCCTCAAGTGCCGTGAAAGGTTTGATTTCGTGGTGAAGCATGCTAAACAGACGTTGCACCTGAACGGTCTCTCACCAGTATGGACACGCATGTGTGTAGTCAAGTGTGAACTCCGTGCAACGTAAGGGCAATATGGACAAGAATATGTGCATCTGTTACGGCGCAAGCGCTCGCTGGCTTCGCTTGTACTGGCACCCTCATCGGGCAGCGCAGCTGGCACTAAATCCACAGATATGCCGTTGTCGTTTGCCTCTGCCGTAGAGTCTCGGGAATTGTTGCACTCAATTTGAATGTCCGAGCGGAACAATTGGTCCAGCAACTGGGGCAGTGGCAATGCTGTAGAAAAAAATTACAGAAACAAAATTAAGATCAGTATTGGTTGCTTCTTTAGATCATATTGCTTCCCCAATGTTTAGCTTCTCTTTTTATTTATCCAGGGATAAGCATCTAAGATGAAGGTCAGCTGCTTTAAGGTTATTACATGTACCATGCAATCACAAGAAAAAGAATGATGATACCTAAGCACTTCCTACGAGTTGCGAATGCGAAAGCATTAATGTCCAATTGAACGTCCCTGAGCGGTCCTTCAAGTTATGAACTCCTTGCAGGCAATCTAGCGCATTGAGAATTGGCCTTACTGGGGCCAAATCTTTTTCATTGCATTTCATTTTCAAATCATTTGCTTATGCTGTATGCACTTGTTTCAGTTAGAATGCAGGCAAAAGTCTGTGCAGACAAGGAATGGATGGATAATGCAGGCTTCCAAGAGCGAGGGTGACCTGGTGTCGTAGTGATGCCCTCTCCCCTCATGCAACACCTGGTGCGCTATGGCAGCAGAAGGTTTACCCTTTCACCCGCTCTGCTTCCTCGAGGCGCACTCACGACAAGGCATCACAAGCAATGGCAATGGGAGCTTAGGTGCCATTTCGCCGCTACAGATGACAGATGCAAGGCTTTTTCGCTCGACGAGCCATCCGACACTTTCGCATCAGAAAGGAATGTTAGGAAAAGCAAAACAGAAAGTCAGCACCATTATAATTTTACTCCCTTCTGCAGAAAACCCAGGAAACACAAGACATTTCTTTCAACATATGCTAATAATTAAAAGCTGTAAAAAAGTTAGCCCTTCGCACAAGACTGATTTTGGTAGCATTTGTAGTACCAGTAGCATATAACAATCGTAAGAGCTCTATAAAGCAAGCTTGATTTTCATCATCAGTAATGTTGAACTCAGTACTAACAAGTGGTAAGCCGTCCTGTTTATGTCGAAGTTTGCTCTACTCCCACTGCACGTTTATGCAATCTAGGCAGATCCACGTTTGCCTTACACATCTATTTGCTTATATTATAGATCACGAACAAGTCGACATTAGGTATTAAGTACTCAAGACTTCCCACTGAACTTTTAAGGAGATCAGCACAGGAATTAACATAGTGCCTACAAGGAACTACAACATCAAGACAAAGATTGATCAGGAAATTGGCTCTTTTGTAATGAAGAACCGCAAGGGGAAGTCGCTTCAGTTCGAATTAACGAAAGTTCGAACTAACGAAAGTGAAGGAGAGCAACAGTACACTGCGATTTGGAAGCAGTAGGGAATGGCAGAAGTTTGGCGTGTCAGAAAGTGATGGCGTGTGCCCCGGGCACACGCCATCTTCAAGTCGAAACTCTGGGTCCGACTGTGCCACACCACCGATGTCCACCAAAACGAACGTTAGCCGAGGCTTAGCACCATCACAGTGAATCGCGACGGCCGATACCTCCTAACCTGAAAACAGAGGTGCACAACCGATGAAGACTGCCGAGACAAAGACGCTGAACATGTGAAGGTGGCGAAGGTCCTGATTCGTTGGTCCTTGATTGCAAGCGCAGCTGCGACGTACTTGATTCGCTGTGTTTTGGTGCTTGCCGTGCCATCTCCGCACAACAGTAGCAGCTGTAAAAGATTTGCAAAGTCTCCGAGATTCGCAACAGGCAAGAAGTCTCGGAGGTTACGTAGAACGGAGAGGCGGCAACCGCCGCTGCCTTCTGGCTGACCCCGCGTCGGTTAGATTTTTTTCCGATTTTGCCTTCTCTCGCCGTTCTCTCCGTTTCGGAGGCAATACAGCCTTGTGTGTAGGCAGTAGGCGCGTTTCTCTGGCCGTGTGCCAGGCGAGCGTAGTTCGAATTATCCATGAGGGAACCTTCTCGCGTTCGAATTAACAGACTTTTTTATACATAGACTTCTGTGGAGCTTGGCAGGACCAAATCGTACAGTTCCAATTATCCATAAGTTCGAATTATTGAAGTTCGAATTAACGAGCTTTCACTGTACCACAGCATATGGAGTGAGGGGTAGAGAGAACTACATCGCCCTGAACCAAAACGAACACTACTCCCAGTCTGAGATTGCACCAAAACTGTTAAAAGATTGTAATAAGCGTGGAAAAGGTTACACAGCTACGCTAGGTACACTGTGACAATCAGTAATCAAGAAGATAGGCAGGTTAAGTACAGATGTGGCCCATCAGTCCAGGGTGCCATTTGCAAGAGATAGAGAGAGATAAAAGGAAGGCTGGGATGTTAACCAGTCGAGAGTCCAGTTGGCTACCCTGACTGGTTGGCCACCATTTTCACACTTTGCAGCATTACTCAGGGCACCACTAATAAAATCAGCACTGTTGTGAGCATAAGGTGCCTGTAACTGAAAAATTTCATAGTGCACAGAACACTACCAATGCATACTTTACAACAGAGCACCATAAGCTGGAGTCAGGCAATTCGCAGCTGCATCAGTAAGATCACACTGACAAAGGTAGCAAAGATTGTGCAGGTCAACATGAACTGAATGAGCTTCAGTACAAAGAGACAATAACACAAGCTGCATGTGCAACAGACTAGCATGAACGGCACTCAGTAAGGCCACATGAAACAAAACCAAAGCAAGCGTCAATATATTCAACTTTGGACACTACAGCATTAACTTTTCACACACCAAGGTTAGGAATTGCAATATTAGACATAACATAATAAAGAGGTAGCTAATACGCATGGTTATACAAAGAAAAGGATATTCCTTTCTAAGTAACTTAGACTGCTAGAATGCTGCTAAGTGTCAATGAAAACAAGCAGAACCAGATTCAAAAAGCCACATGACCACTTTGTCATTATTATTTGTGTTGTTTGCACTCATTTCATACTTATTTAGGTCATGCTTTTGTTTTTGAACAGCTGGGGACCAGACACCACGTGGTGCTCAGCGATTGAAACTTCATACTCGGAGCGAGTGGCTGCTGGCACTTTTTTTGCACCATGGGTGAGTGCCAAGCACACCGAGCCGATGCATTTTTGTATTACGTGAAAACAAGAGCCTTTTATTATGCATTCTGGCTGCACTTGGCTCATCAGCAGTCAGCCCAGCGCTCACCAGTGGGGGAAAAAGCATCGGCTACCATCTGCTCTGAGTATCGAGTTTCAATTGCACAGCGCTGTACATTTACAGTACACTGCAAAAAGAATTTTAGTCGTACGCCATTATTATGCTATGGAAAACAAGCACAAGTCAAGAAACAATTTCTCATCTTGTTTTTTAGATGCAGATACAAGGAAGGCAAGCTTCTATAGTGTGAAATTGCTATTTGCACTCTATGTGTCGCCATTGTGACCTCTACATGTCCATATGGTGCAGTCAATTCCCCATGTTTAAAAGAACACTATAGAAGAACACTGGTTCAGCTTAGACAGATAAAGCATTTTCAAAACTATATTTTCATTAAAGTAACTAGCGAGGGATTGATTACTGGACAAAAAAAGAATACAAACGATGGCCCACAAACTTTCTTTTAAAACTTGCACTGAAACCTTTCTGCTTCGTTATTGATTTCAAAGCAATTTCTCTTAGTTGGGCTGTTGTGGCACAGCAATAGATGTTCTTGGAACCTGCCAAATTCAGTATTTGCCTGTTTTAGGATACAATGCAGTCCTTTTTTAACAATGAATAACCAGACCCTAGCAGACGTCAAAACCTATGCTATCGCAGTGAGCAAGTGCTGAAACTTCAACGCTGTGATGCCAGCCGACTTTCTTTTCTTGCACGTTTTTTGTAAAAAGCATAATTTACACTAATACACATCAAATGACCTTTCTCTTTAGTTTCCCTTTTAAGGCAGAGCTGTCAAGCAGCAACACGGTTTTTAGAAAAGTGGGGCGATTCCAGCCATCCCTTGAAAGAGTCCCAAGATCAACTTCATCATTGGTCCCCACCTGTCAAAGAAAACAAGGATACCTCAAGTGAAAAGTGATGCTTTGTTTATTATCAGCTTGAATGCCCAAAGGCATTTTTTATATTGCATCGGATCACATTTCACAATTTATTGCTTCAACAAGTGGTTACAAGGTTTGATAAATATGAAATACAAAAGAACGTCCCATAGTCAAAGACTGTTTCGGGACCTCTGGTCAACGTTAGATGATGAGAGGAATGACGATATGGCAGAAAAATAAAGCAAAACCATGGTATTAATGTACTACTCATATAAGAATAAGGCAAGTATAAGAGAGAACAAGTTAAATGGAAATACAAATAGAAACGAAAAGAAGAAGTAAAAAAAACATGTATCTACAGATGTATATCAAAAATGAACTACACACAAATCAAATCAAATCAGACTTTATTTCAAATGCATTTTTTGACAGATTTTGTTTGCTGAATAATGAGCACAACAAAAAAAAATGCACTCGGATATATTACAATACAAAGACACATCAAATGCTAAAATAATAATTGAGCAAGAAATGCAAAGGGTATATAAAAGCTATGAGCAATATACGTGAAAATAAGCTAAGGTGCCAACTTATAGAAGTTTTCAGAATGGTACAAACTGGAAAAAAAACAAAAAAACAAGAAATGGTACAGACATCACAGCAACTTATTCAAGAACATTTCAAGATAATTTTTTACTTGTATGTGGTCTTACACTTCTTTTATAATTAAAGGCAAGTAGTTCCACAATGAAATGTAAGAAAATTAAATTTGAACTTACCATGACTAGGCGCAATTTGGGAAAGAAAAACATTTTGTTAGATGCAAATCTTGTAATGTTAGCATTCATAAAGATGGTTCTGAAATTAGGTCTAATGGGAGCTGATTGCCTATTCAAAAAATTAAATTATGGGGTTTTAAGTGCCAAAACCACTTTCTGATTATGAGGCACGCTGTAGTGGAGGGCTCCGGAAATTTTGACCACCTGGGGTTCTTTAAAGTACACTTAAATCTAAGTACACGGGTGTTTTTGCATTTCGCCTCCATCGAAATACGGCCGCCTGGCCGGGATTCGATTCTGCGACCTCGTGCTCAGCAGCCCAACACCATAGCCACTGAGCAACCACGGTGGGTTATTAGCTTACAAGATGCCCAAATTATAGTTATCTCAGGTACTGTGAGCATGCTATTAGTTCTGAGTAGTTCTCTTGCATTAGCATTGTAAGAGCTGTAAGTTACTACACCAATGGCTTGATTTTGAATGAGCTGCAGTGAATTGATACGATTAGTATAAGTGTTTCCCTAAGACAGCCACAGCATAGTTGATATGTGAATAAATAAATGCATAATAGAGCAACAATAGTGCGTTATGGCTGAAATGAGAACATGCTCTAATGAGGACTCGCATGCCATGAGCCATTTTCTTCTTTTACACATGCAATATGATGACAGAGTTTAAGACTGCAGTCTAATTTGACTTTTAGGTACGTGGCATAATCACTCGTAGTTATCAGATGTTCCCCAATTGATACAGCAGGTATAGCATTTATGAGACATTGGCCACAGCTGAAAATAACAAATTCTGATATTAGAGGGTTTATTTGCATTTTGTTATACAGCAAAACTTTTAGCTTCTCGCTGGTTGGTATTTTTCGTGTCTGCGTCCGTGGGCAAAAATGTGGGCCAATCCCGGATGTAGTGCAATACTGGGCCTACCCAAAGTGTAGGTGAAGCAGGCTTCAAGCACTCAGCAAAGTGAAGTGAAAAGTGCACAGATTATTTGGAATCATGCATACAACATACAGAACAGCATTCGTTTCAATAAAGAACGAGTGCAAAACAAGCATCCGAACCACATATTTGATAACAAGGTGCTCCTGACAACAATGCAAAGCACATAATGCTTCCTGCATCGTTTCCCAGTAGAGATTACTGTTTTGCAAGCTGCCATGGCGACGGCAGCTTGTGAAGAGGAGAGCGACGTCACCAGCCTTTCTTATATAAAAGCACCAGCCTAGCAACTAACATTATTGTTCTTGCAGCGCCGCTATGGGTAGGCAATGTATACTAAAGCTCCCAGGGAGCAGCATGAATACAATGAGCGGCCAAGGGGAAATAGAAATGGCAGCATGACCAGCCGCGACATGCTGTCAAAATTGCCACTACTCCCATTACTCTAAATTACCATTACTACCATTACTCTAATGCAATAAAACATTGCATACATCCATCAGCAGCTATGGTGGTGGTTTTCAACAGCTTCACTGTAGATCCACTTTCGCAGGGCTGGGATGGCGAGTCAATTTTTTAGTGCACCATCCTTGAACATTTGGAACATCGTAATAGTGGAGTTCAGTTGAGACCCTAATGATGAAATGCAATCGGCAGAATTCAATGTCACTGAGTCACCAGTATATAATATAAATTGAGCAATTAAAAGAGAGGCACATGGCTTATATAAATTAAAAAGAGAAGAGGACTAAGAATAGATCCTTCAGGCATGCTAAATGAGAGGTTCTCATACATGAGACAGCATCGCACATGCTGACAATTTGAATTCGGCTATCTAAGTTACTCTCGAAAAGCAGAGGAGGGGGGCCACTAATTCTTATTAACTAAAGCTTTTTAAAGGGCATGAAATGGTCAGTTGTGTCCATTGCTTTAGTGACATCAAGAAATGCTGAGTAAGCAAAATTACCCTCACCAATGATTTTCTTCAAAATATCAGTAAAGACACTAGAGCTAGGTCAGTTGAATATTCCTGCCGGAGTCCAATCTGATAAGAAGAAAGAACATTCAATTTTGATGGGCATAAACATATAGCTACTAATTTTTCTATTACTTTACTGAAAAGAAAATACAAATGACCAGGTTGTTCGCTAGTTATTAATGAACGGTCACGTTTTTTGAAAATCACAATAACCTTTCACTGTTTCAGCTCATTAGAAAATGCCTGATTTTAATATTTTTTTTAATTACAACAGAAAGAACATGCGAGTTCACATGAGCTGTCATTTTTGTGGTAGGGCTACATGCTTTCAAGTCCCGTGCCCATGGTTTTCAAAATTAGTATGACAAAACACTTCTTCAGGTGTCATTGCCAATATGAAAAGTAAACAAGGAAGGCAAGTAAAAGAAGCTGCAAAATCGTGTGATGTGGTTACAGACTGATTGAAAAAGAAATTACTGAAGGCATCAGCAGTTTCTTTTGGATGACTAAAAAGCTTATCGTCTTGCCTGATAAAAAGTATATGATGAACCTTTACATATCTGTTTAAAAAGCAATTAACAATTTTCCATTCTTTACTATATCTAATCCACATTCAATAATCCTCTGTTCATAATACTGTTGTTTAGCTTTCAATTAAGCATCGAGAGCATTGCAAAACATTTTACCTACACAGCAGGTGATTCACGATTATATTGTGCTTAGTGTTACACTGAGAAACGTGAAGGACAGGACGCAGACGTACGTAGCGCAAACTACCAACTGTTTGATACTGTTAAAGAACGTGCTTATATACAAGGAGATATGGTGCGTGGGGGAGGGGAGATATAAAAAGATGTGACAAGGTGACAACATGTGATCATACTTTGGGCCAGAAATACATCGTTCACTTGCACGCATTTGCCCTGGCAAACTCGACCACAGCTTCGATAAGCGTGATGAACGGAGTGCTTACGCACATCTCTTTTTCTTTAGCTATCGCAAGTGCCTCCCATATTTCTTGCTCCATTTTTGTTTTTGATGTGCCAATGACTGTAGTGCTTTCTAGTAGCAGGGAGAATTTGCATTGTTTGCAGTGCGCAGCCAAGTTGCTCGGTGCTGTCAGAAGTTGGCATGTGTATATGTGCTCCTGTAACCTATCATGTAGACAGTGTCCAGTTTTCCCAATGTACACGTTCCTGCAATCTAGTGGGACTTGGTAAACCACTGAAGTAGCACATTCCACATACTTTTTCACATGCTTGGTCTGACAGACTGTAGCACTTGCATTGCCCTCTTTGGATCCTACGTTCACCCTCTTGCACATGCGTTTTAGTTTTTGCGGAGGACAGTACAATACTTGAACATCATGGCATTAGGCTGTCTCTTTTATTCTATGTCACAACCCATGCATGTAAGGCAGCACCACACACTTTTTCAATTCATCTTTTCTTCTCTCCACCCAAGAGAGAAGGTAAAATCTGACATTGAGCATTTGTAATTTGAGAAGCGTTCAATTAAAAACATAATTAATTTTGCAAGTTTTAAGGCCTCTGTCATTTTAACAAAGGAAAAGCTGTATGGCAGGCTGTCACAAAATGTTTTTTACTCTCCCCCTCAGTGGCCTCTTGGTGCTGTCGCTTTACTAGTAGGCCATAATGTAAACAATCGGGCAGCTGTGTGCATGAGTTTTCGGTGTCTTGAATGGCATTAACAGGACGAGAGAACTGGGGCCAGGTGCAGCGGAGCTCACAGTGCAAAATACACAGCAACTAACTGCTTCACCTGCTGCTACTGAGTATTGTTGCTCTACGCTGCCATGTCAGTCATATATTTTGTGTTAAATTTATTGGCTATGACTACTAAGCTGGCTAAGCCTTGTCATGGCTTATGGTGGCCAGACAAACACAAACATGTTTATTGTGACTAGATCTGCGATCCTTACGATTTGGGGCTGGATCTGAGAAAACTATAGAAGAAATAGAAGTTTTATATGCATGTTACTTGCTTGAAGTGATGCCCAATACTTATTTTACAATAAAAAAATTGCCTTTTTAGACACTTTACATATACCTCCTACTTATCTCTCTCTCTCTCCTTTTTTTTAATGATTGCCACTGATATCATGACCAAATTACCAACTTTTCCTGCATAGCACCACGAGTCGATGGTATTAGGTGCACTAGATCTCATTCGAATCTAATGACATTAAAACATTCAGCGTGACAGGGGTATAATCAATTAGTGTTTGAAACTTCAGAATATGCTGCACCAAAACACATCAAATACAAAGAGTGTTCCAGAAGTCACGTCCAATTATCATCTATGCAATTTTAACTGTATTTCAGTGTAATAGCACATGATGACATGATCTATAAGTTTGTACATGTTTCAAGATGGCTGACAATTGAGCGAATTGGTATGGTTTGATTTCTTGGGAATGCGCACTATGGGAGCAAAACACACAATGGAGAGAGGAAGATGCCGAAGACAAAAACATGTTTATTGTGACTAGACCTGTCATCCTTACGATTTCGGGCTGGATCTAAGAAAACTAGGACTAAATACCGCTGCAGTGACCAGCGGATGTATAACTGATCACATGTTCAGAAAACGCTAATGAATTCTGGAAGTGGAAGATGTGCACTGCGTATGCATACATTGTTCTTTAGTTGTAATTGCAGGCAGCAAAATATCTACAAAGCATCACAATCACCACAACCGTTGCCCCAGGTCTAATCACAATTAACATATGCAAACTCATAAATGTTGTAGTAATGCACTGTAATGAGGAATTGCTATCGCATTGCCACAGATAATCACCAGAAATTAGGTGAAGCCACTGTAGCGCAAATAAGACAAACACAAAGAACAGAGGACAGGAGACTATGCCCATGGTGTGCAGTCCTCTGTTCTTTAAATTTGTCTTATTTGCGCTACAATGGCTTCAACAAATATCACCAAAATTTCACAAGTAATTAGAGATGCATTCTGCGATTTTTTTCTTTGTGTGCTTAGCGATTTCCTGTCATTTCACTTCTCACTTCTGTTGTAGTCAATGCTACTTTTGTATGGCTGGTGACTCGCAAACATTAATCATTGATTTCTTGAGGCGAGGTCATCAGGTCGCAGCCCAAAACACTGCAGCAGTAAATACTGTGCGTCGCCTCCCGAGCACATGACGATTGGCTGATGCCATGCTCTGCAGTTCATCTATAAATCAGCACCAAGTCGAAAGGATATAAACAAAGCCAGTAGCAAGAAGTGAAAGGCTGGAAAGTAAAGAGGGGGAACAAAAGGTTGCGTCACTCCAAGCAGCCACTCGGGAGGGCCACCTACACAAATGACGATGTGTACTAGAGCTGACATTTAAGAACATTTTCTCTACCTCCTCAAAAGGAGAGAGAGAGGATTTATTATAAGGCAGACGCCTGGATTACTGTGTTCTAACTTACTGCTTATCCTCGCGTTCAGATAGGTGCCTTAACTTGAAGCCCATGCTTGACTTGATCTAGGCGAGCCGTGAACACACCAGGCGTCATCTAGATCAAGTCAAGCATAATATTGCAACAGCTAATGCATCACTGCTTCAAATTATGGTCAAAACTGCAAACTTTTACCAAAATGTTCATGAGCAATGACGATAGCTTCTTCAAAGGTTTGTCTTATCTATTTTGTTGCTGGAAGTATTTAATAATTTTGAACTAAATATTTTCATTACTTCCTGCGGTGGCAAGTCAATGGTCAGAACGCAAAGAGAAAACGTCCCCAGATTTTCTAAAGCGGTATCTGATCTCAAACGTTTCTTTTTTTTTTTGCCTAGAAAAGAAGTTTTAATTTTTCCAGATAGCTCACTACTAAGCTCTTTGATATGTCTTTAGAAGTAGTGACAAAACAGAAATGCATACATTCCCATTGGAGTGAAATGGGTATGGCGCAGCCAAAACAGACTCCAAAGGCAGACTCCAAACAGACAAAGGCAAACACAGGCAAACAGACTCCAAAAAGGCAAAGGAGTTGTTATGATGGCCACAAAATCACTAAATTTATCGAATTTCTCACTAAATTGCCAACACTGCTGCAGACATTCTACCTATAGCTTTTCCTGCCATCTGAGATCCCATTTGTGGTTGTTAGGATGACAGTCTCTAAAGCCGTAGGAATGAGCGAGTTAAGCGAAAGCAAAGAACTGTTGGCTTAAAATTCAAGCATGCCAAAGGCTATAATACAAAGAGGAGGAAGAAACCTTATTCATACACATGCACTGGAAAAAAGTGAAATCTGCTTGACCTTAGCTTAAATGTCTGTGACTTTTCGAACTTGATATTCTCACAGTAATGATGTCAATCGCCTTCTACCGTGATGGTTAGCAGTGTCCGGCTTCAGTTAAAGATTCTCATTGTGCTAAAGCTAAACGACTGAAACTTTCCACCAGGCTTTACAGTACCTAGGTTGTGAAATTGGTGCCACGATGACTGCCATGTGAACCAACTAATAAAAGAACAGTGGCGCGGCTTGGTTGCTTCATCTGGCGAATTCGTGCAGCTCCACAATGGCAATGATAAATAAAACAAGTCATCGGTGCCCGAGTACATGCCAAATTGCATCATTTAGTGACACTCTCAAAATAAAATACCTACGATCGTTTCCTGATAGACGGTGTCCATGGAATCACTCCGATACTGAGTTTGCTACTTCGAATGTTCGAAAGTCACTCCAAACCTCAGTTTTTAAGGAATTCAAGGAGAAAACTTATTTTTAAGGAGTTTTAAGGGCCCTTCGATCTCGTTTTCTAAATTAAAGTGTTATTAAGGGTTCCAAAGAGATTCACGAACCCTGCGATCGAGTGTAGGTTCGCATGTTCATGGAAGCACCGTCTACACATGTGTTGAGAATGTATTGTGGTCTCGCGTTTTTTCACGGAAACCACCGTGCATTATCGAGCTCACACGAAGCGATATTACTCTTCACATGCCATGGGCACAGTGAGCTGCAATCTGACATCTGCAGGCGCTACAGTGATGGATGGTACTGCCTGCTCACCTCGCAGACGAAGGAATGACAAGGTCAGTCGTTTTTCTGCCATTTCGGAATATCACCCGCGGAACTTAGTCGATGCTGTTCTTATGCTTCTCAATCAACTGTACCCATACACTACGACTGTAGGACGATAAGGACGCAGGCGATCAGTGTCACGCAGTACGGGAGGAGCTTCTCTGTCGTCCTGCTTCGTCCGTGGTCTATGCGTAAATGTACGAAAACAGCTAGCTGCGGCCCACCCGCTCACCTCTGCGCGAAATCGCCCCGGGTCCCTCGACGGCAGTATGCTATCAGGCTCAGCCATACGGTGGCTAGAACTGTGCTAGCGCTCCAGCTGTAGCCACTGTACCGGTGCGTGCAACCCTAGAATTTCCTCAAAGGTTTCCCCAAGCGCCGTGGTGGTTTCACGTTCACGTTTCAGCCGCTTTCCGACAGCGACATATTTGAGTCCTGCGATGTTGATGTTCATCAGGCTGTCCCATTTAGAACGAATCGCTTTCCAAAACACAGGCACACACACACACACACACACAGAGACACACAAATAAGGCAGCGTTCGCCTATCATGCCCCGTGCAGAGGTTGGTTCTGTATAGTTTTGAAATAAAGGCGCGACAGCGGCAAGCGATGCGATGGAGATGGCTTTCGCTCGTCGCCTGCAAGTCGTCCACGTTGCCTCCTACAGCTTGCGCGAAAATGCCAATCGCGACCGAGAAATCCGATCCCGATTGGGCTCGATCGCGATTGAAAGTGCGCCCGTTCTAGGCCAACTTCCATAAAACAAACGCAATAATAGTATTTAAACTTTCTTATTAATTTACTTTCCTTCTGTTTTGTGCACATTTGTGTGCGATTTGGCTATGCCGCGCTTGGCGACCTGTTCTAAGAGGGGCAGAATTTTTTTCTCTATGGGGACCGCCTGATCAACATCCCAGCAGACAGACAGACAGACAAAGAACATCCCTGCAGTATCTCTCAAATTCAAATCAATTATGTAGCTGTCTATGGAGGACGGTGTGCCGGGTAAAGGTGCTTGTGATGCTAGTGCTGGCGGCCCCTGACAGGCTGATTAGTTTTGTGCGTTTATATATGGTAAGAAAACGAAAAAAAAAAGACATGCTTTGATCCTACTTAACATTAGCTACCTGCACCCATGAGGTGTTCTGTGCGGCGCCCTTGTCTTTCTAAATTTGTAGTGTATGCTCGCTGCACCAAGAACAGTTGCTCGAGGCAGGCGACATGGTCATGTAATGTGCAAAACCATAGCCGCCTGCGTGTGCAGAGGCAGAAACTTCAGAATAGCACCTAACGGGTACTGTTCCAAAGGGAAAAGAAAAGCTGTCCCTGTCATCGCGTCATCTATGGGGTAAGGCAGCTTCACCATAGCGTTTGGAGACTGTCATTGCATTCCTTCCGTAACACCACAATGAGCCCATGCTGTGTAAAGCTCGATAATAATGGCGGTTTGAGTGAAAAGCAGGTTATTGTTGTGGGACAAGATAAGCTTCAAAGGGTGTAAACTTTTTAAAGAGTGTTTAAATCTCCTCCACCAATCTTCCAATCGCCACTTACTAATCTCTGCTGCGGACATGTTTACTTTCCCCCTGCTCTCACTGAACCCGAGGGCTACAAGGAGCTTGCCAGAGATGCCTAACTCGATCGTTCGGCAGATGTCTTCACATTATAATAAAACATACTAGCTTTGCCGCCGCAAGCACATGCTTCTTGTTCTTATATTTCGCTTTATAAGTGCATGTTCTAAGGCATCCCTATCTTGCTTTGAAAAATAATGAGCTTCCCTTTGAGTTGACATAAATTGTTTCTTTCCTGATTTCGTTTTTTCCACTTAAGTAGTTACTCATGACAGGTTTCTTTTCAAGTGCCGCCACCCATGAGATTATTTCAGCCTCCCTAACTTCCGCTTGACGTTCTTTGTTGCTGTGTTGCTCACCATACAGATTGCACACTTGCTGGTAAGCTTCCTAGTTCTTTTCCTCCACTCTGAATCAATGTTTTTCTTATACAAATACCTGAAAACACTCCCAGCCCATTTACTTTCTTCCATATTCCTCAGTCGCTATTCATAATCAATTTTACTGTGAGCTTCTCTCACTTCAAAGCTTGTCCAGCCCATATCACCCTGCACATGTATCACCCTGCACCCTGCAAGCTGCAGCTTCACTTGTAGTCTTCCTGTGAGCACCCAACGCGAGGCATACCGCTGACCTTTGGTTGCCATCGAGTCCTGATAGTAGCCCTGATTTCAAGCAAACTCATTTCCAAATGACCGTTACACCTTGTCACATACCCCGGAACACCTAGTACTTATTGTATTCCCATAGCGTACTACGTATCATTATGGCCGCATTTCACTACCCCTTTGCTGTTATTTTTTCCTGCATTTCCCTATTTCTATTGCCGCCATTTGTCCATATACCAAAGTATTTATACTCTTTTACCTGAGGTATTTCCTGGCCCTGAATTGACACTGTCTGTTCACTGTTTTGATTGAATACCACAACACCAGATTTTTAATGCTAAATTTGAGGCCTAAATTCTTGCCTTCCTGTGCAGATATTGGCCAGATGTTGCAAATCACTTAGCTTGTTAGCTAGCAACACAATGTCCTCTGCATAAAACAAACTTTGAAGATATTGCTGTACTACTGTACCGACCTGTTTGTATGAGAGATAAAACCCGATATTACTTCCTTCTAGTGCCCTCTCCATCTTCACCATGTATATCATAAACAGCAGCGGGGATAAAGGGCACCCCTGCCTCAGTCCCTTGTTGATATCAACTTTCTCCTTGCTCCTCATCCCTTCCCATTCAATGCAAAAAATATTTTTTCGATAAATATAAAAGCTGGATACAATCATTGCCCGAGCCTTCGCCTTCCAGAATATCCCACAAAATGTTGCAGCCTATGTTGTTATATGCTCCTCTAATGTCTAAAAAGGCCACATGTAACGGTCTCCTTTTTACTCTTGATATTTCAATGCACTGAGTAAGGACAAATAAGTTATCATCCAGACACCTACCTATTCTGAAGCCATCCTGAAGTTCTCCCCAAAATGCCATTATTCTCTGCCCATGATGGCAGTTTTAATTTACTTGCTTCCATTGCTAACCTGCTATTACTACTGGTCAGCGGTCTATATGAGTGAACTGGCGCCCCCTCGTGCAGGCAGTGGTTACTCAAAGCTCTAAAGCAATCTGAACCACCAAAAATTCGGCAGACAGCACTATTGATTTTCTACGCAATGACAGTGACGGTCATGACTGTAGTGATGGCAGCTACCTGCCTTGCAGTGATGATGCGCTGTGTCCTAGGTCAGGTCAGGTGATGTCTCCTTTTGAGAATTATGTCAGTGCCAGCGATAGTGTTGAGCTCTGCAGGTCGCTGAGCACCAACAACTGTTACAGTTATTGTAATGCTGAAGTAGTCTGTCAATTACGACATACTTCAAGCATCACAAAATATTTGAATCCATTCATTTTTATGCCATTAATTATTTCAGCTCAGCATTTCGGATTATTCGACCAAAACTTGTGCTCCCACCAGGTTTGAATAAAGGGTTGGCTAGTAAACTGCTTAGGGTGCTCTAAGGCTAGTAAATTTTTCTAATATTTTTGAACATTTTATCGTGTCTTAATATTGTTTTTCTATATTTGAGGTGTCGTGAGTTTCAATATACCAGATATAACAATGTAAATAAACATTTGTGGAGACTATATCACTAATGTTGGCACGTGTGCTTAAGATGATTATCAGATATGACTAAGGTATTTTCTTGCCAAATGTGACTTCATTTTCAAGTTAGATTGTACTGTAATTGACTCTTTTGTTGTTGTCTTTCTTTATTTCCTCTTGTATGTTCTTTGGCATACTGTGATCAATTTGTTGCTTTACTCGGAATTGTGCCCTATGTCACTCGCACTACATCAGTGAATTTTTTTTTTTTCGTAATAGCAATCTCACATTACCCAGCAAGTTGCCGTTGATCATGAATGCAAGACAAGTGAGTGAACTGCGCTTCTACAACTGAAAGGGCATGTAAACATCGACATGACTGTACAAATGACCCTTTTCCAACTTGCATTCCCATATACAGTGACAAAATAAAAAAGAAAAAGAAGGTAGAAAGCTTTCTTCATGCATTAACACTCTTTTCCTTCACACCATAATAATTGTAAACTGCTTCACTGGCAGAAATGCTGTTTATCCCATTCAGGCAGCAACTTTGAGTGTTCAAAATTGAGTTTTGATGGAGTTATTGCGTCTTTAGCAATAAAAAACATGCAGCAGCACAACTGATTAAGAATTGTTAATTTCCTGTGCGTTTTGTTCGGTATACAAAAATAGACTCCATGCCTAAACTCTCAATAATACTTGGGTGCTGGAGCAGTACAGGCTATTTCACATGCAATTTTGCTCTAAAAACAGGTGAATTGTATAAGAAATTGCAGTAATCAAAATTGTTTCAGCCAAAAGCAAAAAAATAATAGAATCCAGTACACATTGACTTGGCTGTTGTAGCAAAGTGTGTGTGTCGAAAACATTTTCTCTGACACGCTTTTGTTTGTCTGACATGCCTAGTGCCTGCTGATAAAATTTGAAGCACAGTTCCATTCACAACTGTCAGTGTCTTAAGATGCATGTGAAGCATTTCGAACATCTTTATTTTCTCTGGTGCTTTGTCTTCTGAGGCGTCTTGGCATGTACAATTGTGCACGAAGCACCTAAATGAGATTTGCAGGGTAACACTGCTCCAGCAATTTTTTTCGTTTGAGTTTTACTGTTTTGGTGCAGTGAAGTAATAAATTGTGTGATGGGAGCTGCTGAAGAGAACAATGTGCCAGAAATGTGATCACATAGCTTTTCATTTAAGATGTACTTTTTTTCGATTGCAGGTGGGGACTGATGACATAGCTTGTTTAGACTGTTGCCAGCAGTGACTGGAATCGCCCCACTAAAATATCAAAGTGTAATATCAAACTTCACGGCAGCTATATTGCTATGCGTCGTTTTATTTTTGCTGGTGTCTCTATTTGTACTGGATTATCATTGTTATCGAGTTGCTCAATGCAAAATGCACTTACTGTATTGAAATTGTACAAACATTGCCACGACAGAAGACCTGTTCATTCAAATTAAGCATGCTTTGCAAACAGCATTCTAGATTCTCAGTTGTACACAAGCATCAGGGATTGCTTAGGAATGTGTGATGACTTAGGGGTGCATGAAAAGTAACTTTTAGACCTACTAATCGAATGAAAATCAAATGGTATCCGAAGTAAATCAAGGTGAATTGAATACCAAATACTTGTCAAATAGTTTTCTTTTTTTCATAATGGTCAGCTGTTTTCGCATTTAATAGAAACTAATGTTCACATCTTAATTCATATTCATAACGCTGGCAAGTTTCTGTTTTACGTTATGAAGCATTGTTCATCAAAAATGCAAATTAAGCATTACGAACAAATAAATAGTTTGCATACACAGAATTCTTTGGAGATAGCAAATTATCACTGAATACTCTGTAAAGTCTGCCTCCTTGAGCAATGTAGCCTTCTCCACTATAGTACTTTCGCTACAATTTTATGTTTAATTGCACATAGTTGACATTTTAAAATATTAGAAAGCTATTTGAAAGATAAGTTTTTTTTTTTTTTACGAATAGTGACCATTTGATTTGAAGACTAAATTAAATAGGGCACTATTTGATTTGTTATTTGAAACTTTCAAATATTTACACAGCCCTTACGATAAGTGATGTATAAATAGCAGATCAACTTCACCCGTTAGATCAGATTCGACAACCATGCTTGCTGCTGCTGTTGCATTTCGAGTGTTGCTTGCTTTTCTAGGCACAAGCTTGTTCTATGAAGAGTGAGATTCATAACTTACCCTTTGGTGGTTGTTCAGTTCTTTGCCATTGGTGCAATGTCACGTCTGGGCAATTGACCAAATATGGCAACATAAGTGTTACAGCATTGTATGCAGGACACCTACTTAGCATTTCTATGCAACGGAAATCAAGTCGAGAGAGTTTATTATTATTGTTGAGAAAGTAATACATGCAGGTATATATAGGTGCATCCTCATATCATGTAAGAGTTGTGACGGATGATTTGTAGGAAACATGAAAAATAAATACGCAATGAGCAAACTTATGGCAAGAAAAACAAACAAAAGGAGGAGAACTACATTAGTCATGGATGCATTAACTGAACATGTACTTTATACAGCACCTTGTCTTCCGTGTAGCTGCATTTAAAAAAATGTGTTTATTGACTTTTGTTTCTTTTAAATCGAATGTTGTGATGGATTACTCAAATTCTGTTTGCAGTAAATGTATTTGTGGAGTGTGACTGTTCATCAATACATGACATAAGTGAGTATGTGATAATTGCAAACGGCACAAACAAGTGACAATTACCAAGTAACCATGTGTCGTTTTTAATTCAGATGTTCTTGCTTTAACATTTTGGCAGTGCCCTAGCAGTCCCAGTCATCTTGGATAACTCTCCAGAATAGTGGCTAACCGGGCTTGTTGGTACAAACATATTCTTTTGCAAACAGTGCAAATAATGGGACACAGAAAGAGGCACATGGCACAGGTGCTGCAGCATTATTCAGATGAAACGCAAAGTTAAATGATTAAAAAAATGACAGACACCGGCAGGTTTGATATATGATGTGCAGAACAATCTCGCTCAAGCTGTGCGCAGCTCAAGCCTTGACTAACTTTATCAAAAGTGACCCCAGTAAATTCTGGAATTATATCAGCGAAAACAAAAGACTGGTATCACACATGTCAGTCGATGGAATCAACGTAACGGATCAGAGAGCCATTGCCGAGCATTTCAATGAATATTTCCAGAGCGTGTTTAACATTCCCGTTTCAAACTGTGCATGTAACACGACAGTCTTTTCACGTGCAGATGCGCCCTTCATTTCTTATCCTGGTGTGGTATCTATGTTACTAAATTTGAAAACCAAAACTTCATGCGGTCCTGACAATTATATCTCAAACGTATTCCTACGACGATATGCTTTACCTCATGCTAAATTTTTGGTTATTATTTTTCGCACTTCTCTGCTGACTTCACAACTATCCAGTGATTGGAGGACAGCCCAAACTGTACCCATCTTTAAAAAGGGATACCGCCTGACACTAGGCAATACCGTCCCATTTCACTAACTTCACCATGCTGTAAAATTATTGAACATATAGCTACTAGTATAACAAACTTCCTCGAGGAACGCTGCACATTGAGCAAATATCAGCATGGATTTTGGAAAGGCTTATCAACCGTAACTCAACTTGTCACAGTATTTCATTCTCTGGCACTGACCCTCTATAGACACTGTAGGATAGATATGCTTTTCTTGAATGTTTGCAAATCCTTCGATAAAGTTCCTCATAGTAAATTCATTTTCAAACTTCAAACAATAGGCATTCCACGTATACTTGTTTGGACTTCAGCCTACTTGAATAATCGCAAACAATGTGTTGACATAGTGGGTGAACACTCGTGCTGTCTTCCGGTCACATCCAGTGTACCTCAGGGCAGCGTGTTAGGCCCTTTGCTCTTTATATTGTATATTAATGATATTGTTGATGTTGTTTGCCCTGCTGTTGAGATAAGGTTGTTTGCTGGTGATTGTGTTTTGTTTAAAGAAATTAGTTCCACTAACGATTACAACAATCTCAACACTAGTCTGGAAAATATACATCAGTGGTGTGTAAAATGGGGAATGACCCTTAGCACGAGCAAATGTGTCTGCCTTCCAGTAACTTTCCAAAAAAATCCGCTGTCATATACCTACATATTAGGGCCTTCATCATTACAAGAAGTAAGTTGCTATAAATATCTCGGTGTAACATTCATTTCAAACCTGTCTTGCAATCTTCATATTGATGTTTGTTCATCTGCGTTCCGCAAGCTTTGTGTCCTTAAACATAAACTTAAAACTGCTCCCACTAATGTTAAGCTCCTCTGCTATACTGCTCTTGTGCAGCCAAGACTGGAATATGCATGCATTATATGGTATCCTCATACTAAGCACAACATTGATTGTCTTGAACATATTCAGAGAAAGGCTGTTTGATTTATATTTAATAAATTTTCAGCATTAGACTCACCTTCCGATTTGATGCAAGCAAATAGCATTCCCCTATTACAGGCACGGAGGCAAAAATTTAGATTAGAATTTCATTACCAACTCTTGGAAAACAAACTAGCGCTAGATGCATCAACGTATTTGTCACCCTTAACTAGCAGGCCCACCCGACACCACAATAAAAACGCTCTAACCCCATATTTTGCTCGCATAGACCTATTAAAGTTTTCTTATTTCCCAAGAACCATTATTGAATGGAACTGCCTTATCAAAGCAAATGATCAAACTGTGAAGTAACCTTTCTGAGCCTGTATTATTGTTGCTGTTTCTTTTGTATTTGTATCGACCACCCTGCTTGGATCACGAGTCCGCAGTATTGTATAAAAACGAATAAATATAAAAAAGTTGATCTTCGTTTTTTTTTGTTCTTTCTGATAACCACACACATTAAACCCCACTGTATTATGCATTCCCTATTTTTGTGTTAAGCTACCGTCTAATATTTAGAAATTATTATGTCCATACTTTGTTTGATACTATCTCATGTGGCCCATGATCATACGGTCTGCGTATGCATGTCCATTCTAAATGCTGGCTGTTATTGTGCATATTTGTATGGAGGCTCGGTCTGTTTATGGTGACTTGCTCAAGCTGTGTGACCCTTTGTCAGAGTGATTTCATTCATACAGCTAAGGATTGCGTAGCACCAGCTTTTGGTGCCTTGTTGTGAAATATGCATTATTAGTGTTCTGTATACTGTGAAATGCTTCAGTTATGGGCTCCTTTATATTCACAGTGGTGCTGACTTTATTACTGGTTCCCTCAGTAATGCTGGAAAGTTTACAATGGCACGCTGTGGGCCACAGCTGTAATTAACCTGCCTCTAACAACTTATTGTCACAGTGCACCAAGCGTAGCTGTGTACTCTGTCTGCTTATGACATTCTCTGACTTAACAGTTCTCTTGAGATCAGATTGTGTATATTTTGATTATGAGCAATGCATTTTCGTATTTTCACCTTACATTTTTTGCCAAGGTGAAACCATGAACAACTTTAGCTTATCTGCAAGGCGACAAACTATATTTACTTAAAGGGCCCCTCACCAGGCCCCATCGCAAACTTTGATTATATGCTGGAAGTTGTTACGTGTCCTCTAGGGAGCATTCTGCTGCAAAAACTTTTCATGTCGGCTCATTAATAGCCGAGATAGAAATATTTAAGTGCCGCGAACCCATGATTTCAGCAGGCGGGCTCCACTGCATAGCGAGACTTTCTCTCCACTCGCCCCGTCTAGCCTTCGAAAGCAAAATTCCTTCCCAGCGTCCTCCCATGCCGGACCTCGAGGATCGCGTGACACGTTGCAGGCCCCTCCTTAACTTTATTTTTTCTCATCGTTTTTTTTTTTTCCAGCGTTGCGCGTGAGCTGTTTCACGCAGTGAATGATTTTTCGCGCTGTGCACAAGGAAATATGACCAGCGGTATAATTCGGTGCTACACGAATGCTGAGGCAAAACAAGCGGATCACAGAGCATGATCACGCGCTGGAACACGGCAGAAAATGGCATAGTTTCGGTACCTGTGTTATGACCGCATGACCATGGGAACAAGCAGATGAAGCGGAAGTACATCTCTCTTGTTTCAGTGCAAAGCAAAGCAAAAAACATGCAGATATTCCATTTGTGTGTTTTATTAGTTCTCTAAACTTCAATCCAAGCAATAGATCACACAAATAACAGATGGAGCCTTGAATACTTCTCGAAGTCACGTGTCACCATGAGCGACGTCACACTGCAGACTTGAGTACGTAGGTGCAGGGACGCGAGTATGTCATCCTCCGGCTTGGAACTCGGCGGCCGCGAAGAGAAGGAAAAACAGAGTTCGGTTTGAAATATTTGCTTGTGGAAAAAGGGCGGTTAGAAAAGGCCTAGGTGTGCTGGTGGCGGTGTTGCAAGCATTTGGCACATCTTTAAAAGTGACCGATTCAAGCTGAAGAGATGTTGACGCTTCGCTAGATGATAGAGCTCAGAATCCTTTGCTTGTTCTGTAGCTAATTCTTGGAGGTTAAAAGGAAGTGATGTTGACATAGAGCTCTTGGAGCAACTGCATGTGATGGCATCCACGCTACTAAGATTGTCAGGTGGAGAGTTGTCAATGCCGCTGACATGGCGTATGTCATTTGAAAACTCTGAGCTAGAGAGCTGGCACACCTCATTCGCATTGTAAATACAGTGATTCAGAGTTGTCAGTTCAGTAGGCGAGAGGCTTGTAATCAGTGAAGATTGTGAACGAGCAGCCTTCAAGTAGGTTTCGGAAATGCCGCACGGTGAGAAATATGGCAAGCAACCCACGGTTGAAAACACTGTAGTGTGTTTGAACGAGAATCATGCGTTTTGAGAAAAAGGCAAGGGGCTGCCACCCCCTGTTCACCTTACGGCTCCGGCCACACAGCTAAAAGCATCAATAAAAAGTGACAATGGGTAGCTTGGGTTGGGATGAGACAGCATTATGGCATCGGCGAAAGCATGCTTGGTGGAATTGAAAGCTTCATCTGCCAGGGTGTCCCAGAGTAGTGCAGTTGACGAGTGTTTGCCGCAGAGCAAATGCTAGAGGGGTGCCCGCAGCATATTTCTAGCTTAGTTTCTAATTAATCGGCCGTAAAACCTTACCAAGGCTAGAAACTGACGTAGCTTAGTGATTGAAGGTGGCTTAGGGAACTTGACGACGGCTTGCACATTGTGATGAAGAGGGCAGGTGCCATTGTCATCCAAACGATGGCTGAGAAAATCAAGTGATGGTATTCAGAACTCACTCTTGATAGGGTAGATAATTCATGCCATCTGCCGATAGGGAGTCGAAAAGCTGATGGAGGTGCTGGAGGTGCTCTTCATGGGATGAACTTGCCACAAGCAGGTTGTCAACATAGATGAACACAAACGGCAAACTACATGTGGCTGAGTCGATGAGCTGCATCGATGCCTGTGCAGTTTTTCAGAGACTGAATGGCATTCTAAAAAATTGAGAAACCAAGTGGGGTGGTAACTGCCGTTTTCGGAATGTCTTCTGCGACAGGAATTTAGTGAAAGGCTCGCACCTGATCAATTTCTGAAAATTTTGTTTTGCCCTCCAGTGATGACAGGAAACCTTGGATGTTAGGCAGTGGGTGCCTATCAGGAATCGTTTTTGCGTTCAGGGATCGGTAGTGCCTGCATGACCTCCAGTCACCTGATTTCTTGGGGAACAGGTGGATGGAATGGAGACTGATGATGGCCATATAATTTCAAGTTCCAACACGTGTTCGAACTCTGCTTGGGCAATATTAGGTTTGTCCGATGCAAGTCTTCATAGGCAAGCAAAAACAGGTGGGCCAGTTGTTAGGATGTGATGACGAACATCATGTTGCACTGGTTTTGTTCAGTCAGATGGTGACATGAGGTTTGGGAACTTTTGAAGGAGACAAGCAAAAGGATTACCAGCAACTGTTATGGTTGGGGCGAATATAGGTGGGTCAGGAGAAACAGTGCCATGAACAGAGAGCAACGTAGCAGTGTGTCCATGGTAGTTCACGAAGTCGGTGCCCACGAGAGCATAGTGAACATCAGCGGCGAGGAAAACCGAACGGAACACACAACACAGGCCAAGGTTCAGGATGAAGGGACATGATTTGTAAATAGGGATCCTGCTACCATTGACAGCTTGAAGGTAAGAGGTCGGCGGTGTCGTTCAAGTCAGAATGTTGTGTAGGAATGATGCTGACTTCCATTCTGGTGTCCACCAGGTACTGCTGGCTTCTGGTTTTGTCCATCATATGAAATAGGCGACTTCTGCTTTGGCCCTGATCAGTCGTCGCCATTAAAGGTCAGCTGGCAGGTTTCCCTTCCTGCGCAAGGGCAGTAGCACTCATCCGGTCTGAAGCAGTGGTCATAAAAGCATACCTGTGGTGGCGCCTGTGACTAGGAGCGTACTTCTCATGTACACCGTGATATGCTTGAGCTGTGGTACCTTCCGTGACAGGGTGGAATGTGATGATGCTTTGCAGCACAAACTCATTGTTCAAGGCCATTGCAGAGGGCGCCGATGGGAGAAGCCTTGTCACTGCGGATGAGTAGAAGCAAAAACAAATTCCACTGGAGTAAGTGAACTGCCTCGCAAATTAAAGGCAGAGCTTACATGCACCAAACATAATTTTTTTCGAATACACTGATAAACTTTGCTACATCAACCACAGAAATACTGGCAGTACTTATCAAGAGCAGATAGGCCGGTATCTCAGCTAAAGACTGCAAACCATGCAGTAGAAGATGCACGTACCATTGTAAATTGGTTTAACTCATATTTCCAATCTGTCTTCACACGTATTGCCACAACAAATGTTGATTTATCAGCACCACGCACCTTTATGCCCTTTGTGCAGATAACAAAACCGGGCATCTTGAACTTACTGTAACTTATTGACATAAAATAGAAGTGGCCCAGACAACATTTCAAGCCAGTTTCTTAAAAGATGCGCAGAACAGCTACTCCCATTCTTGCATGCCATTTTCACAGTATCGCTAGATACGAGTGCTTTTCTGTGGACTGGCTATGCTCAAAAGTGATACCCATTCACAAAGACGGCGACAAACTATTCGTTGATACTTATCAACCCATATGTTTAACAAGTTGTAAACTATTAGAACACATCATCAATAAAGCAATCATAAGCTGCTTAAAGATAATTTACATTATAGCTGGCAACACAAATTTCTTAAAGGTTTATCAACTGCAATCCAGTTGCTTGAAATTATGCATGACTTTGCCATGGTAATTAATTCTGCCCTGCACGCCGACACAACTTTAATTGATCTTGCTAATGCTTTTGATCGAGGCTCACATTACAAGTTAATTGAGCAGCTCAAATCAATAGATGTTTATCTCAATGTAGTTACGTGGATTTAAGTGTATCTTTGATGCGAGCCATTTTAAGGTTTTATCAGGCGTCTCACAGGGATTGGTTCTGGGACCGTTATTGTTCCTTATTTATGTTATTCGCCAATGACTGCATGGTCTACACCACTGTGTGCAATGTCAACGACCAGGAAAGGTACAAGTCTTCATTACAAAAAATTGCTGACTGGTGCTTGGCTTGGATTATGGCAATAAATGTCAAGTAAACAGAGCTACGTGGGGTAACCAGAAAAAAAGTGCCTATCCGATTCAGCCACCAATCATCATCATCATCATCATGTTTTATGTCCACTGCAGAACGAAGGCCTCTCCCTGCGATCTCCAATTACCCCTGTCCTGTGCCAACCGATTCCAACCAGCGCCCGCGAATTTCCTAGTTTAATTGCTCCACCTAGTCTTGTCATCCTCGATTGCGTTTTCCTTCTCTTGGTACCCATTCTGTAACCCTAATGGTCCTACTGTTTTTTAACCGGCGCATTACATGACCTGCCCAGCTCCATTTATCCCCTTGATGTCAATTAGAATATCGTCTATACACATTTGCTCTCTGACCCAAATCGCCCTCTTTCTGTCTCTTAACGTTGTGTCTAGCAATCTTTGTTCCATCGCTCTTTGCGCGGTCCTTAACTTGTTCTCAAGCTTCTTTGTCAGTTTCCAAGTTTCTGCCCCATGTGTCAGCACTGGTAAAATGCACTGATTGTACACCTTCCTTTTCAGTGATAATGGTAAGCTTCCAGTCAGGAGCTGGCAATGTCTGCCGTATGCAATCCAACCCATTTTTATTCTTCTGTGAATTCCCTTTTTATGATCAGGGTTCCCTGTGATTAACTGACCTATGTAAACGTACTGCTTCACAGACTCTAGAGATTGCCCGGCGATCCTGAACTCTTGTTATTTTGCCCGACTATTTATCATTATCTTTACCTTCTGCATATTAATCTTCAACCTCACTCTTACACTCTCTCTGTTAAGGTCCTCAATCATTTGTTGTAACTCGTCTGCATTGTTGCTGAATAGAACAATGTCATCGGCAAACCGAAGGTCGCCGAGATATTCACCGTCGATCTTTACTCCTAAGCTTTCCCAGTTTAATAGCTTGAATACTTCTAATACGCAGTGAATAGCATTGGAGAGATTGCGTTTCCTTGTCTGACCCCTTTCTTTATAGGTATCTTCCTGCTTTTCTTGTGTAGAATTTAAGGTAGCTGTAGAACCTCTGTAGATATTTTCCAAGGCATTTACGTAAGCGTTCTGTACTCCTTGACTATAAAATGCCTCTATGACTGCTGGTATCTCTACTGAGTCGAATGACTTTTCGTTATCTATGAAAGCCATATAGAGAGGCTTATTGAACTCTTGTTACCAATTATCAGGTATTAAAATAACACAACTTCCACCACTCAAACATTTTGGTGTCAGAGAATCTAATATGGGCCGATCACATTGAGATTACATGCACCAAGGTGTTCAAACAATTAGGATTTCTGCACGCGAAATTAAGAATGGCATCATCACAGGTAAGAATAAGAGCTAATGAAACTTTAGTAAGGTCTATTCTTGAATGTGCAAGTATAATTTGGGATCCCAGCCAAACTATCTTATGGAAAAGTTCGGAAGAGTATAAAAAGAAAGAGCACTAAGGTTTATACAGGTTGTCCCACTGAGCTCGAGCCAATATTTTATATATGAGAGGCACTCCGGATGCGAGTTGAACCGAATGCATAATGTTGGCACTGGCCTAGAGTTACTCAGGCTATTTTTTATTTTCCCCTTAACTAACGGATTAGTTATGTTTAATTAATCAACTATTTAAGCATTGGCTGCAGACCCCAAGTGTTATATGCAAAATTGTAAAGCAACTTGAGTAACCTCTCAATAAATTGTTTCCAACACGATATATCTCACGTGGTCCTTTTTTACATGTTCCAAAGAAAGCCTGCGAAATACGAAAAAATACCATGTGACGGGGTGCTTGCGCGCTGTTATTGTGCTGCTCTCTAGCGTGTGATGGATGAACAAGGTCGGCTGCAGCGAGACTGGCCTGCGGCAGGGTGTTATGTCTGATGTAGGTATCTGGGCATGCAGCATGTTTTCACATGATGGCACAAATGCGTGCTGCTGGCCGAGAAGTGCCAAAGCAATAAAGACGAAAAAGAACAAGAACATAGCTTGATTTTTTTTATGCTTGAAATGGACAAGAGCTGGCAGCCTGCTGACGGAGTGTAACGGAGTTGGGCAGGGAGGCAGCTTTAGGGACAGAATTATTTTCCAATGACCTTCAATCCAAAAAGCGCCCTTTGATTATAATGCGTGTTCGAAGAGGTCACCATCTGCAATGCACATTTGCATCTCATAGACACACTTTCCAAGGCATTCTCGATCATAGTATCAGAGATGGAGTTGCAGACTTTTCTTATTTTTTCTTTTAGGTTCTCTGATGTTGTAGTTGGTGTCCAATATACTTGATCCTTGACATAGCCCCAGAGGAAGAAATTGAGGCGAGTTAAATCTGGCAACCGTGCCGGCCAAGGAATGGGCCCATGCCGTCCAATCCACTGCTGCGGGAATACTTCATGAAGCCATTTGCAAGCTTTGCTGCTGCCGGCCGTGCGGAGAAGCACCATCATGCTGATACCAAATATACTTGATCCAAGCCAATGGAACTTCGCAAAGAAAATCTTCAAGCGCCCCATCAAGGATGTCGTTGACGTATCTTTCGCCTGTAAGCGTGTTATCAAAAAAGATGGGGCCAATGATAGTGCCACCTTAACTTCTACACCACACATTAACTGGCCACTGATATGGTATGGCAGGCGGGGTGTTTGGAGCCCTTTCGGGTGCGAATTTCGTGGACGTCGCTACAATGCCCTCTCGAACTCCCCTGCCATCGACACAATGCCCTCTGGATGGTTGTAATTATGTGTTAGCCCCTTGCAAAAGCATTGCAGAAGTTTCAGCGCTTACTTTCGCACTCATGTACAACAGCCCAGAGGGGAGATAGTATAGTAGAAAGAGGATAGAGAGAAACCGTAAAGCCAATGCCCTGACAAAGCAAGTGAATTATATTTACTCTTTGCTCATGGCAGCTTGCATATATGGGGTGATTGCGGGAGATGGGAATGGCGCTGTAAGAAAGCATGCTTTACTTGGGGTCTCTTCAATGGAAGAGACACTACTACTAATTATGGCAACAGTTTTGGACAAACTAAAAATTTTAGCAAGGTATGATGTGTCACATTTCTGCCATTTCTGAAAAATAAACACTGTGCAAGTTTGTACATGTGGACAACTGACGCAGTGTGTGCAGATGCAAAGCTGCACTAAAGCGATAAGACGACAACATGCAAGCGGCTGTCCAGCAAATCAGCACTTCAGCCACGATGCGGTGCACCCATGCGAGGGAATGACAGTGTCAACTTTCTTGCAGGCTACGAACAATGGCGCACGATGACATCTCAAGTAAACACACCTTGTTGTGCATTCTGTCTACTGTGTAGACAAACACGAGTGCTGCATGCAAGGTAACATTTAACATTGCATCCTGACTGTCAGAGCCCACCAACATCACCGCCAAATATTGTCAGTGAATGCAAACAGCACAGAAAGCTTTGCTTACATTGATTCCCACAGTGCATGGGATCTGCTCAATTTTTTATACTTTAGTTTCTTTCGTTTAACATGGGCTGGTGACAGAATACAAAAGGGTTAGTATACATAGTGCACCTAGCGTAACATATTACACAGTGCACCCATGCAGTATGTGAGCCGAGAGAAATTGTAAAAGGGTCGGCATACATAGTGAACCTGCCATAGTCCAGTACATTTAGCGTAGACAGATTATGGGGCAATGAACAGATGCTGTATAATGTGTATGCCACATAATTTCTGTACTTATGTGTTTTGTCTTTTCATATATTTCTTTGTTCTCTTGAATTTTCACCATCCGCTCTCTTTAACACTATGTGACTGCTCAAAGAGTGCTAAAACCTGTGGAGTGTATCGCCGGTCCAAAGTACAACCCGTCAATCTATCATAAAAATTACTCACTTATTCAAACTGTTTTGTGCTTTTGTTCGTAACACACTGTACTGACTATAGAAACTCAGTTAAATTTAATAGCGATGTTTTGATTTCTAGGAGAGCTTGATGCTACTGAGTGCCGCTGTTATTGCTCAAGTGAGGAAATTGTCATTTGTTGCTGCGGCCGCAGCACCCCTTTTACAGCCAGTTTTCTTCTCGCCAGCATCAGACTGGAATGGTCTTCTCCACCAAGTTGCATCTGTAAGTTGTCTATCAATGTTTTTGCAAGGGCTAACAGAACTTGTATTTCAATAACACAGCAATATGTCACCCCATCCCTTATGTAACATCCCTAACTTAGGGGTCTTTAGGGAAATAAGCTAAACTTAACTGAACATCTCATATGCACTTTGACAATAGCAAAACAGAACGAGGTGTCTGCCTTCCTGGGAGCCTCTGGAGTGGAGACACCAGGGGGGGGTATTCTATGAGAGTCCACCTAGTGGACTGTCCATTTCGGTCATTCCTGATTGGCTAGGGCCACTCGTCTCCTCCTCGCTCGTACAGCTTCATCCAATGAGCAGCGGCCAAAATGAACAGTCCACTAGGTGGACTCTTACAGAATACCCTCCCTGGTGGCAAGCTGGTTGACGTCTTGACATCTGTGCGCACATACGTCACGGCAGACCTTGCACACTCGTTTATCAAATATCTCTGGTAAACTTGCGATTTTGTGCTCACTGCTACGTGCTCATGTATGCTCAACACACCTCTAGTTTTCTGTCACTAATGTGGGTAAAATCTGCCTATAATACTACAGAGATATGTGTGACCGCTGGTCATATAGAACCCTTGTCTTCCAGGACAGCAGCCCATGCTTCTCTCTTGCCAAAGTCACTCTTTGAAACATCTGTAGCATTCGTCACATGCCAGTTTCTCGCATTCCTCCTTCGTGACAGCTATCGCTTTGAGACACCGTGTTAGACTGCACTGTACGTCTTTCAGATCGGCCCATATTTTTCGTCAAGCAGATACCAACAAAGTGGGCACAGAGGCCCGTGACACAAATGTGATCTCAGCTGCGGTATGGAACGCAGAGAGAGTGCCTATGCTGGCAGTGTAGCTTGCCTAATGGCAGCATGTTGACACAATGTTTCACTTATATTTTTTCTGTCACCTCTAATAACGAACCAATTTGAAAAATCCAGTGGATAACGAAATTTCCTATGGAGCCCTATGACGTCAGAAACGCGTGGGCTCACTTTCTACCAACCAGGTTCCTATGCCACCCTGAACGCGGTACACGAGTGTTTAATACATTGGAATGCGGCTACCTCAGCTGCCTATCTGATGCTCGCGACCTCAGCCGTGCTTGGCAGAACGTCACAGTCCCCATACATTTAAGGAGAATGCATGAATTCTTAATTTTAAACCACAACCTCAATTGAAGCGTCCGTTCTGCTTGTCGCTGTCCATTCGCTAAAGTCGAAGCTTATTCCGTGACTAAAAGAGAGGGGGGAGTTGCTTACACGAAGGGACGGGCGAGTTAACCTCTTCAAGCAACAACAACCCCTTCAGGCCTGCGTGCGCCCAGATTTGAACCACTTCCGTTCGACAGAGCAGGATCCGGAGTCGGCTAGCGGCCAACAACTGGTAAAATTTTAGTCGAGCTAAGAGATCACCGCCAAATATGCCGTCAAGCAACCCAGTTTCTGTCGTCTTCATGGCTTGCTTTAGTGTTAGTGTTACAACAGAACACCTAAAACCTAGCGCAACATAAATCAGAGCCTTGCGCGACTAGAACAACCAAGGCCAAACTGACCATTCGAAATCTCGCGCCGATACAGTAGTCGGTGTCTTAACAGCACTGCACAGCTCGTACTTACACCATGCTTACACGTTTGTGCTTACACGTTTGGGCTTTGAAACCCCACCGACGACTGTGACACCATCATCCCTACGTAATAAACTTACGGAAAGCTCTTGGCACCGTTGTCAAAGAGAAATTTCTCTATACCGTTGCTGAAACTTTTAAATGCTCCGCAATACACGCGCTTCGTGCAGTTGACAAGATAATTACTGATGATGGTATTAGGGGTGTTGACGCCGCGCCGACCATGGCGCCGACAGTACATTGCCTCCGAGATATGGCGACGCGAAGATTGCGCCACCAAATTTCAAAGGCTATAAGCCATTACTCCAACTGAAACAGAAGTTTCTGTAGGATTTTGTTTCTTCTTTGTTTACTCCTTTGCTTGATTTTTTAATCATCATTTTTCAACAGTTAGGGTGCTGTATCAGAGCCCGCACTCTGATAGGGGACCTAGCGCAGCAAAGTCGCAGATCATAATTATCTATCATCAGCAGCGATTATCACGCAAGTGGCGCGAGGGCATGCGAGGGCCGCGAGAAGCGGGTGTGTTGGGGAACATTTAAACGGTCGTGACAACGGCTACTACGGCAGTTCTTTATGATAACGGTGCGAGGCGCTTTCTGTGTGCGTTTGCCTCGGCAAGGTGTTGTCACCGCCGTGAGTGGAGCTTTCAAGCAGTGAACACCATTCCCAAAGCGTGTAAGTGTGGACTGTCAAGCCCTGCAGTGATGTTTCATAGCTGTTGCCGCGCGAGATTCCGAATGGTCGAGCTGTTTTTGTCGTCACGCGGGTCTAAAACGTGTGCCTCATGTTGCCTCAGGTTGTAGGTATTCTGTACAAACACTGCAAGGAAAAAAGTGGCCCAATTAATTACCCATTTTTCCTTTTTGTACATAGTACAAGAGCAGGGCACAAAGACGAGCAGAACTGGTCGTTCAGCGGCGACTGCTTAGCTCAATTGTAAATATGTGTACCATTTATCGGCCTGCTTCGGGTGTCGCGAACGTCTGGTATTAGCCCCCTCGTATACCCTGGTATCTGCTCTGTCCAACGGAAATAATTCAACGCTCGACGTTCGCAGGCCTCGCGAAATTCACTGTAGTATGCGATGGTAAGAGGCGTGTTGAGGCGTGTTGTGTGGATATTTCTTGCCTATAAAGCTGATATGAGTAGCTAGACGTGCTGTTCCAACTGGCGAATAAGTTCAAAGGAAAGCTCGGTGGTATAAGCTAGCTTTTATTTGTTTGGCACAAGCTGAAATACCGTTTATGACAGGGCAGGAACAGCTGACAAACGTATGGGCACCCCACAATGAAGTTGGGTGGATAGATGTTATGAGCGTCCCCTTTGAAACGCGGTGGTGGGTTGCGCCACCAAGCTCGCTATTATACTGCCTAATGGTTAAACTGCCTACTGCCTACCTAGGTTAAAAGAAAAAGCAAACCACGACGAACTCGCACAACCAAATTTTCTGACCCCTATTGTGAACTTTGTTTTTGTGTGCCTTCGTTTTTTGTCGTATCTCTACTTCTCTTCCACCAATCTTCCAGTCGCCTCTTACTAATCTCTGTTTGGACATGTTTACTTTTCCCCTGCTCTCGCTGAACCGAAGCGCTTCAAGGATGTGTTGCCTGTACATTTTGTGCCACCTAACAGCAGCGGTGAGCACCTGCGAGTAGGCCCTCGCTGTCATTTCACCATTGTCCGTGGTGCGCTCAGGCGCTCCTGAAAGCCTGCTCTTCCGAGAGATTCATCGTGGCCGCTTGGCAGCTGCTTCGTGAGAAGTGTGAACAAAAAGAACAAGCGCAGATACTGCTGTGTTAAGGATTGTCACAACCACGAAGGGGATGTCTGCATGAAATTGCACTGCTTGCCTTCAAAACTGTAGGAGCAACCCGGTAGCTGAACTGGATCGTCGTGGTTCGTGTCGGTCTTGCGAATTTCTGTTAAACGAACTAAGACGTAAATGCAAAACGACAACAACAAAAGAAACAGCAGCGGCATCTGTAAAAAGCTCGCAGTATTTATTTATTTACTTTCAGAGCCCGGAGGCACTACAGAAAGGAGTGGGGTAAACATAACAATTTGTGCCAATCACATTGGATTTAAGCAAAGGCATGTTGAATGGCATTCTTTAAGTTAGTAGTGTCTGTGATGGCGGCGATGGCAGTGGGAAAATGATTCCATTCCGTGCTTGTTCGGGGAATGAAAAAATTGCTGTAAAGATTAGTCTTGCATGACTGCACACCTACTTTAAAGCAATGGTCTGATCGAGATGAAACATAAGACGACTGTGTGAGAACCTGCTCTTTTAATACAGGGTTAAAGCGGAAAACTTTATGAAATAGCGAAAGGCGAGCGCATTTTCTACGGGATGAAAGATCGGGCAAGTTTAGAGTATTTTTCATTGCTGGAATGACGCACGTAATTTAATAAAATGAATCTAGCTGCACGGTTTTGGATTGATTCAAGGGCAAGTGTTAGAGAGGTTTCAGCGGGATCCCATATGGCGCATGCATATTCGAGCTTTGATCGTACCAACGTTCGGTAAAGAATTACTTTAAGGGATGGAGGCGCAGATGAAAAATTACGACCCAAGTATCCAAGCATGCCGTTAGCATTATTACAGACCTACTCGATGTAGGTGTGCCATGAGAGGTTATTTGTGATATGAAGACCGAGTTACTTGTACGAGTCAACAGGTGTTATCTGATTACTATTAAGAAAGTATAGGCACGTGTCACTGCATTTTGAACGGCGGGAAATTTGCATAGCTTTACATTTGGTTGCGTTAAGTTGCGTTAGCCATTTATTGCACCAGAGTGACACATTGTTCAGCTAGTTTGCCAGTTTGCTTGTGTCAGCTGGATTAGTAATTTTGTGGTAAAGTACACAGTCGGCGAAGAGCTTAATAGAGGAAGAAGTAATGCAGTCGGGGAGGTCATTAATATAAACGAGGAAAAGCAATGGACCGAGCACCGATCCTTGCGGCAATCCCGATGTTACAGCAGAGGAACGAGAAGAGTAATCATTAGCTATTACATACTGTGTTCTGTTAGGAAGTCTCTAATCCAAGATAAGATGTTACGATCAATATTAAGTTTGCTGAGCTTAAGGATTAGTAAATTATGTGGGACCGTATCAAATGCCTTGGCAAAATCCAGGAAAATGCAGTCAGTATCAAAACCTAGGTCAGCATTAAAGAACAGGTCATTGGTAAATGATAATAGCAGCGTTTCACATGAAAAGTGCTTCCTAAAGCTGTGCTCACAAGGGTTAAAAAATGAATTGGTTTCTAGGAAATTAACTAGGTGGGGATCTATGTTCTAAGATTTTGCACGGAATACTGGTTAATAAGAGAGGGCGATAGTTCTTGGGTGAATGCGTAATACCTGACTTGTGTACAGGAACCTCCTTCCCATCTTTCCAATTGTTGGGTAGAGTTCAGCACTGTAAGGACTGTTCAAAAACTCTAGAATGATAGATGAATACACGGCAGTACATTTTAGAATTTTCGTCATGTGATTTCATCAGGTCCTGCAGATGAAGATAATTTTAAGCCATTGGATTGTTTACACCATCCCAATCTATTACAATGGGATTCATAGGTGGGAAATTCTGAATCACAATCAGTGTTACAAACAGGCCACGCTTTATGAAAAACTGATGTGAAAGCATTATTCAGCACAATGCAGCATTCACTGACAGGAACAGCAATGTCGGAATGTTCTAAATGTACTTGCCTGTTAGTTTTCCCGCCAACAATGCTCCAAAATTTACGAGGGTTACTGTGCAAGTACGAAAGAAGCGTAACAGTAAAGAAAACGTGTTTTGCTTCAGCAACCACCCGAACATAAGCAACGTTAGCAGCTTGATAATCTGACCAATGCATAACGAGGTTCGAACATTTTGCACATCGAAACAAGCGCTTCTTTTTGTTGCAAAGGCGGCATAATGTTGTATTGAACCACGGGGAACATTTGTCAGATTTAACAATTCTTTTGGGTACATAACGATCAATAAGCTACAGTAATTTGCTTTTATAAATCTACTAGTTTTCATTGACTGAGCGCTGACCAAACTCCGCAATAAATTAATCAACAAAGCGTTCCATTTCTACCGTCATAGCCTGAACATTGGATCTAGAAAAGTCACGGATATGCTTTACCTTTTTTTGTACAAACACAAGTTTGGATATCAAACTGCAACACTAAGTGGTGACTTATTCCTGGCTGATAACTTATTGCAGAAACAAGGTCAGGTGAGGTAGTGAGGATCAAGCGTCAACAACATAAAGACGTGTGAACAGATCCCCGCTGTTGTAAATTAGTTTAAATAGATGTGCATCTCGTCTTGCACCGAAACAAATGCGCAACTTTTCCCTGCCATCTGCTAGCCGTCTGGTTAGCTCGGATGGTAGAGAGGCTGCCCCGGAAAGGCGGTTGGCCCGGGTTCAAGTCCCGGAAAAGGAAGAATTTTCCTTCAACTGCGAGGTTTTTCTTTCGAGGAACCCATATGGGTTTCCTTTGTAGCAAGTGCTACGATTGGGTGGATGTCTCGTTTTCCCTTCATTAAACACGCAGTGTTTATGTGCCGAATCTAGCTTGTAAGTGTTCCATGCTGGAGCTTTGTACGCACTGTGCTTCCTGCTGCTGAGACGCAACTGCTGGAACCGGGCCCATTCGTGCCGATGTTTTGTCGTGCTTGAAAAACAAAACTAAGGTTGGAGTATGGAGTACACCGCAGCACACGTTGAGTATTCGAAAATTAGCATTTCCTCTCATGCACGCTAGCGCATACTTGTTTAGTCTTCACCTTGTTTAGTCTCAACTGATTGCTCTCTAGTATGCTTCAGCAGCAATGCCCTCTCACATTCGAGTCCGAACGAGAATACTAGAATATGCTTGGGGCACTTCGTCAACGGAGAAAAAAGCATTTACTTGCCATTTCACCAAAACCTCTACAATTGCGAGGCGCAGAGCACGCTCCAAGTAACGAAGCTACAAATGATCATTGAAAAACGTCCACGGCCGTATTTGCTCACCTAAGTGGAATAAAATGATTTTTACCTTAATTTGAGTTTGACATCGTAAGCATGCTCGATTTGTCATGAGAAGCACTTCGCGACCTGCGGTGGTTGCTTGTGGCTATGGTGTTGGGCTGCTAAGCACGAGGTCGCAGGATCAAATCCCAGCCATGGCAGCAGAATTTCAATAGGGGCGAAATGCAAAAACACCTATGTGCTTAGATTTAGGTCCATGTTAAACCCAGGTGGTCGAAATTATTCTGGAGTCCCCTACTACAGCATGCCTCATAATCGGATCATGCTTCTGGCACCTAAAACCCCATAATTTATTTTAAGCACCTCACTGCAATGTCCGTGCTGTTTACTTCTTTGACACGATATACATGGTTGTAGTCGTAAATTTGACGTCCTTTCTCAAGCATCGGGGGTCCAAAATGGGCCTCGATATTTTCTATTGCCTTAAAACCACAATCTAAAACGACCGACACGTTTCAAACTAGCGCCGCAAAAGCATGCCTCCGTCGCAGTGGCCGCCTCGGTGTTTGCGGAACTGAGACGGTGGCGCTGATGGCTGAGCCGATTGCTGCGCCGCCTGACCATTGAAGGTAGCCCATTACGTGCAACCGCACTTCAAAGGTACTGACACCTGCGCCAGCTAACTTGGGCATGCATCTGTAGGTACGATGTTGAAGCTGATAGGCGCATGCCCCGCATTGGAACAGTGCTGCTCGAGTGCAAGAACACCATTTCTGTCATGTACTCTGCGGCTCTTGACTGGACCTTCCAGGTGACATTTGTCGGCCGCGTGTCTCGCACACTTCAAGTAGCACCCCTCCGTCGTATGGCTGCGGTGTACTTAATGTGCAGCCCAGATGCATGTCACGTAGGCGCACACAGTTGTCTGGTGCTGTTGCATAGTGGCTGCCTTGTTCGCTCGCATGTAGCGAGCCTTTCACTGCGTGCTTCCTGCGCTTTCTTCACGAAACTTGTCACCCAGGACTGCTCAACAATTACTATTTGCAGGCATGTTAAGAGATACTCCAATGTACATAATACTTGTATTCAAGAAGTATCGGAATAGAGTACGAAATACTTAGAAAAGTATTTGTGTTTGAAATGCTTTCAAAATACAAGACGCTGCACAAATGAAAGAATAGCCTACATTATTGCAGCACATGCAAAGTGAAGGGCCAACTTAACAGCAACATTTGCTCTCCCTCGAAAAAGCTGCTTTTATGAGTTTGCATTAGACCTCCTGCCCTCTTTTTGAAGATACCACTGCCTACACTGAAAGGTGCCCGATGGCGCAGCAGCATTTCGAATGGGGAAAGAAAATGCTGAAGGGAAGAGTACTTCAATATCGATATCGCACCTAAGTACTCAGTTTCACTCAAATTAAGAGCGTAGTTGTGCTGCTACACTTTTCAGTGTTGTCCGCTGGCTGAAAAGTTGGGGAAGGAAAGTTACTGTTGTGTGCTTGACATTTATTTTTTTTTTAATACGAGGGTAAATACCTCAGGGCAATCAGGGGTATGGGATGCGGCCAAATAAGGAAGAATAAACGAACGAAAAAAGATTTACGGATCTACTTAAGTCAACAAGGGATCGATAATGTGGTCCCTGCGTCGAAGCAGCGTAATCGCTAGGATTATGCGGCGAAACTCCCAGTGCTGTGAGGGGCCGTAGCCTCGTTGGTTTCAATGCAGGGCAAACCCACAGCAGGTGGTGGACATTGGCTTCAGCATTTCGCAACTTGCAGACTGCACACCCAGGACGAGGATATAACTGGTGAAAGTGTGGCCACTTCAGAGTCGCAGCAGGAGTGAGGGCAACCCAGTCGCGGATCTTCCGAAGCGCAACCTCCTCTGCATGGGTCAGACCGTGGCGGGAGGGTTACCACACATGGAGGTATGAGAGCATGTTTGCGGTGCCGGAGGTGCTCCTTTCTTATTAAAAGGAGGGTGGCATAATCTAGGTGAAGGACCTGAAGCAGTGCCGATGTAGAGGTCGCTAGATGGGTCACAGTATCCGCACGGCTTTGGAAGCTCGGAAGGTTGTGTGGGATCCACTCGATAGATATTGGCTGCAGGATGCTTGTCGCCAGAAGGTGGATCTGTTGACATATTTCAGGGCTGCGAATGGTGCGTCCCAGAAACCGCGTCACCTGGAGGGAATCGGTGCGGATGATGATGATGCGGGCCGTGGGGACCATGAGAAAAGCGGCCACAGAGCACAATGCTTCTCGAACAGCAAGGAGCTCAGCACAAAAGGAGAAAGGAGGCTCTTCAGGTTGAAACCGGGATGTCTTGTTAAGGGCAGGTGCGCAAGGGCAGTAAAGTGCAGTGGTTGTTTCACAGTCCTGAATGCTTGCGTCAACCTAAAGCACGATGAAGCTAAGCGGCAGGTGGGCCTCTTGAGCTATAATTCGGTCGCGAAGGGACGCTGCCACATGAGTTGATGTCGGGCAACGTATATCGGTTGGCTTGTTATCGCTCAGCTGTGCAAAACTCCAGGGAGGCATAACTGGTGGTGGTAGAAGGGAGTACAAGAAAGCGTAAGCCCCGAGAGCACAGATTCTGTGTGAAAGGCTGGCCTTAAGCCTGCGAGCATCACGTCACTGCTGCACCAGCTCATCTAGTGTGTCCAGTTGTGCATTCTCTTGGAGAGCCACGATCAAGTGATGGCCCTCATTGCCTCGCGACTAACAGCTTCAAGGCAATACCATTGTGCCCTCGTCAAATGCTGGAATTGGGCACTACCGCCTTCACCAACTGTCGCGCAACATATGAGCGGGCGCCGCCCGTTTTAGGAGCAATGCACCTAATCAGAATCCACATCTGAATCGCCTGCTTTTTAGTGCTGGAGAGCCAGGCATTTCTGGCTCCCGACTTTTGGACCGTCAGACCCAGAATTTTTGTAGATGACCATTGTTGAAGTGGGATTCCAGATAGATGAAGAATGGCTGTTGCAGAGAGTTTACGCCGGCCCCAGCGATTGGCCACTGACATGTAAGCAGATTTGCTGACAGAAAGTTTAAGGCCGACCGAAGAAGCGTAGTCGACATAATATCTAAAGTTGATTGAAGAGCAGCGGCTCGAGTCTGCAGGGCACGATACGTGCTCCAAACCGTGATGTCATTAGTGTATAAAAAGAACTTTATGTTGGGTACATCGTGTAAGCGCCGTGCAAGCGGGATGAAAGTAATATTGAATGTGGGTGAGAATAACCGTAAAGAGGGACAAATGAGCCGATGGCGTCGTCACTGAGGCAGATTGCAAAGTGTTGGTCTTCAAGGAAAGATTTGACAAAATTTTTTGACAAATTTGAAATTTTTGACAAATTTTTGACAATTTGACAAAGCCAAGATGGCAGCATGACTAATGTTATTATATGCCTTTTTCACATCCATAGCGAGGACAGTACGGACAGTGTGGCTGCCAGTTGACGATAAAATGGGATGCGAAGATGGCCCGCCCATCTTCAGTACCTATGAATGGACGGAAGCCAATTTGAGCAGAGTGGTAGAAACCATGGTGCTTTAGCCACCACGACAGTCGTGTAGCTAGCATTTTCTTTGCAAGCTTGCACAACGTTGACGTTGGGGAAATGGGTCGGAAGTTGCCAAGGTTGGTTGGCGGCTTACCTGGTTTCAGAATTGGGATCATAATAGCCGATTTCCATCCTGGAGGGACAACACCATCTAGCCATACCTTGTTCATGGTGTCGAGAAGTTGAGGCAACACAGCTCAATTCAGGCTCTTGTAAGCCTCATAAGTAATAGAGTGGCACCATCTGTCGCTGCAAGCAACTCGGGCATGTTGAAACAGCTTGAAATTCCCTTGGAGTCTGCTGTAGATGGTAACTTGTCGATATTTGCTGGAATGCCTGCCAAGGAAGCACCATTGGTTGTTTGAGGCAACACGTCGTACTGGGGGGAAACTTCCTGGCTGCTTTTCTGACGAAATCATCCAGTGACAAGCCAGCGGGGAAGCAGGCTGTGGCCGCCGCATCTGGACGACACTAACCGTGTTCCATCGCACAGAACGTTCGCCAGAGAGAAGCATTTGATGCCTTCAATGAAAACCGCTCGCACCACGTGTGCCAGTGCCACTGCGAGAAATCGTGCTCATATCTTCGGGCCTTAGCAGTAAGGAAATTCATTCTTGTATGTGCTTGTGCAGATGGGGGTCTCGGGATGCTGCCAGCTCAGCTTGTCTGCGAGCAGCCCGCTAGTTGAGCACGTCGATATTTGGTGTCGGTCGATCGACGTCTACCCAGCTGATTGTTGTAGCTTCATTGAGCATGCTTTGTATGCGGTCAACAAGTAGCAGTGATGAGTCCAGAGGTGTCTTGGAGAATGGAACGAAAGGTGTCCCATTCGACCACGGTACACATGCGGTGCAATCGGTGGGCATGTGACGGATAAAGGCCGATGATAATAGGGTGCTGGTCACTACTCCAGCAGTCTGGCTCCAGGTGCCAAGTAGGAGGGCCAGGACCTGACCACCACGTAAGATCTGTTGTACGTCGAGCTTGAGGCACAGCCCGCTTTGCTGAATCGGGATGGTTCAGTAGTAAAAACAACTCGTCCTTGATGGAGTCCTGCACACGCCTATCTCTGGGGGCTAGAGGTGCGGTACACCAAATATGGGTGAGGGGCGTTGAAATCGCCAACGAAAATAGGGCACGCTGGGTATTGTCAACGGATATTCAATAACCAGCCCGGATTAGTGCCTGAAGTAGAGCCACCAGCTGGTCTTGTGTAGTACGACACTACAACAGCTGCCTTGGGTAACTTCGCAGCTACTGCCACTACCTCCCGATATGAGTTACACCGGTTTTCAAGAGAAAGGCAGACCTGAGGATAGCGTGTATCAACATACATTGTCGCCTTTCCTGGAGGGACAGCCGTGTGCATGTGACGGTCACTCATTGAAGGAGACGTATTCACTGAAGCTCAGAATGGCAGGCAAGGCATTGGTCTCCTGCAGTAACAGGGCTCACGCCTGCAGCTTGTTCATGCGAAGATGGGATTTAAGCTCCCCCACTTTCGTGGAGAGGCCTCTACAGTTCCACTGCAGCACACCACAAAAACTTGTACCTGCCATTTTGATTACGAGTCCAGGCGTTGTAAAATCGCAGATGTTGGGTTGGATAAGTGACTGACCATGAACTGCAGAACGGATGTTGTAGATTTATCCGGCAATGGAACAGAAGACCTGGTAGAATCGGTGAATGATTCAGCAGGGCGTGACATAGGCAATGATGCAGCGGAATTGATATTTGCAATGTTGCGAGATTCCGTTGCACGCCAGCAACGCGCAAGTAGTTCACGGTGTCCTCGGAGCTTGCCTAAAAGGCACGCAATTTCATTGTCAACTGCTGCCATATCGTCACGCGGATGTTCCGGCACGCTCTGCTTCTGTGTAACCAGCAGGTGATGGCCGTCTCTGCGAACTTTGTCACTAAGTCTATTGTTAATGGGTTGCAGGCGGGTCGGGCTCGGAAAGCTCTGGCTAGTTGTCATCCCACTGAAGCGCTGCAAACCTGTTGGATGTCAGCACTGGTTGTGTGGCAGCATGCTGAGGCCATTGCTTATGAATCCCGCAACGAACCTTCCAAATGGCATTTTGCTTTATGGGCCAAGTTGAAGTGATCCCGTGGTCAGTCTTGCAGAGTCCACAACGGTAAGGCACTGTGCCAGCTAGTACAGCTTCATCTGGCGCTGTAAATAGACAGGATCGACGCATGTGGCCAGGTCGGAAACAGTTGTAACAATAGACGACAGTGGGTTTATATGGCTGAGGTCATAGAATGCAGCCATAGTAGTACAGGCGGGCTGGGGGAGTTCGTGGGCCCTGCAAGGTGACGATGCAAGACTGCCCTTTTCCCATGTAGTGCACTTGAATGACGGTGAGTAGCACAGTAGAGCTCGCGCTGGAGGGCAGCCTTGTCCTCGTCAACGTTGTAAACGACACAGCGTTGTAAATCGGAGCCCTCTACCAGGTACACCTGGACCGGCACGATGACTTCACTTGTAATCGAGAGACGCTGAAGCGTTTGCAAATGCTCGATAGCAGCCGATGTCCTGCAGCCTTCCTGGCCGTGAAGCCGTGGATGCCTGTGGTGCCAAGACAAGTCTAGATTCGCCTGAATAATCCTGTTCGGTATTTCCTTGAGGCTTGTGGGTGCCAGAGCTTAAATGGTTGCTTTATAGCAAACCGAGCCTGGTTGTCGACACAACTGGTCAGTCAATGGTCAGTCGTTAGACAGGAATGCTTGCCTTGGAAGCCGCTGTTGGCTGAAGACGAATCTGGTGCAAATTGTTCCGAAGGACGCTTCCGAGAACCACAGGGGGCCGACAGCACAGGTGTTAGGGCAGAAGACAAGTCCATAGGCGTACTCGGTTCGTCCTGCACAATTGGAGCCCCATTCCCAATTGGTGACTGGGAAGCCATTGCTGGGCGCCGCCCTGAGGGCAGGTCACTTGCGGTCTGATGTGCATTGGGAAAGGGGCAGGCTGTAGCAGAAGTACTTGGAGCAGGAACCAGGAGCTGGGATCCAGGCTCGGGTGTCAATTGTGTGGCCGGTAATGCCGTCATGACAAGTGGCGCCGACGAATCTGCCGCCACCAGCACGTCACCAGAGGCATTAGGCTTAGTCCCGGTGCACAATTGAGCTGCAGGGCCGATGGAGTGACACTCGCTGAATGCCAGGAAACCAGACTGCGCATGAGCGTCCAGAACGTCCTCGGATAGCTTGAGGTCTGATCTCTTGAAGTATGGAATGTGTTTACGTGGACGGTGAGATTTTTCACAAGAGCAATGAGCAGTCACCTTTGCAGGGACACTTTGTTGTCATTCATTCTCGTGTGCTTGACTTCGTTGCTGTGTTTTGTATGGGGCAGAGCAAATCAACTGTCAAGCAAAGTTTGCTGCCTCATATAAAATTCAACCATGGCAGTTTGGTTGCACGCATCCATGACACGGATACATGCTTGCTTTCTTTCTGCACTGATTTCTTTCACAAAATTTGTGCACCATGATATTGCGGCAGTGCTCTTTAAATACCAGTACAAGCCCCGAATGAAGTGCCGGGGCAACGCATTCCTGCACCTGAAACCACTCGGCTCCGTTTTAAGTATCTTGGAGTCTGTTAAAGGGTACAAAAGGCTACGAGAAAATACTAAGTTACCCTATACTAAGTACTGCTGTAGGGAAGTATTTATGAAATGTCAGAATACTCTTGGGAGTAATTAAAATACGCTATCAGTTGCAGGTGAAGATGGAATAACAGTCGATTTAATTAAAGATGGAGGAGACATAATGCTTGGAAAACTAGCGACTATATACGAAGTGTCTGTCGACTGCAAGGGTCCCAGAAAACTGGAATGCAAATATTATACTAATCCACAAAAAGGGAGATGTTAAAGAATGCAAAAATTATAGGCCCATTAGCTTACTCCCAGTATTACATCAAATATTTACCAAAATAATCTCCAATAGAATAAGGACAACACGACTTTATTCAACCAAGGGAACAGGCTGGCTTCAGGAAGGGATACTTGACAATGGATCGCATCCATGTCATTAATCAAGTTACTGAGAAATCGGCAGAGTACAATAAGCCTCACTGTATGGCTTTCATATATTACGAAAAGACATTTGATTCAGTAGAGATACCAGCAGTCATAAAGGCCTTACGTAATCAAGGAATACAGACCGGTTATATAAATATCTTGGAAAAATATCTGCAGAGATTCTGTGCTATTCACTGCATGCTTGGAAGTATTCAAGCTACTAAACTGGCAAGGCTTAGGAGTAAGGATTGACGGCGAATATCTCGGCAACCTTCGGTTTGCTGGTGATGTAGTTGTATTCAGCAATACTGTAGAGTTACAACAAATGATTGAGGACCCTAACAGAGAGAGTGCAAGAGTGCGGTTGAAAATTAGTATGCAGAAGACAAAGATAATGATCAATAACCAGGCAAGGGAACAAGTCTAGGATCGCCAGTCAGCCTCTAGAGTCTGTGAAGGAGTACGTTTACCTAGGTCAATGAATCAAAGGGAACTCGGAACATGAGAAGGAAATTCACAGAATAAAAAATGGGTTCGAACGCATACGCTAAACATTGTCAGCTTCTGACTGGAAGCTTACCATTACCATTGAAAAGGAAAGTGTACAATAGGTGCATTTTACCGCTGCTGACATATGGGGCAGAGACTTGAGAATGACAAAGAACTTAATAACAAGTTAAGGACCGCGCAAAGAGCGATGGAATGAAGAATGCTAGGCCTAACTTTAAGAGACAGAAAGAGCGGTTTGGATCGGAGAGCAAACGGGTATAGCTGATATTCTAATTGACATTAATAGAAAAAAATGGAGCTCGGCAGGTCATGTAATGCGCCGGTTAGATAACCGTTTGACCATTGGAGTGACAGAATGGGTACCAAGAGAAGGGAAACGCAATCAACGATGACAAGACTAGGTGGAGCGATGAAATTAAGAAATTCATGGGCGCTAGTTGGAATCGGTCGGCACAGGACAGGTGTAATTGGAGATTGCCTTCGTCCTGCAGTGGACATGAAATGGGCTGATGAGGATGATTGTGAGTACAATATATCGGATACGTACAAGTCAGTGTGTGATTTCAAATCTTGACATGCCCCCTAGATGTCGCAGATCCCTCTCCCCACCCATTTTTTTTCTTTCCTCTCACTGCAAACACTATGGTTTCAGCACACGGACAGTGACTAGCGCAAGTGGCGCTTCAGCTCGGTTCGTGCTTTGAATACGAACTTATCCCTTTTTTTTTTAAAGGGTCCCTCACCAGGCCTGGTCATTTTCAGCTGACAAGTGCAGAGCGTACATTGCGCAATAACAATTGTGTCTGCAAAGTGTTACATCGCGACGCACCGCGGAAAGCTCTGAAATTTTAGTCTGAACGCTGTTTCCCTCTTCACTCGCTGCCACCGTGATCCAAGCTGGATGGTGAGGTAATTGTGCCCCTGTGCCTATGTAATCGTGTCCGCAGTGTGATGTCGTTCATGGTGACATGCGACTTCGAGAATTATTCAAGACATCTGTTATCTGTGCGATCTGTTGCTTGAATTGACGGATTGAAGTTTAGAGAAAACACAAACGGAATGTCTGCATGTTTTGTTTTTCTTCGCGCCGAAGCAAGAGAGATGTACTTCCACTTCGTCTGCTTGTTCCCACAGTCAAGTGGTCATGTGCGCAGGTACCCAATCTATGCCATTTTCTACCATGTTCCAGGGCGTGATCACGCTCTGCGATCTGCTTGTTCTGCCTCAGTATTGGTGTAGCACTGAATTATACTGCTAGTCGTGTTTCCCTATGCGCAGCGCAAAATCGTGTGCTGCGCAAATGAGACAGCTCGCGCATGGCACGGTCAGCAGAAGTGCGTAGCGCAAGGACAAAAAAAATGGAGCCGGGGCTTGTGACGCACGAGTTACGTGATCCTCAAGGTCTGGTGTGGGAGAATGCAGGGAAGGAATTTCGTTTACGAAGGCCCGACTGGACAGGCCAGGCTAGTTGGGGAGAGACAGGCTTGGCAGTGGAGCCCACCTGCTGAAATCATGGGTTCGCAGCACTGAAATATTTCTACCTCAGTTATTAATGAGCTGAATTGAAAAATTCTTGCTGGAGAATGCACCCTAGAGGACACATAATTTCCAGCGTATAGCTAAAGCTTGCTATGGAGCCTGGTGAGAGGCCCTTTAAATGAACCAAAACTCTGTTACTGTGGTGTTCTGCCAAGCACAAGTTCATGGATTAGACACCCAGCTGAGATGTCTGCATTTCAATTGAGAAGAAATGCAACAGTGTAAAGAAAGCGCAGTTTGAGGTTTTGATGAGAGCACGTTGTTGGGCGAGTCGGTCGTACATACTTAAAGAAGGGAATTGCGCTAAAAAAAAGACACGGACGAGTAAGGACATGTCCTTACTCGTCCGTGTCTTTTTTTTTTTTAGCGCAATTCCCTTCTTTAAGTTGGAAACATCACTTTTTCTTTTTGGGGGGGGACATTGGTTAGTGACTTGCACCTGGTACTCTCTTGTTTACCATTAGTACATCTTAATGGAACCCAGGTGGTCGGGGTAACTCGGAGCCATTCACTAGTGTCTGCAATCGCCAATGTTTTGCTTTGTGGTGTTAAAGCGGGCACATATTATGCTGTGGCATTTATATGTATGACCTTGACTCTGTGATAAGTGGAATTTCTTGGAGAGGGAGTGCAGTCTTTGGTTCGAAATTTAAGCTGCTTTCGCATTGTGCAGCAGTTTGACATTTTGCAGATGCAGTTGTCTGCACATGATCTATGTATGCACCGAGCTTGTCTATTTGTGGTGCGGCACTGCCTAATGAAGAATCTTTATTGCATGTTGATGTCAGTGTGTACCAAAAGTACATCCAGTACAAAGGAACAGGGACGTAAGATATCGCCATTAACTGTGCTGTGTCATGAGCTTGATAGGTACAAGATTTCACTGTGGTGTCGGGATCACACATGACATGGCACTGTTAGTGGTGATATCTTATGTTTGTGTTAATTCATTCCCTTGTATTTAATGTACTTCCACAGGGTGTCTAGCAAGTGGGAAAACCGAGTATTCTCAGTGATTTTGAATTGTGTGAAAATACTCGGGGGAAAAATTAGGGGAATTTGTGCTTCTGTCAGGGAAAATGAGCTGTAATTTTATTGAAAGGAAACGAAAGTCGCGGTAATGCTGGCTTGGGTAACGCAAAGGAATCGTAACGAATTGTCTTAAACGCAGTGTCCTCTGAAGGGAGTTGCCAGTGCACAATCAACGACGGACTTTCCGGACGCCCAATAATTCGGATGCCTTCGCGGCACCACCGTGTACCCCATATTCAATGTATAAGAACGTCTGGAATTTTGGACGCAAGAGCCCTTCACCTTCCGATTCTCCGGACCTTTTGACAGTTTTCCCGAAACGATTTTCAGATTTTTGACAATTTTCCAAAAAAACATTAATTAAAGGCACCACTGCCGCCATTTTGATTATCTCGCCGCCTCGAACCGGCGCACGCACGCAGATCCGCTAGCAGCAGTATGCCTAGCTACTTCGACGTTCGCTATTAAGCTTGTTGCTGTTCTGCGCAGTGTTTTTCATTGAACGAATTTGCCGCTCTCAGCTATGGCACTAACTCCGCCTTTGTGATCCTCGTGATGGGCTTCGAAGCTTAGAAAGCACAACGTGTTGCATAATGCCGGTTTCCGAAAGCGAGCTTTCGTCAATACAGTAACGTTAAGCGGTGAATCATAATTAGCATGGAAAGGGGCAATCGCCATGGGGCACAGTATGTATTCCATAAATATGGACACGTGCACCCGCCATCTCCTGTCACAGTACGAGCACCGATATGCCAAATAAGTGTACTGGTAGGCCTTCAGAGCTCTTTAGGATTTGCCTGTGGCGATTTCATACCTTAAGGGCAGTAAAAGACATTGCATTCATTTTTTCCAACTGGCCGATTTTTCGGGCATTTTCACGGCCCTAGAGATTTCAAAAAATCAGCTGTTCACTGTACAAATGACCAAGAGGATGCTTCAAATGGCCTGCGCAGCGAATGCACGGCGGAAGGACGACGAGAACGCAAAGGACCTACGCATTGAGGAATGAAGGAGAAAGGAAGCGTGTCGCCGCCGCTTTGAAGGAGCTTGAGCTCAAAAAAACGGTGTTGGCTGACGCCAAAATGCAGGTGTCCCTCATCCAAACAAAAATGCTCTTTAAAGCAGTGAAACACAACATGGAGGCGTTGTGTGCAGGCTGAGAGTATGTCAAAAGTCTCGGGACAGTTGAGGTTTAGTTCGGGCCTCATACCAATGAGCTTGCTATCAGTTCGTAGAAATAGCTCATATTCAAAAATATTTGCTTCTGTATGTCATTTTTATTCGTATTTGAGAATGTTTGACTTGATCTGTAATGGGTCTTACTATTTTTTTCGAAGACGTTTTATTCACTGTGCATTTTACTAACCCCTCCCTTCTGTTCTTTTTGAATAAAATGAACACTACTTCTTCCTATTCAAACTGCATTAAGTAGTTTTTTTTTTTTTTGCTTGCTTACTAGAGACTGACAGCATAGGGCGACATGGTGTCAAGCCCGTCTTGACGTAAAACAAAGTTCTGTCACTCAGAGAATTTTGCAACGGAACTCGGGGGGGAAAAAACTCAAACTCTGGGAATTTGGAAATGTCAACTTGGTAGACACCCTTTTCCAGTGTTTATTCATGTTGACATGCAATAAAAAATTGTTAGCAAACAGTGTTTGCCCCCCCCCCCCCCCCCCCTTCCCACTCGTCAGCGTCCTGTTTCAAGTGCTGTTTCCCTGAAGTTCAGTAAGGTACAGGTACAAACAAAGGTAACTGGAACATGGGAGCTCTGGTCGAACTGCATCCCAATGCCCTCTAGTGGCTCATAGAAGCAAGGAATTGCGCATGCATGCCTGCCTGCGATACTTCAATCCAAGTGCCATCTAGCAGCCTTCAGATTGTCAGAGGGTGTCAAGATGCAGTTCGGCCACAGCTCCCATGTTCCGATTACTTTTGTTTGCACCTGTATCAGCCAGTCCAAATGAACTACTGCAACCTTCCTCGTGATGTGTAAGTTGTATGTTTAACTTCAAGTGCCCGGTATTCCCATTGCAGGAGGCTCCTGGCTTCTCGTGCGCACCTCCTGGGAATATGCTGGCCACGCCAGAGTCTCCGCCCATGAGCAGCTCGATGGTGTTGCGGGAAGCCCAGCGCATCGTGCAGAATTTGGAGGAGCTAGCCACTACACCGTTGGTCGACACGCGCCAAATCACTCTTGTCAACTTCACCCTGCAGAGCCCCGAGCTCGAGACTAGTGGCGCACTTCGCTGCAAGCTGTTTCAGGAAGAGGAGGCTCCTGAGCATGCAGACACATCGTAAGTGACCCTTATGCCTCTCGTTTTGCCGCTGTTTGGGCAACTTTAAACAGGCACAAAACAAGCAACTAAATTGTGACAGTAGGCTTTTGCAAAAACTAGGGTACGGAGGCAGGAGACTATACAAACACGAGTACAAACTTTTAACTCAATTTGATTAGCGAAAAGGGGGAAATGTTATACACAGACAAGGTATGACATATGCCTGGTTGGTGCTTGGCACCCACTGTAGCGACGACAGTTTTGTCTAATTTTCCACTTCTTCATTACAGACTTCAATTTTCTATTACCGAAATACTTTAGTGCTCCATCAAGAGGATTATCGCAGAAAGAGCTAGATCTATTGCGAGCGCCATGGCTGAAAACCTAGCCTTTGTTGGCTTGTGTTGGGCATAGATTGCGTAGATTTGGTCTTCAGTACATGTCACTGCTTTTGCCATTCACATGCCAAGATTCTTCTTTGTGTGTTTTGATATTGTTGTGGCTAGGATGGCATTCAGGGCATGGAATCCACCATGCCCATCAACTACTACATCAGGTTGTAGAACATGAAGGAAAAAAAGGTTTATTTAGCTTAGATACACGGCTCCAGTCACGCAGGAGTAAGTTAAACGTCTTGGTTCACATCGGGACCCTCTGTATTCACTCTCGAAAAGTCTCTGCTCTTAATCCCGTCTTCCCTAGGCAAGCAGACTACGGAATCTGAAGACTGTCCAGCAGCAAATCACCATCGTTGACTCCGTTGCAATACCATGCCCGTGCTTCCCATGACCTGCAGTAACTCCGCCTCGAAGAAAATGGTTTGGAATCTGTGGAAAGAAATCATTCGGCGACACCTGATTCGTTTGTCGTTGCCCCCTCGTTCTTCGCTCAGTCTGCCAGGTGAAGGGTGGCCGAGTTCCGGAACCCTGCAACAACCGATTTAAATGCTGTCTTGACCGCTGGATAAGTGCCGAGGGATGGGTGGTGATTTGACTTGTCTAATTAACTGCGCCTATCCATTCGTTAGGTATTCTCCATTAACAAAGGTATTCTTCATTAAGTCTGACCAGTAGCAATGCATGCTCACTGACCTAGGAGGCAAAGCAGAAGGGTGGGTTTAAAAATTAATCTGCAGAAAACTAGTGTAATATTTAACAGCCTCGGAAGAGAACAGCTGTTTACGATAGGTAGCGAGGCACTGAAAGTGGTAAGGGAATATTCTGTGCAAAAAACAAAAAGGTTTCCTTGTCTCATCAGCTTAGCTATGAACGCCAGCCTATTGCCATTGTCAGTGACCACAAAACTCTAGGAATATATTTTTCTTCAAATTTGAAATGGGATACTCGCATTGAATTTCTTTGTCGAAAGTTGTCTGCAGTTACAGGGGTACTATCTCGCTGTCCTAGTATTCTTCCACTACAAGCAAAGCTTCAAATTTACTACGCTCTGTTTTATTCACACATAAACTAATGCAACCTGGTTTGGGCTACCACAACTAAAACTAATATAAATAAGATTGTTACCGTACAAAAAAGGAATTATACGACAAATTTCTAATCTTGAACACACAGATACCATGAAAGAAGCATTTCTAGAGCATAATTTACTTAGTGCGGATATAATGTACAAATTTCGGTTATTGCAGTATAATTTTTCATCAACTAAAACCGTTAATTACCTCTCCTCTGGCATCATTACGTTACTCGTCGACTTAAAATGCGCTGCACTGGTATGTGGGCGATACCACGTTTTCGTACGAAAAACAAGTTTCAGTCATTGGCTCGCAATGTTCCCCTAGCACTTAATAAGCACCAAAATACTGCTGGATATAGTAGAAGGCAGCTTCGAACATATGTTGTGCAATTGTAACTAAGTAAAAGATCCAGTGTATTGTGAGTGACCTTACGTTCTGATACCGTGTTTCTGGCCTATTATGTATAGTTCATGTACAGAGTGTTTGCGATTGCTTATGTATAGTGTTGTAAGTCATATTGTTTTTTTTTATTTCGTGTTTTCATGCCTAGTGATTGCGGACAGTGCACTTGAAATTGTTATTTGAGAATGAACTTCAACTTTGTTTCTTTTCTTTCAATACTTAATTTGCTGATGTTTGGCGTATCTTGTAAAACTGATTTCTTAAAATTGAAATCGTGTTTGATTCCATTGCTTGCGATTATACCTGTTTTTTATGTGTCTTGTTCGCTAGGCCTTGTAACGGCTTCCTGCGCCTTTTGTCAAGTTTCTCTAGCAGCTTTTAGCCACGAAGCCGTCCAGATGCTTCTGGGAAATAAAATTGAATTGAATTGAAAAAAAAAAATTGAAAAACAAAACACATCTACTTAAGGCAGGTAGTGATCCCGGATCTGGATCATGAGACTGAAATAATCTGAAGAATAAGAATGGGCTGGGGTGCGTTTGGCAGGCATGCTCGGATCATAAATAGCAGGTTGCCATTATCCCTCAAGAGAAAAGTGTATAACAACTGTGTCTTACCAGTACTCATGTACGAGGCAGAAACCTGGAGGCTTACGAGAAGGGTTCTACTTAAATTGTGGATGATGCAATAAGCTATGGAAAGAAGAATGATAGGTGTAACGTTAAGGGATAAGAAAAGAGCAGATTGGGTGAGAGAACAAACGCGAGTTAATGACATCTTAGTTGAAATCAAGAAAAGAAAGGGGCATGGGCAGGACATGTAATGAGGGAAGATAACCGATGGTCGTTAAGGGTTACGGTCTGGATTCCAAGGAATGGAAGCGTAGCAGTGGGCGGCAGAAAGTTAGGTGGGCGGATGAGATTAAGAAGTTTGCAGGGACAACATGGCTACTATTATCACATGACCGGGGTAGTTGGAGAAGTATGGGAGAGACCTTTGCCCTGCAGTGGGCGTAACCAGGCTGATGATGATATGATCCATTCGTTGCCGTGGTTCCCTCTCGTTCACTAACAGATCACTTGCCGGAGCCATTTGTTTTAGTAGGGGATTTTAATGCTCATTGTACACTTTGGGGCAGTGTCAAAACTGACCAAAGAGGGCAGCGGGTTGCAGATTTTACGAGGGCCGTTTTTTTTTCAACCTCCGGTAGGCTATACATAAAAGACAAGTTCATCTAAAACAATAATTTTATTACCAAAAGATTAGTAAAGTTACGGTCACTTTTCGACATAATCACCGAAGAGATTGAGGCATTTGTCATATCTGTGGACAAGCTTTGCAATACCCTCTTCAAAAAAAGTTGCCGCCAATGAATTCAAGTAGTCATTGACGTTGGTTTGAAGGTCGCCATTGGTTTGAAAGCGCTTCCCACCAAGCCACTTCTTCAGTCCAGGAAAAAGATGAAAGTCACAGGGTGCTAAGTCTGGACTGTATGGCGGATCATCGAAAATGTCTCATCCAAATTGTTCGAGAAGCGGTTGAGTTGCTCCAGCAGTGTGTGGACGGGCATTGTCATGGATCAGAACAACTCTAGCGGTCAGCTTTCCTCATCGTTTGTTCTGAATGGCTCTACGCAAACTCGTAAAGTTTCACAATAAACAGCTGCAGTGATTGTGGTTCACGGCTCCATAAACTCCACAAGCAACACACCTTGTTGATCCCAAAACACAGCAGCCGTGGTCTTTCTGTTGTTGAAGGTTTTTTTTAAATTTCTTTGGTTTGTTTGGTGAATTTGAATGCAACCATTGTTGTGATTGTCGTTTTGTTTCCGGTGTGTCGTATTGAATCCAGGTTTCATCCCCAGTCACGATTGATTTCAAAAGGTTGTCTCCTTCATCCTGATAACGCTCAAGGAACTCCAAAGCTGACGCCATTCGTCGAGTTTTGTGGCCGTCCGTCAACATTTTTGGGACCCAACGTGCACAAAGTTTTTTGTAGCGTAACCGTTCAGTAACAATAGAGTACAAAACAGACCTTGAAACTTCTGGAAATTCCGTAGATAAAGCAGTAATGGTGAATCTGCGGTTTTCTTTAACCATTCTGTCAACTCGTTGAACCAGGTCATCTGAAACGACAGATTTGCGTCCTTTGCCCCCTTCATCATGCACATCATTACGTCCATATTTAAAATTTCAACACCATTCACGCACAACACCATCACTCATGAAGTTCTCCCCATACACTCGACTCATTCTCCGATGGATTTCTGCAGCACCATGGCCTTCAGCCTTTAGAAAACGAATAACACTTCGCAATTTACACTTGGCGGGAGCAACAATAATGGCAGCCATGTTTACGTGGCTGTAGCACAATGCCGACTGACGCCTGAATGTCAACAATGGCGGAGTGTGTAGCGCGAGAGCTGCGCAGTTACCTACAGCGCATGTCCGCTTTCTGCTGCCCGCTTAGCGCCTGCACGGAGCGATCGGAGGTTGAAAAAAAAACGGCCCTCGTATTTTGTCCAATGATATCTGCCTTTTAAGTTCAGGCACACCGACCAACTTTTTACCAACCTCCCGCACTTTTAGTTGTTTAGATTTAGCTTTTTGCTCACCATCTCTTCTTTTTAATGATCTTAAATCGGAAGCCCTCAGCACTTCATATGGCAGTGATCATTTACCTGCACTCATCACTCTTATCTCCGCCAACCTTAGGCACTAGGTCACGCTGGTGGAAATTGCAGCTTGCTGACTGACCGGCTTTTATGGAGAATGCGAAACTGGAAGTGTCTTTTCACCAGAACTAAGCGTTCACAAGCTCAACAAAAAATTCACTGAGGTCATAATATCAGCGGCAGAAAATGCAACACTCCAGTAATCTGATTTTGTGCATAAAAAGCTAACTCCCTGGTGGACAAACAAGTGTAATAAAGCTAAAAAACAAAAGGCCTGGGGAATCCTACGGAGGTACCCCACCTATAGCAACCTTTTAAACTTTGAACAGGCCAAAGCACGATTTATTCAGACAGGCGGAGAAATCATCATGGCAAAAATACATATCTTTAGTGTAATAGTACAGTCACATCAAAACAAATGTGGGACCAGGTGAGAAAATTTAAAGGAGAGTACTCATCATACACAATACCACTACTTACATGTCCAAGCACACAAACAGCACTACAAGACCACGCCAACTTGTTAGGCGAACACTTTTACGTCTCCAGCTTGGCAAACTATTCAAATACATTCTTAAAATATGAAGACTCGGTGGAGAAACGGACTGCCCACCACTGGGGCTTCAAGTGAATTGAACAATACTGTATTTATTTGAATCTAGGCCGATACTTTTTTCAAATAATCGTATTCTAAACTCTAGGGTCGGCTTAGATTTGAGTATTTTAAAAACGCGCCAGTTTTTCATTGAAACTGCTAAATATGGTGCATAGCTAGCGCCATCTAGCAAAGTCTATCTCGGCCACCATTAGCCGTGCCAGTAACCAACCATACACAAGCGAGGTCGCCATTTTGACCTGTGTCGTGTCAGCCCTATCGGTGTGCGACGTGGTGTTATCGCCATGGCACCAAGCAGGAGGTGCCAGGAGGTGCAGGCTACGAGAAGCAGCGCGCAACTATGATGCTGTGCTGCACAGCTGATGAACGTAAACTCGCTCCTTATATGATACTTAAAAGGAAGACACTGCCTGCTCAAGAAACTTTCCCAAGAAATGTCATTGTGCGGGCAAATGAGAACGGATGGATGACAGGTGCGATGGTGGTAGAGTGGGTTAAGATTGTGTGGCGACGGCGTCCATTAGCCCTTTTGACAAAGAACTCGCTCCTTGTCGTCGACTCTTACCGTGGGCACTTGACCGACAACATGAAGGCTGCACTTGCCCAAGTGAACACGGACCTCGTTGTCATACCGGGCGGCATGACGGGCCAGTTGCAGCCACTTGATGTCTGCATCAACAAACCTTTCAAGGATCGTGTGGCAATTTTCAACCATGTAGCTAACAATCTGAAATATAAAATTTGCACGAACACTTTTCCAGCGATGTGTTCACCCAGCAAGCCTGTGCAACCCACTCATGGTTGCAGTGTTTATTTCTAGTTATGACTCGTTCATGGGAGTGGCATGTTAGGTGATTTAGTACATCATGACGTTATGTAGTAGTAAGGCTCAACAGGAAAGCAAGATAATAGAAGCCTTTCATATTTACATACTAGGTCTATACAAGTATAGGCTTGCACTCTTGATAAAGAGGTTTGCTTTCTAGTGTAATCGTGTGTACTAAGTGTGATTACCTTGAATTGATTTGCAATGCTGCCACACATGCTGTTTGGTTATCTGTCAACAGGTTGGTTGTCTGTCTAGCATCCTTCCTGTTCCCTTGTCTGTTTCTTCTTCACTTTTGTCTGGTTTCCTCCCTGTCTGCTGGCATTCCACTACATAATGGTTACGACGAGAAGGATAAAATGCATTATTCCTCAAATTCCAGGACTGAAAACCTGCTGACCTTTGCGGAAGAGCATCTGGGAGCCATTTCCTTGGGAACAAGCACAAGCACGCCACTGGTGTTATCCCCAAGTGCCCCTGCTTTTGGGGCAAGTTTCACTGTTGACACGGTAGATGGAACAGGGCACACAGTGTGTGCCATCCCAGCGAAGTCTCCTTGCCCGTCGCCATGTCCTGCAGATGTCCCTCCAACTGAGTGTGAAATGGCCGGCCCTGGGACACTCGTCCCAGGTGGGTTGCCCAGTAGTTCGGGGGGCATGCCTTCAAGCCCAGGCCTTGTGACCCATGATGAAGCACTCGAGCTCTGTAGGGCTGGGAAGGGTGCAACTGAGGTATTGTCCGACAACGCTCCACACAAGACCTGTTCCTCGGCCACGAACAACGAAACCCACGTCCAGGCTTCAGACTGCGAGGCCGACAGTTCCTGCCACCACGTTGATGTGAAACTAGACGACGGCAACCTGGACAGTGAGCAGCTGCCTTCTTTCCTGTGGCTTCTTCCTTTCTGCGAGTTAAAACATTGCGAAAATATGAGAACAAAGATGTACTCACACACAGCACTAACGCTGCACTACCTGGCAAAATATTTTATTTTGGAAGACCACTCTTTTTAAATGTCATCCTTTCACTTTTGACAAGGTATGCATTTATCATTGAATGGAAGGCAAAACGTGTTCCTGCATCGAATAAATTGTGGGACACTGTTTTGCCACAAACTTGCTAAACTCGACACAAGGCCTTACCGATAGCAGGGAGCTCTCTCAGGATAACAATTCTGGCATATGTACATAAACTATATAGAGCCACACTACACGTGAACCCAGGTATACCTGCCAATGAAATAAAAAAAAAGATGCTAAAATTACTAAAAGAGAAAGAGGCTGCATGATCAACGAAGAAGCACTTGCAATAAATGAACATTCAACAATAAATGCATATGTTATCAAAAGTGAAAGGCTAACATTTATGAAAGCATGGGCTTTCCAAATAAAGTATTTCAGTTGGTATTGCAGTGCTGGTTCTGTGTGTACATGTCTTTGTCCTCTTTTCACACTGTTCAAACTTGTAGTATGTCACATTAACTTGCCCCAACAGAAGTACTCCTTCCTTTGTTGGAGTTACCCTAAACTGCAAGAGCTTTGAGAGCACAGAATCTGAGAAATTTTTAATGAATTTACACTAAGGGCACAGAGCCTGGGTATTGTGTGGGGGGGGATGGGGGTTAACTACAGGATATTAAAACTGAACTCCTATCAAAATAAGTAGTGGAAGGACACAAATTTGAAATAGGGTAATACGTAACAGGTACTGATGGGCCGATTGGTGATCTGTGATTTTGTTGAAGCAGCACACTTGGACAAAGATGTTTGCACACACATGAATGATGAGGACATGCGCTGACATACGTCGTACTTGGATTCAGACATATGTCAGCACCTGTGTGTGTCCTTGTCATTAATGTTTGTGAGAACGTTTTTTTTTTTTTCAGAGTGCACTACTGCACCAACGAAAAAAGGGGGAGGGGGGGGAATACAGTGCCTCAGTACTACAGGAGGAGCTGTACATGGTACAGTAAAATCTCGCTCATACGCTTTGTGTAAAACCGCAGGAAGAAACTTACTTGCTAGGAAAATGTAATACTCTGTCTTTAATACATTCGGCAGACTCGACTGTAATTAATATCTATGTAATGTGAACCATTGTAGGAAGTTGCAGCATGATATGTCAATGCACGCTGGCCTAGTGGGGCCCCGAGACTAGCATTGATTTTGTGGCTTCGGCAAGCTTACATTTGCGCTCCTCGAATTGGGTCTGGGTAAGCAGCTATTTCAAGCGGAACGTTTTGGCAGGAAGTTTTGATGGGCCCACTCGGCGATAATTGCCGAGGCACGACAAGCTGATGATCATTACGCTTGTGGGGTCCACGTGACCCGAGATGTGCGTTGACTGCAATGGGAAACCGAAGTGAAATCGACCTGGTGGGCAATGCAAGAATATGATGCCAAGATGCCGCCAGAGAGAGACATGATGCTCACTTTGCACTGCCTGCAGCTCGGCGCATTTGGGGTGTTGCGTATTAAAAAAATGTGCAGTCTGCTTCTTATGCCACACGCGCCGTGAAACATAGGTGAAGATGCTTACCGCAATGTTTGGCTGTAGTGGAAACACCCCTGAAATTTGCTGGTACTAAAATGGGAAAACTGAGTGCATGGTGGCATTTTCATGTAAAACGAGCGGTCAAGTATTGCGGCGTAGCTACCGTGGCGTGTGCCTACTGCTTCCAAGCGCGCATGTTTCTCGCCTTTTCTAGTTCACGTGGAATCTAGCGGCTGCAATACATATTGAGGATCATAGCTTGGTGATATACTGAATGTTGGTGCTGAAAGATCATGTGCTCCAGGAATGTACTAAGCAGTAAAAATGAAGAACTGCAGTGGGTCATGTTTTGTGTTCTCAATTGCGAACGTTGGTGCCAGGAAATCGTGTGAAATGGGATCATATTAACGAGATGCTATTGTATTAATGCCAATCTTACTACTATAATACAATAGTCAAACCAACTTATAACAATACTGGTTTTAACAGTATATTGAATATTACCAAGGAGCAGCTGATGATCTTTGTACTGTGCTAAAGTAGACCATTTACTACATTGTTGCGTTTTCGCATATAACAATTAAATCTGGATACTTGCTGTTCTTGCCGAAAAAGAAAAATGCAAATCGTGAAGCAGGAAAGAAAAATGCGAGCTGTTGGCCACACCAGCCTTTTTGCCTCTCGCCCCGTGCGGCATGTCTTCGTCGCATTGCATCGCTGGCCTTGAGCATTGCTCTCCTGTCAGTCTTCCACCCTCTTGCCAATAAAGGTGGGTTGCACAGCACAAAGATGGGTGTGTCGAGGCAGCTCGAGATTCCTTTTTTTTTCCGGGATCCTGCATTCCTTTTCTTTTCAGCACAGAGACCCATTGGCAAAATTCTTATAGCCAATAATGCTGCATGGGAACATTGAATGATTATGTGTTCTATAGTAAACCGCTTACTGTGCAGTGCAGCAGCTGCCTATTACATTCAAGGTCCTGCCTATGGTTCTTGAATCATGGGACTTCCTACTGTATGTGAACTTTATAAATAGTTCATGCAATTTGTGCTTTCTTTTTTTTTTCCTGTGACTTTGTTGCAACAATTCGATTTTCTTGTTAGTAGAGTATTGTTACAAGTGGGTTTGGCTGTACCATAGTGTTTGTGTCTAAACACGTGACTAAGAAAAAGATGAGCAGGGATGAGTCGAATATGGAAGGCCATAATGGCCAGTTACTTTTGGAGTTAACAAATTCTTACAGTTGAAATTTGATAAATGATACAAGATAATTCTCTACAAATGTTATGGTACAATGTTGCAAAGTAGTCATACAAAGCAGTACTGTATGATGGCACAAATGAAATAAAATCGAAACGAATACAGCATTAACATGAATGGTTCCAAAATATTGAATGAATTGAACATAATTTAATTGCTGCAAATTCATCCTCTAATTGAAATGAGTAATCATTGCTTTCCTGTATAACCATCATATCACTTCGATAAATTTCTTGCTGACTGATGAAATTGTGAAAAAAAGATTTTTTGCACAGTTGTGTGAACGTTAGAAAGTTCAAATATCGAGTTTGAGTATTCGACTAAATTTGAAAGACACTTACTATTCAAAATGTTCAAACCCACCAAAATTGCTATTGTCAGTTTTTGAGCTAGCTTTGCCACAGTACAGCAGTGTTATGCGGTGACGCATATTGGCCGTGCAGTGAAGCATACTAAAAGTAAGAGGGGATCGCTGTCACAGGACCCTTACTGCTGCTTATGGCTACTCGATGCTATCAGCTCAAGTACCCACACTGTGCTGCCTCTTCACCAGCTTCCAGGTGAAAACGCCTGTCGGCTACTAATCTGGCTAAGTGCAGTTTCCAAATTACAAATTTGACGAAGTAGCAAGTTTGGCAATGTTTTTAGACACTTGTTCTGAAGCAGTTGAGTACCACCAGGATGCTTCAGTGGCAAACTGGATTAAAAAACGTGGCTTTAGAAGAAGCAAGGAAAATTTGAACACCAAGAAACCCAGGTATGTCAACGAAAGTGCCTGATGAGGCTCCTTCTATGGCAGCAGTGTGGAAAAATTTTGATAAGCTCATCAACCAGCAGCAATTTTCACTACCATAAGCACAGGTAAAAAGATAAGTGAATGATAAACTTTTGGGTGTTGCTGGCTGTTGGCTTGGCTTGTTAAGAGATACCTGCCTATACCAGACTTTGTGTCCAGTGAGCAGATCTTTTTGGTGTCTGAAGGAATTGTGACATGCAGGGGGGTGTCGCTGCTTTCCGAACATGTTGAGGAGCTTTCTTTTCTTCATATTAAATAACTGCAGTTGTGATTCTGTCTAGCCAAGTGTTGTGCTAGAGAATTTTGTTGACTAGAAAGCGTAATTTTCCCGGATGTTATTTGCTATACAATAAGCTTCATATTTTTTCTTTCATTGTTGGTGAAAAAAATTGCTTTGTTTGAAAGCCATATCTATTATTCAAAAATATATTCGTTTCAATTCTCGCTTGGTTTTCATTATTCAAATTTGCTTCGAAATTAAAAATTTTGTATTCTTACATCCTTATCTTTTTGTCAAATTTCATGCTCTGAAAACTTTTGCGGCTAGCTGTATGCGACCACCACACATACATTGGTCGAATTCACTAGAACCCGAAAGTCATTCTTCTCAGTGATGTTCCTCCACAACTGGCCACTGTGAATTTATCTAGGCTAAGAAGGTTCATGCCGCACTTGCTGTGCTTAGTGTAATTCCTGTATTATTCCTGTACACAGTTCTCCCTGCTGAGCTTGTAAGGTAGCTGCTTTGCAAACACACCTAGTATGCAATGGTATGTGCTGGAGTGCATGTAATAATTACCATATTTATTTGATAAGGCGGTCACAATTGAGCTAAGGGTGCAGGTGGGGGACTCGAGAAGAAAGAACCAAGTATGAACTCTAATAAAACAAAGTAAAATAAAACTCCACTATTGGCCTACATAGAGTAGTCAACAGATTATTCAGGATCTGCGGGTATTGCTTGAAATACCAAACAAAAAAGCCCCTGGAATAATCAATGTGAGTTATGTGCGAACTCTGCCTTGAGGCGTGACTTCGCAACTTCAGCCACCTCATAAGGTGAAATTAACACTGTCATTAAGTCGCATCTCTAGGTGAAATTCGCATGTAACACACACCCTGCCTTTACTGTAAACTTTTTTAAAGGGACACTAAAGTGAAAAATGATTTCTTCTGCATCAGTAGATGACTGTTCTACAACACCGAAAACACCACTCTTACAACGATACGTTTGGTAAGCCAGAAAAAGCGCAAGAACGAAATACGGGTGGCGACACCTACTTAAGTTCCCGCAGCTGGGGACTGTGACGTCTTGGATTTTGATGGCATTTTCTAGGGCCTACTAATTATATATAGCGGTACAGATTGACTACAAATATTAAACATGGCAAGTTATACATGGCAAGGTACGAAATATTAAACATGGCAAGTTTCGGGAACCTTTATTCAGCCAACGTGGCCCAAATGCGAAAAGATACTTTGGAATCCCCGACGTCACGCTGACGTACAAGCCCTGGCGTTTCGAAATTCAAATACTGATACTTTGACCTTCATTTTCTCATCTAATAATCAAACTATTTTTTTGAAATGACTGCCTGCAGGGTCCTCAAACAATGCTTCATTAGTCTAAACTGAATTATTGTTTTGCTTTAGTGTCCCTTTAAAGCCTCTGTACGGGATACGCACGCAAAAATATGGTACTGCCTCGCCTGCCAAGGCTTTTTGGTTCCTACAATTTGTGTTGCTACTGAAAATCTGGATCGCCGGAAATGTGGTGCTGGCACCACCATATTGATATACTGCCTGAATCTATCAGCCTCGCATAGGAGGTGAAGGGTGACTGCAAGGCGAAGGATCCTGAAAAAAAAAAAAAAACTTGCCTTATTTTAAAATAAATACGGTATACACTAGCACTGCCTTTGTCATGGGCAAGTGATGAACAAGACATAGAGGGGTTGACCTAATGGTTTATTAGGGCATAGGTACAACTTGCCTAGCATGGCATTGTGCTGGTTCGGCTAGCACGGGAGGGCGTATTTCACCAACGTGTCACGCAATTGGTTCTGCCCAGCCACCATTGTGATGTATGCAGTGCCATCTAGCTGTGTTCGTGCACATGATAGATTTGACTCGTCTGGATGTGACAGATCATGAAATGCCATTTGCTTGCGCTTTGCACCTTTGAAAAATGGTGCAGTGAAAAGGAGGTAATCAAATGAAACCAGGTATGTGCGGTTAGGTCAGTTCTCTGCCGTTGCTTCTTGATCCTCGTCCAATGCCTGCTTGCACTTCTGCATTGTCTGCTCACTCTTATGCTTTACGCATATCTTGTTTAGCTCTCATTTTACTGTTTACAACTTCAGTTAGTGCGTCCTTCAAACATTAACCCTCAGGATTGAAGTCTAAACGATAACGAAGTAAATAAAGACAGTAAAGTCATAATGGAACAGAAAAAAAGATGCTATTATTTCAAAGACAGTTCAAAGACAAATCTACAGTGGTGTAGATTAAAGAGGAGATGGTTGAAGCTGATATTCTAGTTTACATTTAGAGGAAGAAATGGACATGCAATGCATAGGACAGATAAGTGGTCATCTACTAGTTAAAGAATGGGTGTCGAAGGAAGGAAAGTTGTCGGGGGGGGGGGGGGGGGTGAAGACGACAAGAAGTCGGCGAACTAGGTGGTGTGATGCGATAAGGGAATTCGCAGGCATAAGAGTGTCAGCTGGCACAAGACGAGATATTTGGGGGTTGCTTGGAGAGGCCTTCATCTTCAATGAACAGGAACATGGGACTACATTAACCTTCGCATCACTGACTGTATACTGCTTGGCAATAGGCTAGATTCTCCTTTAGTCTTTCCTTGTGGGGAATACAACTGTATTGCCAGAAACAGTGAACTTCAAACTGCAAGGCAAGATTGAAATGCATTTTACATCCATGTTTTTGTTTCTTCTGACACAGAGCTGACACAAAGTGTTGTATTTGCCCAGGCTCTCCATCCAAGCCATTGGCGGCTCTTGGGGAGTCGTTTGTGGTCGCCAGAGAATCTCCAACAGCCGACACAGTGGCCTTGAATGGGTCGCCTGTTGCCGTAGCCGAGACCACCTTTGCCATCCCAGCTGCTCCCCCAGCGAAGTTGGCAAAGAAACAGGCAAGTGTGAGTGCACTGCTTGTCGACGATTGGAAAGATCCTTAGGGCACAAATAATTTTCTCATTGGCAAGCTTGCATGCCTGGCATAGTGTGTCAATGGCTATGGCATTCTGCTGCTGATCCCCCAACCTCCTGAGCTGTGCTCTGTGGTGAGGGCACAAAGGAAAGGCACTCATGTGCTCAGGTGCACGTTAAAGAATGCCGGATGGTCAAAAAAATTATTTTTTTGCACTCTTCTGCTACAACGTCCATGATAACCTACTGTGCAGCCATGGGATGTTCAGTCCCATAATTTAGGTTTCTTGAATATCGCTTGGAGTTTAATGCAGCCTTGCCTGTGGAAAGAATGCATTGGGAGTGTGCTGTGTTACTGAAGCAGATGAGCAGGTCCTTGTGCCTTGTTACCCTGATCTCCTTTATGTGCTCAGTGAATTTGTGGGCTTTCTGAAATGTGTAGGGGAATTTGACAATGACAAGGAAGTCTATTTATTCTCATGACAATAACACAGATAAGGACCTTAAAATGAAAAGCCATAGAACAGGGCTTGAAAGTTGTCGAGGCCAGGCAGCAGGCACTGCAAATAGCAGCGCAGCGCTGGTGAACCAGCACTCGTTTAATGTTTACTAATTTTACTTTCCTCTAATTTTTTTTGTTGTACTTGTAGTGGTCAGAATGTTCCCACCCTCTAACAGTGGCCTCTGGGTGGATGTTAACCCTTTGAGGGCCGAATTATTTTGAAAGAACTTACCCAGGTGGTCAAATTACTTTATTGCAGATCTTGAATGTACAAAATGTATAAAAGTAAGGAATAGATTATAAAAAAAAAATTTGGAACAGTATTTTGGTGTCGGCATCACTCAGAACTGCAAAATGTTAAGTAGTATTTCAGAGAGTGGTACTCCTTGAAACACTGGTCTACACACAGCGCCTTATCGCAGTCTGCACACCTAAAATGCATGTCTGTGCTCGTCTTGGAGCGATGAGTTGTGTTGGCGCACACCTGACATCTTGGGCTGCCTTGGGCAGAGGTTTGGGGCACCCTCTCGCGTAAGCACGTTGCTGCAGAGAGTGAGAATACCTCGCAAGCGGCGGTGATAAACAAGCTGAGAGCAGCACCCATTAAGATAGAAATCAACTTCCACCGCCCTGCAAGAGAGTGCCGACAAAGAGAAAAAATGACGTTTTGCGCGCCTCCGTTGCGATCACGCGGCGAAACCGAAACCGCAAAAGGGGTGTTGCCGCAGTCTGCGCGACACGCTGAAGCTAGAAATCAGTTCTGTTTATTTTCACGACTCCGCCAGGCTACAAGAAGCATTACGCAGCACGGACCTGGCGGAGCAGCTATGGGCCGTCCAGCGAGCCCACGATGCGGCCAGGGAGTTACAACTCCCGGTCCCAACGTGGGAGTAGCCCGCTCTATGGGACCTTGCGTCCCGTAGCTCGCAGGACCTCTCATTAAAGTTATTCAATCCAATTTCCGCAAGAAGGTAGCACAAATTTAAAATGCTTTTTGTAAGTCCTAAGAGGTGGCAGCACCTCCCAGTGAGCACGCATCGTCATTATGGCGCGAAATTTCAAACAGAGGGTCGAAACCGTACCCGTACGGCAAAGACCTTGCGGGACAGAAAACCGCTGCGGTACATCTACGGCAAAAACCTTCAAAGGGTTAAATAAATAGAACAGAATTAAATAGAGCTGATGGACTCTACTACAACTGACCTTTATGATGCATGGGAACTTTTGGCGTACCCTGTATGTGCATTAGCATATGGTGCAAGATGTCTTGCAGACGAACGAACACTTTTATGAGGACTTGAAGGATCCCTGAAGAGAGAGAGAGAAAAACTTTATTGGTTCTATCAAGGGGTGTAGCGGTGAGCCGTCTTGCGCTTGCTGCCTGGCTTCTCAGCACGGGTGTGCCCCTATTCCAGGGCTCCACTGAGCCTGGCCACTTCGCACGCGTGCTGCACGATCGCCCTTTGGGCGGTGAGCTCGCTGCTGGTGAGCAGGCCCTCCCATTGCTCCGCACTCTGGTTTTTATGTTTATGGAATGTGTAGTTATGCTTACATTCCCATGTTATGTGGTAAAGAGTTGGTATTTCTCCGCACCATGGGCAGGAGTTTCTGTATTGTGTTGGGTACATTTTACTTAGTATGTGTAGATTATAGAAAGTTCCGGTTTGTAGCTTTCTCCAGTCGGCTGCTTCCTGTTGTGTAAGTAGTGTGTGTGGCGGAGGATATTTGATTCTCTGCCCTCTATAGTAGTTTAATATTTCCGCACACGTTGGCTCCACCGTTGTAGGGTTCTCGAGAGGCTCTATCTGTCCAGCTCGGTATGTGATCTCGCGAACTAGACTGTCTGCTCTCACGTTCCCTTCTATCCCGGTATGGGCCGGTATCCAGAAAAGTTTGTGTGTCACTTTATTTCCGAGGGTTCCTGCTCCGAGGAGGATTCGCAGGGCCTCTTTACAGACTCTCCCCTGCATGTAATGCCTGCATGGAGCTTTGGAGTCTGTTAATATGGTCCGTGATCTGTTACTTCGGTAGCCTTCGGTCACTGCAAGCGCTATGGCGACCTCTTCCCCCTCCGCTACCGTGCAATTCCTTATGGTTGCGCAGCTGATTGTCTCTCCCATGTAGTCTACTACAGCCGTAGCTGCTCTGTGTGTTCTAGTGTGCTTGTCCCACGGGTATAGCCCTGCATCCGTGTACACCGTGTTTTCCTGTGTTGCCAGGTGGCCTTCCACGTAATCTGCCCTTGCCTGCCTTCTGGCTGCGCGTAGGTTCGCATCCATGTTGCGTGGAATTGGACTTATTCTGAGGGTTTGTCTGATGTTGTCTGGGATGTCTGCCTCTCGATCTATTGCCCCTTTCGTATCGTATCCTAGTCTCTTTAGGAGCATTCTTCCTGTAGCCGACTGCCAAAGTCTCGCTATTTGTGTGTTTAGTTGCGCTTCTGCCAGCTCCCTGAAACACTTTTTGAACATCGTAAAAAAAAAAAAGTTGCCGATCTGTTGTAGAGGCTGTTGTGAACGTGCGAGCCAAATGTTACTGCACCGCATGCCGCAAAGAACTCAAAACCTTGTGCCAAAATCGTTACTACCTGCTTCGTGATGCCATCATGCAGTGTCATTGCAAGCAGCTAAACTCGCAACAGCTATTGGCTGATTTCGTAGTCACGAGAACATTCTCGATAATACAGTTGCTACTCATTTGAGTTAAATAAATGAAAAATATTCCTATGAAGAGGAAGCCTGATGCACATATGTCTGCGATCTCAAAAAAAGAAAAATGGAAATATCATCTTCTCACTGCATGTTGCTGTGTCAGCTGTGCATGGTGTTTGAGATGACAGTGGTGTGCTGCATTGCGTAGTCTACTGCAGCTGCCACAGGGTGCTGCGACTACAGCCCTTTCATCACCATGACACTCAATTTCTGGCCGGGGCTTTGCCCTCTTGGCTTCTCCTCTGTGTAGCTTCCAGCGTGCTAGCGGACGAAAAAACGAGAAGGTTGGGTACCAATAAGATAAGGCCACTCAGTTTTTTTTTTTTTTTTTGCTCAGTATTTGTGAGACGATGTCGTTTAATAGTGAGGCAATCCTGTGATTAGTCGTTAAAGCGTTTCAGGGCCCCTTTAAATCTAAGAAAGCTTTATACTTGTGCTGTTGCGACCATGTAGTTTAAGCCACAGTGCGGGACAAGACGAACCACCTACGTCCCGGCACCCTCAGTTTCACGTAGTACGTACATGAGTGGTTCAGGATGTCCCTTGGGGAGTCCAGTCAAAGGACTCTTTGCCCTGTTTACCCCAACACATACTCCAACTGAATGCCTCTTTCGTACATATGTTCTCACTTACGATGGTGTTTGGGGGGGAGTCTCTGTAGTAGTTCAACAATTGCAGGCTGTAGCTGAATCGGATGACAAGCCACGTGTGCACGAACGAACACACTAATGTACCTGGTCTGATTGGCCGCAGCTACCAACTGCTCTCGCGAACTATCGGCGCCATGGCTGGTTGGTTACCATTACTCGTGGCTGCGGGGGCTCCCTTATCGCGCCGCTTCCACATGCATCGTTAAGGTGCTCGCTTACACAGTTGTGCCAGGTTTTTTTCCAGGGAGTGTAATGAGAAGCTCCATGGCTACATCAGCCGACAATGACTTCTTTTGGGTGTGCAGGCACCCTCCGCCAAGGCAGACACCACCATGGTCATGGCAGCTAGCTGTTCTTTGCACCCGCAGTCTACCAAGGGTACAGCAGTGGTCCGCAAGAGCCTCCCATGTGAGTTGCCTTCCTCCTGCACCCCCAGCTTTACTTGACAGTAAAGCGCTTTAGTGAATTGCAGGCGTACTTGGCCACTAGAAACTGTGGAATCGGCTTTTTAAGACACAGCTTTATTTTGTCTCCCCCTCCCCGACTTTCCGTGTATAGCTGGCTTGCCGAGCAAATCGGGCCAATGCTGAAAAGAGTGGCTAATTTCACTAGTAATCTCGAAGACAATGTGGCCAAAGCTTCTCCGATCCCAGAGACGGTATAATCAAAGGTGTAGAATGCCGGGCCTACCCTGAAATATCGCTGCAGGATATATGTATTCTTGCAAAGGCTTTAATGTGGCTTCTAATCTGGGCTGATATTTAAGGATGTGCAACCTCACAGCACCCATAGCATTAAGCAAGTGAGCTAACCACTAAGTGTCCACAGCAGCGTGGCTTAGGAGGCCTACCAGGAAGCTATTACTGGACTTTGATGGTCATCCTTTGAAGCTTCCTGCCCATTTCTTTTTCTTTCTTTCTGTTAATGATTAAAACATTCCTTGCTTTCTCAGCAGCTAGATGTGTTTAGCTCCTGAGAGTTCTACATTAAATTCTATATTTTGTGGCAAGGCATCCAAAACATCAGTCAGTCTGGTACATTACATCTATTAGCGGCGAGAATTAGGAGTGGCGCCCTCTCGCGAGTGATGTCACGGCCAGGACGCCGCTCGCTCCGGCTCGCTCGGCTGCCGCGCGCGCTCGTTCCCTTCGTGTATGCTAGGGGTATGGGTGGCTCGAGCCGTACGTATTGAAGAATACGTGGGCTTCTTTCAGCTGCCATACCTTAACCACAGTTTCTTCTTCAAAAGCATGTGAGTCGAGAAACTTTGCGGCTTGGATATCGCAAGCTAAGTAGCGTTAAAGGGGTCTACTAGGTTTTGCAATGCATATATGCGCTGTGTCTATCGGTAAATTTTGACTAAAAAAGAATATCTACAAATTCAACGCGCGAAGTTGTGTACGATGCTTCGCTAAACACTTAACATTCCTTTAGTATTTAGCTATGAGAGGCATTGCGTTTTACGTGGAAGAAAAATTTGGTAATTGGCATCAACGTGTTATCCGATGTTAGAAAGACACTGCCCAGCGAAGCTGTCATCATGATTCCTATTACTCTGGTGTGTTGTTCTATTCAAATATGGCCATTCATTAATGCGTACAAAAATAGTTAGGCGCGCATTTCTTATGAAAAAGTTTGCTGCTACTTTAATGCCCCTCTGAAACAGGCCTCCAAAAAACGAATTGCTCATGGCTGCTAACACGACGGCGCGTCATGTAGAGTATTTACGTAGTTAATTCACAAACACCATAGTAGCAATCACCTGAGAGAAAAGTTTCGTTGTTAAGATCGAGAGCCACTCAATTGAAAGTGATGAAATGTTTCATAGTGGCCCTCAGTAGCCTTTATCGACAATATGGCACACCCCTGATCACGTAACGGTAGCAATCGACTGTCCGTATGGCGAGGCACGCTACGTTCGCGAAACCCATCAGTTCACTACAACTTCGAATTAAAACCATAAAGCATTTTTTTACAGCGCCAACTGGAATGGCTAAAGTATTCTCGAGCTATACACCGCAGATTAGATTGCCTACAAAAGGAAAATTCAAGCACCTTCTGTCTCACCATGTCTCGATCCAGCGTTATTTAATTATACAAACGGATAACTATTCGCTTCGTCGGTACATAAAAGAGAACCTTGCAGGCTAAATTAAGTTTGCTCCAATCCAATTGCAAACATTCATAAAGAAAGCACCACAAGCCTTGCATATACTTTCACTTGATTTCTGACCCTCCACCGGGTGAATTTCGATATCTTCAATATGTCCCATACGACTAGTCATTTACGCTTCGACTTCTTTCTGGCTGCAGCTATGCGGTCCAGCAGGCATACTTCACTAAAAAAATTGGGCCGAGCAGCCTGTGTCAGTTCGCCAAACAGTTTCGTCATGTATATTCCTCAAGCAACAAGCACCAGTAAATTTCTCAAGTGAGTTTGATTTGATTTATTAATTTCAATTTACACACACACACATGTACAGAGGAGTGGTAAATGGAGGTGGATGAGGGAAAAAAGCCGCACAGACGCGGCTTGAGGTAACCTCACCCTCTTAGGTACAATATGGCTGCATGGGGTAACACATCAGGCGCCATATAAATTACGTTTATATAGTGGCCATAAAACATTGCAGTTATAGAATATATGAAAGAACAGTGAAATATTTCCACAATAACAATGCACAACACACTGCGGCATAGAAATAAATAAGTGATATACACTTGGTAACATAGACAAAAAAAAAAAGAGGAACATAACATCATTATTAATCATTAACAAACGCGCTCTAAAGAGGTGAGTTGAACGTGTAGCACGGGAAAGGGAATATATATTGGTACATTCCTATTTGTACTCTGCAAATAGCTGTAAGCCTTCATTAACTTTACTTCAAATTTCTGCCGCTTAAAAAAAATAAACACGTGAAGAACCGCCTAATGTTGACAAGCAGTTAAAGAAGCAAGTGAGGCGTGGAGTATCTAAGCTCCAGTATTAGTTAAGTCCCCGTGCTACTGCCGAGCGTTTCTGTGAGGAAATGCAAAAAATCGATATTATACCATGAACTACTCGTCGTGAGCAAACCTGTTTTAGCGCAATAAAATCAACGTAACTGCTGTAGAAGTCATATATAGCCAGCTTTGGGACATACTTGTTGCACCGCGGCAGGTATGGTATCATAACTGGATTCCTATAGGCTATGCTTTTGCGATTGTCTATCCGCGTATGAAAAAACCGCAATGGGCTGGTCTGCGTCGCTTCGGCTGGCACTGTAGCGTTGCCTTCGAGAGCTGCATTGTTGTCTAAGAAATTAGCTCTTTGAATAAATGTTCGCAAAGGAAGACGTTGTAAAAATATATTTGAGACTACCACCATAAGTATACAAGCAGAGAGAACGAGGGCGAACAAACGAAAACACCGCAGAAAGCGCCCGGACAACGCCCGAACCGTAGCAGACGACAGGCGCGAGTCCGTGCCCTGACGTCACGCGAGCGGCGCTCGCAGCGCCGCTCGCGTTCATTCTTGGGGCTAATAGGGCAGGGCTAGTGATGGCGTCATGAAGATGTCCGGTCATTCAGGCGAGACTATTGGCCAGCAACTTTGGTGTGCCTGAACAGGCAGGGTGTCTCAACCTCATTTGATACTTGGCGATGACCAGCTGGGCATCTTGCTAAACAGCCCAGTCAGAGAACTCTTTGCCCCGCAGTAAGGAAAGCTGGAGATGCTGCAATTCTAGCCAGAATGAAATATTTTCATATCCTGTGCATAGGATTGAACGCATTTTGTATCACCCGACAATGAAAAGGCTCTAAACTGCAATCTTGAGTCACTGAGGCCCGCCAGAACATGACACCCCAGATCCAGTGACCATCCAGTGACCTGTGTCACTGGATGTAAATTCACGCAAAGGTGCCATCTCCTCAGTCGATCGCTTTCGAGGCTACGAGATACAATCACTTTCGTGCTTCGCACCGGATGTGTCGGCATCTATAGTGATAATGTGCGCTGGAGGAACAACATTGCAGTAGTGGAATGCTGCAGCTTCACGTCTTGTGATGGGTTATGCAAAATTTCACTAAAGTGATCGTGTTTTCGAAAGTGATCAGCTGGGAATACCGCTTCATTGCAGTGGCATCATCAAAGACGAATGCGTGGGATGCACTTCATGCTTTGTCAAAGCAGGCTAATGGAATTTTGACCGTAAAGCTTCATTTTTTGATGCATTCCTTATCTGTGCTGGGTCATTTTGCAAGAACCCACTGATTTCGTTATTGTGGGGTTCAACTGTACATGCACTGTAAAAAAAAAAAAAAATGGCGAGCTGGTAAATTTTTGGCTGTTGATTCATTGTGTGGCGGCAGGGCTCCTGGGTCAAAGACTGAAGAACATTCGCTGAGAACAAATTCACAATCAACCAACAATTTCACATTCTTCACGCAGTGGCCGTTGTTTCAATGCAAGGGGCCACATTTCATTTTCTTACGGACAACTGGGGACCCAAGACTAGGGTTTGAGGTTATTTCACATATACATGCAGTATAGGGGCAATACTCTACTAAAACATTAACACGAATTTGTAAAAATTGGAAAAGGTTCCGGAGATCAGTGAAATCGCAAAGATATAATCTCGCTGACCACGCACATGCTAAGCAGAGCCCTTAGAGAGCTGGGCCAGTAAATACTGTACTAATTTTGTGACAAATGCTCGGTATGCCAGGAGCATCCCGTTTGAGGATATTGAGGATGCAGTAACTTTCTTAGGGCTTAGTTGGAATACAGTCACTTTCACGCTACTCGGAACTAGGCACGCCGGTAAGAATGTCCCTGGAACTTTGTCAAGGCACTCCCATGTTTGATCCTAATGCAAGGTCAGAATCCCGCCATCTGAGGAGTTTAAAACTGGCTCTGATGTTAGTAGAGATCCTTAGTGAAAATGTACTGTACCACAACATTCTGCTTTCACTTTTTGGGGATACTGCAGCTGCACACAAAGTACAGAAACCTTTCAATAGTGACTTTTCCCTGGCATGCTTGCAGTTGAGATTCGCAGGTGTCAGGAACCGGTTGCAAAGATATTTCAAAATTATATGAAAAATGTGTGAAGTTAGCATTACAGCAAAATAAAATTGTGACATCTGTTAATTTGAGACTATTGCAGTTCAAATTAATGAGGGTTTGCTTCATTCTCGGAGTAGTTTATGTGCATTTCCCTCTGAAACGTCCGCATTTTTGTCATACCTGCGTTACACCGAGATGATTTCCTGTTCATCTTGTCTGTTTGCCTGCATGTTCTTAACAGGAGTTCTTTATCTGGTCTTGGACTGCAGTGACATCCTATGTCCCGCCACTTTCACATGGATTTTTTAGCAAAAGCGATTTCTGTCCTCATCTTGTGTCCTGGTCTCGTAGCACCACGCCCTGCACCAGTGCAGCGTCCTGCAGGGCGGCTGTCGATGGCCACCAAACCCAGGGCAGTCCTCGGGCGACCCAGTGCTGCAACTAGGACAGCGGCAGACACCACGTTTGCCAGGAATGCGCAGGCACCAGCGAGACCATCGCTCGCCCCAAAAGGTGTCGAGCGACCAAAGGTGATTACTAATTGTTACCAACCAGTGGACATGCTGTTTGTCCTTCAGAGGCTTAGAGACCACCGACAGTCTTAGAGTGGGATAAACAAACAGAAAATGTAACTGCGCTTAATGACCCACAAATAATTGCTTAACATTGCCCCCTCACCCCCTAATGAATAGGACTATGAACAGAACTACTGTATTGGATAAAATCTGGAGAGCAGCTGACAGTCCTGCAGATTTCAGTCGAATGCCCTCATTTTCATGGCGAAAAGGTATGCTGCTAAAACAACTTTTACGCATGATGTACCTCTTCACCGTGCACTATTTTCACTAAAGAAATGTTTCCTGTAGAAACTGCTTCAAAATACTTCAAACAACTTATAGCCAAATAATTTACCATCGGAACCACCATTCTTCTCTGCTCAAGTGACGATGAATATGAGTAAGATCTGTGCAAACTTTCTCAGCATTTGTTCATTCAAAACCATTAGAGATGGGCTCGCAGTAATGATATAATTTTCGCATCTTCTCTTGACAATCTAAAATGCGTCACTGTATTTACTTGAGCGTAACACAACTGTTATTGTAAAACGAGTGGTTTCAGTCATTTGAAAAAAAAAAAATAATATAACTGTGAATGTAACACGAGATGAATGGACAAAGAAATAGCGCCTCTTGCAAGGTATCTCAATTGGGAAGTGTTCTCTTCACTTACAATGTCTTAGGCGGAGGCAGAACTTTCCTTGGGCGGTATTCTAGGGCGATCACTTTTGGAAGTAGCTTCACTTTTGTGAAATTTTGTGTAACCCGACAAGTGTCTATGGCATGGTGCCCAGGGCGCCGTTGGCCGTATACTTCGAAGGGTTCGGTGCCAGGATGAGCAGAATCTCTCGAAAGCAAAACTCTCTGAAAGTTATTGTGCAAAACTCTCTGACAGTTGTTGTCAGAGAATCAAGTAATCTTCTGTGTGGTTGAGCTCACTTGAGATTATGTGCATCTTAAAAGACAGCACAACCATTTCAGTCAGGGGCAGTACCGGGTCTCTACTACGTACACAAAGCCCGTTCGTCCTGCCTTGCATTTAAAGAGCCTCCCGTGGGTCCCGCCATCCACGAATTGCTGACCTGTTGACATCGAATTGCCAAGCCTCGGTGGAGCTTGCCAAGTCCCTGGCCATCAAAAATAATGGGCATGTGAATGAGCTGAATCACTAACGTCACATATGAATGGCATTGAAGCATGCAAGGCTACAGGGTACTGTGCCACGATAACTGTAACGTCAGTCACAGGCACAGCAAAAATGTTCTCGATTCGAACAAAAAAATAAGTGACTGGTTAACTTGGACCGTAAATGGGTGGGATCGAGACTTAGAGGTGCAGGTTGCCATTGCTACACTAAAAATTATGGGGTTTAGAATAAAGTGGTCAGTTCTGTAAATTTGAGTGTGATCAGTATACAGTTCAATGAACAAAAAAAACTTGCATTACAATAGAGTATATATGGCACAGTAAAACCTCGTTAAACCGTACCTGCTTAAACAGTAGTTTCGTTTTAAAGTAGTAAAGTCAAATCCCCGACTCAGCAGCCATTGAACATAATCTGTGTTGTATCTGCATGTACATATCCATTAACACATAGTGTTTCCACTTTTTATCGCACAAACACGGCAGTACGTCGTCTCGATCGGGTGGCCCAGCAGAACAAGCCTCAGAGATGACAACAGGGGCCTCCAGGCGGCACCATGTGCGTTTGCGCGTGAAGCCACATCATCATTTTGGCGACGTGCCAGAGAGCGTTGTGGCGTCATGTAAACAAGGACTCGCGTCATGCCGAAGCTCGGATAAAAAACACACCGGTTGCTCAGCATAGAAGAAAAATTACATAGTTCGTGCTATTAAACGTGACATGAAGAAGCTGGCGCTGGCACGCGACAGGGATCTACTGTTGACTACGGTGTGGAACATTTGGAATTCAAATAAGTTGCACGGCAACGCTGCTGCGACCGTGAAGAGATGTCGGCTACGAGGTTCGACTTTTCACTATCATTGCCTCTGTTGTTGCCGAAGTGTCAATTAGCGACAGTGATGAGGACGACACTGAAAGCAACAGCACAGGCGATTCAGGCCCGACAGTGGCAGAAGCTGCACGTTACGTCTGCCTCATGAATGCAGTCGTTGCGACAAGAACAGCACCCCGCAACGAAAAAGGCGCCCTGCGACTTCTACAGTGCTACCACCTGCGTGCACGGAGAACATGCAACGCCAACAAGGAATCTGCCATGAGAGTGTTTGCCGAGAAGAGGGGGCTGGCTGAAAAGCTAGCTCGCAGCTTCAGTAAATTTGAGGCCGCTGTTGTCACTGCTAGGCCGCCGCGGCATGAAACGAAAATAACTTTTCTCACGTGAAATGAATAAATACTGCATGTTTTTCCCCTTTCATCACACTCTCTCCGAGTTCTGTTGTTGACCGATAAGTGGGCGATCTCATGCTATTTCGGTTAAGCAGTGCTACCGTTTAGTACATACTTTTTCTGAGCTCTGGCCAACTACGGTTTAACGAGGTTTCACTGTACTTGTCCAGTAATTTTTTTTTGTTTTTGTAACGGTGTGGGCAGCGTTCGAGCATTTCCCTTGCTTGGGTGTGAGGGCCAGTCGTAAGCTGCTGGTGCCAAGGCTGTTGTTGCTGTGCTTGTTTCTCGCCTAGTCTATATGGCAATGAATCTTCACATTTTCAGCATTATAATCCCATCGCTTCGCTTTAGTGTACCTTTATACCCTGCTATTGTTGCTTTTATGTCCCTATAGGGCATTTACAGTCGTAAATTTATTATTTTTGTAGCATACCTACCTGTCGCCTCCTTTATAAGGTTGCTGTCATGGCACATTTTGGCTTCATCAACCCTTGTCCCAGTAAACTTAATCAAGCAATAAAAAGAACACTACATACTATGGCTGCACACATGATGCAGTGCAAAAACGGCTATCTTGGTCATAGCAGCAGCAGTTGAACACTGCAGACGACTGAGTCAGCTTAAACTGATAATGTTTCAAAACTTTGTCAGTTTTGGGATAATTGGTTGATTATTAGAAGAGAATCATCATCATCAGCCTATTCATGTCCACTGCAGAATGAAGGCCTCTTCCTGCGATCTCCAATTACCCCTGTCCTGCACCAAGCGATTATAAAAAGCACCTGCAAATTTCCTAATTTCGTCACTCCACCTAGTCTTCTGCCGTCCCCTACTGCGCTTCCCTTCTCTTGAAGGGAAGAGAATATGAGGTTCAAAGTATAATTTTACTTCCGAGGGAGAACTCCAGTTGCACATCAGCCCAAATATGAGAAAATGCTCCAGAAAACTCCGAGCTCGTTCATTTGATTCCTTCGGAATCCAGTGCATTTCATTTTACTGAGATGGGATTAACTAGGCCTGAGCAGATGCTGTAATAATTCTTGTCACAATGAGCTGGCCAGAAAACTTAAAGCACTGGTGCCCGCTGTCCTTCATTTTTGCTATTTTTTGGTTTACTGAGCCTCCTTTCACGGTACGAGCTTTTTGGTACAGTTGAATCTCGATAATTTGAACTCGAAGGGGCCCAAAAATATGTTTGAATTAAAAGGACTTGTTTTTGAAGTATTCATGCACCATAGCTCGGTGCACAAAGGGTGCAAGTCTTGAAATGTTGCAGCACGCAAGCACAGAGTGAGCGAGAACCACAAAACTGCCTACACTGGCCAATGCTTGCTTCCCGCTAACGGCAGAAAACGGAACTTCAAGGAGCGGGCTAAGCTGGTGCCGGGCTGGCTGGGCTGACGGCCCCGGGGCTGGTGTGCGCGGAGACTGTGGAAAACGAGGAAGTTATGGGGAATTGCTAGGGGAAGTGGGAGGGAGTTACGGGGGAGTTGCTGGGCCACAGAAGCAGCGGAGTTGCCGAAGCCAGGACTGGGCCTCCGCTGTTGCTCCCCTCTGCATGTTCGCACATATTTTCCTTTGTCTGCTGACAGATCGGCACTGTTTACTTTCTTCGTCTTGCATTCTTAACCCGAGTCATGTCTCGGCAAGATGACATTACTTGGTGGCAAGAAGTCATTGCCACTGATCATAATTATCTTGGTGTGCTCCCTTCTGTTGTGGCGTTGGGGCGTTCAAAAGACAAGGAGAAAGACCCTGGCTGTCGTCTTAGTGTCCTTGTTTTCAGGGTCTGTCTTGTCGTACAGAATTGGATGTGGCACACTTTCTCTAACAACCTTCCCATCGGGACGTCTCAGTTCAGACGCGTCATCGTAAAAAGCAAGCGCGAACGAGACCAACCAAAGCAAGTGCGAGCGAGAGCTGACGCGAGCAGAGGATTGCGCGCAACAAGTGGTCCGGCTGAACCAGACGCAAGTACGAATAGAGCGGTCCAGCGGGCCTGCATGGTGCCAGTTCCCAGCGTGTACGTCACTGTGGAAGCCACTCTTATTGGTCTCCTCTGCTCGTGGCTGGCTTGCTGCCGCGGCTAGCCACGAACAGTCGGCCCAGGACCGATCCCTCCTGCGGCGCGTGTTTTGCTGCTTGTGTAGCTGGGGCATCATCGCACGTCGCAGAAACGGCGACATTGCCATTTGAGAGAGCATAAAATTTCTGCCACTTTTTTTTTCTCTTTCGTGCACGGCGTTGAAGGGTTTCTCCTGAGCCTTTCCTCTATAGCAGAGTCAAAGCAATGCTGGTCAGAGGTGCCACCGTGTGATTTGGCATGCTGCTGAGAGCATTGCCGAAGCGCACTATGTTCAAATTAACCATCACAAATGCTTGTGCGTTTGAATTACTGGGTGTTTTTGCCCATTGGAATACACATAACTTTGATGGGACTGCAGCATCAGTTCGAATAAACCGAAAATACAAATGAAGCATGTTCGAATTATTGAGATTCAGCTGTATTGTAGAATGCAGCTACATGCATCTACTAATTTTGGGCTACTAAAGCAGCTCAAGGGGAGACCCTACATCGAAGTTTTTTAAAAATATTTTTGAGTAGATTTTGGTGAAACTTGCGGGAGTTGTGTATTTCCATGAACTAATCAAATACATAATTGTTTTCTTGCATAGCAAATCATTTTGCAACTGAATACATTGATAGCCTGCTTGGAGATGGGCTGTTTACTAAACTATGTATGGCGTAATACTATATATTTTATCTAAAAATGAGTAATCTGAGCATGCAGTGGTACAAGAATGAATGCTCTAGACTGATTTGAATCAGTTTAATTTTTAAATGTGGACCCATTGTAACACCCAGCGCAACTTGTTACGTTTCAGATTTGTCATAATGTTCATATATATTATATGCCCACTGCAATCTCTATTTGTCCACCTTTCTGCCAAAAAAATATTGTGATAGGATATGTAGAACCAGGGATATCATCACTCCGAACAGGTGACACTGCCAGAAATGCAGTTTTGAGAGAACATTCCACAACCTGTTTGTGATAAGAGCAGAGGCCTAATCAACGAAGGACGATACAGATATCCAACCAAGCGAGAGTAAATGCTCTGCACCAGTCTGCCCAAATATCTTTGTGCATCCCATTGCTCCAATTTCTGGCTCTGAAGAGAAGGGTCTCCCCTTAACTTATTTTTCTTATTTCTCCTACCTAACACATGGGAATGGAAAAGTCTCTTCATTTGGCATCTACTGAAACAATATTGATGTTTTCTGCACTCTCAAGAAAGCCCGCCACGGTGGCTTGGCAGGTATAGTGTTACACTGCCAAGCGTGAGGTCGTGGGATCAAATCCAGGCCATGGGGGCACATGAAAGACTCCTTGGGGGTCAAAATTAATCTGGAGTTCCCCACTATGGTGTGCCTCGTAATCAAATTCTGTTTTTTGGCACATAAAGCTCCAGAACTGAATTCAATTGCACTCAAAAGAAAGTTGTTGGAATCCAGCTGTTGGAATCTGCTTTCATTGAGTCGCCTTTTAAAACGGAAATTGCTGAAAACCGGGTAAAGAAGCACCACCGTTACAACTCCTAACAAGACAAGGCAGGATGTGACAGGCACACACAGGAAGGAAAGGGTGCCCACCTGATTGCATCACCATAGATATATTGTATGCTGAGCAAAAAATGAGTGTGTGTTTAGCTCTTTCTAGCTGCTGGAAACTGTCCCATATCTAGTACACCTATTTCATAAGATCTATCGCAACAAGCAAGTAAAACATGATCTTCATATTTCAGACATCAACTTAGTCAATCAATCACTCAATCGGTTTGCAGTGGGACTGGGCTACAGGCTCAATTGATGTGCTCAAGAACCTGCAGTGCTTTCATTGTTCCAAGAGAGCAGAGGGAGCACATTGTGTGGAGGCTTCAATATGCGTCCTTAGAAATGTGCTACGAAAATATTGATGTTCCAGCTAGTAGTTTTTCCAAAAGCATTAAGCTGGTGCTCTTGTCGTTGCGTAACGACTATGGTGTTCAGCTGCTAAGCACGAGGTCATGGGATCATATCCCGTCCATGGTGGCTGCATTTCGATGAGGGCGATATGCGAAAGCACCGGTGTGCTTAGATCTGGGTGCATGTTAAAGAACCCCAGGTACAGTCGACTCCCGTTAAATACGAAGTTCACGGGGACCACAAAAAACTTCGAAATAAACGAACTTCCAATTAAGCACAAAACACAAAAAACAGCACTTTATTTGTGGCGAAATCGAGTATTTTCTTTAAGAAAAATAGTCGGTCATCTTGCTTTGCTTCTTCTTGCTGAATCGCGCTGCTGAAAGCAAGTTCTGCAGGCTGTAGATGTGGCAGAACGCTTCTTCCGCGTTACGTTCAGTGGCAAAGAAGCACTCCGCGAGAGCAAGGCCCGCAGCTACATCAGCAGCCTTAGGTTGCGGCTCGCCTTCAACGTCATCGTCGCTTTCCTGGGTCGCTTCCTGGGGCCGAATAATCTCTACAATTTCGCTATCCGTCAGCACACCGCACATTTCGACCGCCTTGTCTACGGCGATGTAATCTTCAAAATTGACGTCCCCGAGAGCATCACCAAAATCAGTGCCGTCAAGCTCACTTGTTGACGCTTCCTCCGCTGAAATTTCGGAGGCATCCTCCGAAGAAGCTCCCACAAAACCGCAAGCCCTGAAGCAGTTTGCGATTGTTTCTTGCTACACACGATCCCATGCTCGCGCCAACATGTGGATGGCACTAAACAGGCTCACCTCGTACTTTGTGGAGCTATCCATACACAAAATCATGCGCTCGAGGAGGTGCCGCCTGTACAGGACTTTAACATTCTTGATGATGCCTTGGTCCATTGGCTGCAAAACAGACGTTGTGTTTGCAGGCAAAAATGCGAGGCGTATTGCACTCAAGGCTGGCACATTCACGTGAGCACTGCAGTGATCGACAAGGAACAACACCTTGCGGTTCAAAGCAGCAAACTTGCGGTGCAATTTGCTTTCCAGCTCTTGAAGATTTCGGCCGTCATCCACGCTTTTTTGTTCGCCTCATAGTCCACAGGCAGCATCTTCACGCATTTAAACATCTCGGCTTTGCAGCTTTCCCGATCACAAGTAACCGACATCGTTCATCGTTCCGTGCCGGTCATGTTTGCCGCGATCAGCACCGACACTCTCTCCTTGCTGCATTTGCCCCCAGCACAGTCGTCGTCCTTGAATGTCAGGGTCTTCTCTGGTAGAGGCCGATAGAAGAGTGCAGTCTCATCTGCATTGAAGATGTCTTCCGGTCTGTATTCAGTGAGACATTCACGCAGCTTTCCGTCCTTCCAAGTGGCGCATGTTTCCTGGTTCACGGACGCCTTTTCACCACACACGCTCTTGAAAACCAGGTCATGGCGATCTTTAAAGCGCGTCAGCCATCCATCTGACGAAACGAAGTCATCGATCCCCAACATCGCAACAATGTCTCCGCTGAGAGGAAGTTTGTTGCTCGTGGCCTCCCTAATCCAAACCAGCCGAGCCTTCTCCAACTCTGGGTAAGCGCCGGTGCGCATTCGCTTCCGAGAAGTCTTGAACTTGTCGTTCTCAAATGCATCCATTATTGTGCGCTTGTTCTTGATGTAATTTGACAGCGTGTTCGGCTTGATCCCGTACTTCCGCGCTATGTCTTGTTTGGCGGCACCTCCCTTCTCAACTTCCTTCAACACCTTGACTTTTGTTGCCAGGTCGAGCGTGCGATAAGAGCCACGGTTTGCCATGGCTATAAACTGCGCGACTAGGTACAGTCAATTCCGAGTCGCCAGTGGAACAACCTAGCCTACGAGCTACCCGCACAAAGGCTCTCGACCAACACACGCCTCAACATACGCTGCGCATGCTGCAAAACTAATCTCGCACAATCTCGCCACTGCCAGTATACAGCGCTGCGTGCACCTATGGCACCCGCGTGGCCTCTGGCGGGAGCCGCTTCACCTCCCGCCGGAGTTGATCGCGGAGGTCACAGCAGCCGTAGCAATGAATAATCGTGCTGCTCCAAGAAGGATGGCGTTGCGGGCAGCTGCGGTGGCGATGACACCAACGCGGAGCACGGAACTGTTGCAGCACTTGAAAAATTGCACATTCTACCAAAGAATGACGGTCACCTCGAGGATCCCGGCTGAAAATTAACTTCCAATTAAACAATATTACTGGATGAGGACTTCGAATTATCGAGCGATTTCTTTTATAGGATTACATGCAAAACTTACGGGACCAGCACATCAGTTCTAATTAACTGAAAATTCCAATTAAGCGGCTTCGAATTATCGGGAGTCGACTGTAGTCCAAATTTCCGGAGTCCCTCACCACGACGTGACTCGCAATCAGATCGTGGTTTCGGCATGTAAAACCGCAATTCGTGTTCTAGTTAATCCAATTTGGATTAACTGGAACACCAATCTATATTTTGGCAGTCTTTTGCCATGGATATTGGTAAAGTTCTAGTCTTGGTAAGTTGTGTCTACTTAGAAGACATCCTGTTCTACTTCACTTTCAAACTTCAACATGTTCTAAAGTGAATAACATAAGTTTCATCTCGGTTAACTGGAAAAATTTTAATGGAAAATTTTCTAGCTGCAGATGTTTCCTGAGCTGTGTAGTCCGTGCAGAAAAGCAGGGCCCTACTTATGTTTTTACTTGAGTGCTGCACGTAAGCAACAGCACATAATGCACACCTGTGTGTCTATCAAACACAGCTGCAGACATTCCCAGGCAAGTTCAGAGCCCGTAGCAGCAGTCACTGTAACATTCTTTTTCTTAATGAGGAAAGCTGCCTTACCCTTGTTACCGTGATAACTGGCATGCACAAAGGAACCCATTAGTGTTGCTAACTCAATGGTCAAAATGTGAAATGGTATAACTGCCCATTTTTTAAAAATTGGTATAACATCTCAAGATTGCGTTTTGCCTAGAAAAGCAGTTTCGATGCACCTATATCAATCGCTAAGGGTGTGCGAATACTCAAATATCACCGAATTTCTTGGATATTCAATTCAATATTTGGCGTTTTCTTTTTTACATTGTTTAGTTAGAAATATACTGTTCGGTACTTGCACATCCCTGCTATTAACCCTTTGCGGGTCAATTTTTTTTGCCACATGTGACCACACTGGGTCGATTTTTTTTTTATTGCAGATTCCAATTCTTCTTTAGGGCCTATAATGAAAAAAAAATTTACTAATTTTTCGAGGGTGACTGTAAAGTGAGAAAAAAATATTTTGCGTTGGTATATATGTACTCTTCATTCATGAATAACAATAAAAAAGCAAATAGTTAGTTATAACAATTAAAAATTTGATGCATTGTTATACACATAGTTGAAGGCTTTGAATATGCGCACACGAGAATATTTAGCAACTCTCGCCTGTTCCTGCTCTTACACTAATATTTACATCGACAGCGTAATCGAACTGCGTAGGTGCACGCACTCGAGAAAACTCTGTGGTTGTATGCCTGTCAAAAAAAAGCAAAGCGTGTGACAAACCTCCGCTAATCGTCATCATATCGGCAACCAGAGGCAATTAGTTTTCGCGAGTGTCCAAAAAAAAAAAGCAACAGAAACGCATGCACGACGGCATCCTTCCTATGCTCACCCCTGTGAGCACTAAACGAGTGAGCAACAAGCGGTAGCCCTTTGAGCAATTAGTAACGAGATAGCCATCAGTTTTGTAGGCGAAAGAAGCTGTAACCGCCCGTGGAACAAAACCCAAACCGCCTCCCGCCTGCACGCATGCCAATGCGCGAGTGGCAGTATATAGACGTGTGGGAGGGAACTAGCTCTAAAACAAACAATGCAACAAAAACCGAGAGAGAGAGGTGCGCGAAAGAAATTCGCTGTATTCTCACATAGTAGCAGCACATGATAGAAAAGAAAAAGTTAGGAAATTGGTGTGCTTTTTAAATGTACAGATGACACCGTAAATATACGGCATAGGCCATTTTTGGACTTGTTCACGGCGCCGTATATTTACGTCATTGAGCCTCAGAGTTAATTTAGTCAGTACATCTGTAGAAACGACAAATACAGATATATCCCTCTTTGCATAAAATGTGGGCATGGCAATAAACTCTGCCACAGTGCCTTGAGGAATTTTACCAAGGCAATTTACTGGCTAATTAGTTGCCAGAAAAGTCACTAATGAGTCATCAAGACTTCAGAAAGACAAAGCTGTCATTAGGTGACTGAATGCTCTCTAGACAAGACTTTCTTGTCAAATTACCATCATGAACCTCATGCGATTGAGTTGCTCTCAACCACTTTTTCTAGCCTGGGTCTGCCTCTGGGGTGTCGAAACCTGCTCGAAGGGTGTCAATGCCATCTGCGCCCACCGTGACCCAGCGGCCAGCAGCCCAATTGGTGCCAGCTTTGCCCGAGCCACGTAGGCCACTTGGACCGTCTGCAGGAGCAACTGCTGCTTCGAGGAGAAGCCTCCAGCCAGGTTGGCACCCAATTGGCCTCTTCATCTTGCGTGACCTCAGTTCAATTCAGTATTGTCATGCATGGAAAGGCATGGAAAAAAGTGACTGTATACACCGTATTTATGCTTCAGCCAGAGTGCAAAATAGGCACTCGCTTGCGCCAAGTGTCCAGACACTTGATCTTTCTCGTGGTAGCTTGTCTTTTCAGCATCTGTCGATGTTATCATGACACTACTCCCAGCAGCAAAAGCACCATCCTGGTGCTGTTAAATATCAAAGATGTCTGGACAGTTGTAGGGCTTGAGCCGTGCGACATGGACAATGTCGCTGGTTGTCGCAGCGGAGGACGTAGTGGGCGTGGCTAGAATGATTTCATAGGTGACATCGGTCACTTGACTGAACACGCAATATTGTTCTGTGTAACAGGAGAGTAGTCTTTCATAAACGTGAACTTTACGGAATGGTGACCAAAGCAACATGAGGAGCTGGGCAAAAAGTTAACATCAGTGATGGAGGTCATACTGCTTGCTTCTGGTTCTCTTGAGATACTTGCAATATATTTTCTTTAAGCACATGCTCTCGGGGATATATTGCAAACCCTTAATGTGGACGGTGATAATTCAGACTTGTTTGGTTATTTGCACAGCCGCTGACCCCATAGACTTCATTTTTAAGGATGACCGAAATTTTGGATACCTTACAGCGTGCCACGTGACTGCCAGACTTATGCTAATTTAGCCACCAAGTCGAGCAGAAATAGCAATGTATTTTGTTTTTGATATGTCACCGACATGGTTGTCGGCCGTGTTGCCAGCACCTTCTCGATACTGAAACTAGCGAAGCCTATTCAGTCCACTAGTTGCTGATTCTGCCCACACTTTAGGACAAGCCAAGTCGAGCCAATAAGTTGTGAAGGCAGCACTTGCAATTTGTTGCAGAAGTTCTGTGCATACAACCCTCGTTAACTTAGGTGTTAAATAGCCAGATGTTCCTACGCAATTTCAAGCAATGGCAAATTCTGCCAACTGCACCCTTGATGTCAGCACTGATGAGGGCAATGAGGCCGCTTTTGGCTTCCACTTTTGGCTACCCGCAGGCTGCCAAAGCCAGCCCGAGTTGCTTCACCCACCGTGTGACACACTTCCGCTGCGCTTTTGTTTTACTACCCGTGTGCTGCCAGAACCAGCCAGGACAATTTTGGTCTGGCTACTTTCTACAAGTTCTCTGGCTAGCATATGACCAAAAAAAGGGGTAATTAGCGCTCACTGCTGTCCTTGTGGGGACTTGACCGATTGCAATGCAGGTGCTTGAGGACCTTTACCTTGCTTAGCCAGCTGGCTATGGTCACCTTCAGTCTTCATTACTTCTAGTGTTATCACCTAAGGTCCTAACGCCTTGCAAGGCAGTCCAATATGAGTGGTGGCCAACCTTTTCAAGCTCTGTGCATGCATGCATGTGGGCATGTGTGTGTGTGTGTGTGTGTGTGTGTGTGTGTGTGTGTGTGTGTGTGTGTGTGTGTGTGTGTGTGTGTGTGTGTGTGTGTGTGTGTGTATCCACCTATCCATCCATCCCTTGAAACCTTCTTTTCGGTCATGAACAGTGTGCCGTGCTCTCATGCGGGCATGCTATATCTGCGTTGGGTTCCGTGCAAGTTGTGGACTCTCATTCCCACACATTGCAGTGCCTTTGCAGTTCGTCTTTCTCTGGTGATATTGACGATATGCCACAGTATCTCCCTTTCCTGTAGTTAGCGACGGGAACTGCCCAAATGTCCGAATAATCGGTAGTCCAAAATACTGGACTCCCAAAAATAAGTGACTTTATTCCACAAGTGGCCAAATAAGGTATGCCATATTCTCGAATAGTCACTTTTAGAGATACCTTCAATTTCACCTGACTATAGCGCAAGACGCATCAGTCTATGAGCAAGGTCGGCCTTTGCCAATGTCGGCCTTTGCCAATGTCAGCCTTTGCCAGGCACCCTATCCTGTCTTATCACTGCAGGCAAATGTGTCCAGTGCTAGTCATAAGAAAGATCTGCCCTACATGCGCTGGCGCTTGTAACCACGCTATTATGGCCCGACCTCCATGCAATTTGTTTACAGGTGCTTACTAGTAAGATACCATCCACGAAGAATTCTCTGGGAATTTGTTACGTTGTATTTACTTCTGAAACCTTAAAATGTAGAATTAACAAAATTAACTATTTAACCCAAGTTTTTCACTGCAAGTACAACTTCGTTATATCGCGGTTTGACTGTATTTAAAACCTGTTTAACCTGTTTAAAAACTGTTTTAACGAAGCAAAATCGTTCTGCCAATGGATATAATGTGCATATATAATGGATATACGAGCAAGTGCCTTCTGCTGGCTTCTGCACTAGTTTGGTGTGGCAGTTAAAAATTCTCACATTGAATACGCTGTTGAGCAATGCTGGTCTTTCTCACCAGAGCTTGGCTGTGCACAAGCGGTACTTCTTACCTTGTGGCATCTCTTGCTGCAGCACGTAGCTGGTGAAGCTAGGCGCACTCTTCGAGATCATGATCTCCGAGGCCATGCCTAACTGCACCATGCCACGTATCAACGATGATGATGCTTGCACGCAGTGTGCTAAAAACCATTGCCTTCACTTCTCACTCACTGCTGCACGCCGCACTGGGTTGATGCAGCCGGACGTGACCTTGAAGATTGCGTGAAACTGGCATAATTGGCCAAGCCAAGCCAGTGCGCTCGCACAGTGGAGCTGCGGCAGCCACTGGGCCAAGAGAGCAATGGATAAGAGTTTCGCTTTCCCGGGTCAAGCGAGTCTGTGTGCACGTTCACGTTTCTGACACTGTGCCAGTCTCTGCTGGCCATATGCCTTGACAGGTTTGCAAAATCTTATGAAAGTGAAACTAGGTTTGAAAGTCGTGGAGGTTACTCGCAAATGTCTCTCTAGAATGCCGCCCCATCTGTGTAGTCGGCACACCGTGCTGTGTGCCCTGGGCTGCTCGAACATGGCTGACTGTTCGCATCATAGCATGCTAGCTGTCCCATTCGACTGCGTTGCTGTTTTGCCGGTTTGACGACGGTATGAGTGAGCCAACTGGAAAGTGGAAGCGAGAAGTCCAACTGGAACGTAAGGACGCTGTGGCGATGGCTGTTGTCTCAAGTGCTGTAAAGTCGCGTGTTCCACATGCCACAATCTTTTGCTGTTGTTTTATTAAAGTTCTATTGCATGCGCAGCCGCATGGTTTCAGCAGGCTGCCAAGCTATAGTCTTCTTCGCATGTTTAAGGTTGTGTTCACCATTGGGCATGTACTACAGTAAAGGGAAATACAGTTGAACCCAGATATACTGAAGTTTAAAGGGATCACAAAAAGTTTGATATATAGGCACTTCAATATATACCAGCCCTATACATTTGCATCGTATCGTTGAGGGCATTTTACAGCTGTTCGATATGCGCAATAATTCCTTATATGTGTGTTCGATATATCTGTGTTTGACTGTAGTCGGTACAACGAAGTAATGTATACAATGAAGCAATTTCAGCTTCCCCTTCAAATTCGGTATAACGAGGTTTGTGTGTACTTGCACACCCCGAATAGAAACGCATGGAAATGCAGTGACATAAACATGCCTAAAAAAGAAAGTTGGTATTTAAATTGCCAGCTCTGCTGCTGCTGTTTTACAAGCAGTGTATCTATATTGATCTGCGGCAAGCAATCGGAGGGGTTTGGTGTTTTACCCTACGTTGTGTGGTGCAGTGAAGCAGCTCTCATGCTCGTTCATGTGGTCACACTTGCTCGCACTGCAGTGAGTGGGGCGACCAGCGGGACGGCACGAGGCTCTGCGACCAGGCTTTCCACTGTTCCGGAGAAGGCGGCACGACAGAGTCTCCTCCCTGGTGAGATTTGCCTCTGCATGCTAGTATTGCCACATGAGCGTGAAGAACCAAATACCAGCAAAAGTAGGTTATTTGTGTTACTACTAGAGCTAACCTTGGAAGTGTTAACCAGCGCTACCATTGGCAAACTTTGGCAGTGGATGTAGAACATCCTTTCTGCCGCAGGCGTCGCGAGCATGTGAGTTTGTCACAAGTATGTTCTATTAGTTTAACTAATTCCCTATCGTGGGAATTGGTTGGAATTTTTTCTATTTTTCTTAAAACACCAATTTTTTTACTTCTTGCTGATTTGCCGCAGTGATATCTCTGCCTTCAAGGCAGGTAGAGCCATAATTTTTATTGTGGCTCGTAGCAGTGTGTGCAAAGCACACAATGGTAGGAACAGATTTTGGAACTTATGCTTTAAAATTTATCAGTTCTGCTTTAGATCAGACAATAGGGTACTCACATTCAGAACAGTGAAAATTGACTTGCTATAGAATTACTAATATTTGTTATATCAAAAAAAGTTTTCCTCCCGTTCTGTTCCTTATGCTTTCTAGTACCTAGGCATGTGCCAATATTTACAGCAGTGTTCCCTCTTAAGGGGAGACGTGAGTCTTGAACCAAATATTTTTTTATCCTTCTCGGTATGGTACTGAGACCTTTTACATTTGTGCGGTGTCATGTCCTTATCTCTAATGTGAGGTTCATTTTTGTTTATATTGTAGGTTTGAATTTCTGTGGACCCAAAATTTCGTTATTTCGAAAATTAGCCTTCGCTGAAAAATTCGAACTGGAAGAGTCGGCAAGGCAGTTGGCAGGCACTGGCTTTAGTGGCAGTGTCTGTCTTGGCAGAGGTTAAGGACAAATTATAATAGCCTGTTTTACAGAATTTTGGTCCAAAACTCTAGACAGTCTTGCTGCAAGAAAGACAATGTGATTTCCTGATGCGTCATGATAAGGGGAGTAATTAGTTCATCTGTTCACTGTGCAGTCAGTGGTGTAGTATAGTGTCGCCCCCTGTCAGATCTGTGTGTCATCGCACATGTATGTTTTGTAGTTGTTTAGCTAGATGGCGCACCCCCCTTCTGTCATGTGAAGAACATTGGACCAATCGGGAGGTGTCATCTGGCGTGTGAACCCTTTATTAGGAATAAACGGCCGAGGGTGGCCGAGTCTTCGTTCCGGTTTTCAACAGGAGCAGTTCGCTCCGCGTCTCCTTTACTGCGCTGGCGTTAGCCGCGCGTTCGCTGGTCGGGGCCCCCCGCTTGCCTGCCGCTGCCGACACATCATTTGGCGACGAGGATGGGATTCCCGCAGCGGTTCCGACCGAAGCCCCGGGAAACGAACGAGCTTCGTAAGTGAAGCGTCCCTTCCTGTGTCTGCACGGCCGGCAAATGTCGCCGACGCACTTGGCGTCGCGAGGCTTCCGAGCCTAGGCCTACTCTCCCCCTTGCTCTTCCTTGCCTATTCCTGCGGCGAGCTCCGGCTTGCCTCCTGCACGCTACCCGGCATGGCATTTACGGCGAACCTTCCCGTTTTTCTTGAAGTGCCCGGCCCTCCGTTAATTCCCTGGTACCGCTGGAAAAAAATTTTTCAGGCCCACCTCGAAGCGGCCGGCGGCGGCGACTGGACGGACGCACGGCGAGCGTCTGCGTTCGTCAGCGCTCTCTGGCGTGAGGGACAACGGAAGCACTTCGCAGCCGAGGAGCAGGAAGCAGCAAGGCAGTTAACCAGCGCAGCGTCAGCTTCAAGCGAAGCAGCAAGGCAGTTGACCGGCGCAGCGTCAACGACAAGTGATGCGGTCCCGCCAGCGTCAGAGTTTCCGAGACTCTTGCAGCGGCTTGACCGGCTGTTCGCCGCGTCAACAAATGTCCTGGCGGAACGGCACGAATTCACCAGCCGAAAGCAGCTCGAGGGAGAAGGCTTCCTGGAATTCGTGACCGCATTGAAGGAGAAGGCGGTACAGTGCGACTTCGGCACAAGCTATGACGAGCGCGTCCGAGACCAAATCATACATGGCATAGCGAACGCCAGCGTTCGCGAAAAGTTGCTGGCCCATGGCGAAACCTTGTCCCTGGACAAGGCAGAAGAACTTGGACGCTCGTTAGACACCCTGCATCGAGCGAACCGCGCGTTCGACTCGGAGAAAATACAGAGAATCGAGGCAGCTCAACTTGGCGCTCCGTCGACGAGCCAAGATGGCCGACTTCTTCCGGGGAGCCGCCAAGATGGCCGACGTAGTCCGGGAGGCCATGAAGATGGCCGACTTCTTCCGAGCAGCCGCCAAGATGGCCGACGTCTTCCAAGAGGCCGCCCAGATGATCGACATTTTCCGCGAGGCTCCTCCGGGACCCGCAATGAAGCACAGGATGCAAAGGACCCTAATTTCGACCGCAGTACATGCGATCGGTGTGGCAGCACGAAGCATATTGCCACATACAGGAATTGTCCCGCAAGGAACCGGCGGTGCAACGCCTGCCACACGTTGGGCCATTTTGCATCCGTATGCCGAAAAACCCGTACTGTTCAGCACGTCTCTTCCGCAGAGACGCTGTCTTCAACTTCCGCAGGACAGCCGTCCGCGTCTGTCTTGACGGTGAGCACTTTGGAAGCTAAAAGGGATTTACAAGTCCCGGTCATGGTTAACGACGTCGCCATGCGGCTGCTCGTGGACACAGGAGCGTCTGTCTCATTGATGACGGCCGAGGATTTTGGAAAGCACTTTGGTCGACAGCACAGACTGTCAAAAACAGCAGTGGACTTGAGGAATTTCTCCAGGCAACGCATCGACATTCAAGGCCTTTTCCAAGCCACTGTCCAGTTTCTGCAAAGGTCGTGCTCAGTCACGTTCCATGTAACGTCTACAGGAACATCACTGCTGGGTCTTGACGCCATCCAGCGCTTGGGGATACAAATCAACAGTACGTCACTGACGTGCTGCCTGGCTACGCTTCCTCCAGTACAGAGCCCCACAGGTGTGCCTCCGGGTTTTGATCACCTCTTCAGTGGCGAGTTGGGACTCGTCAAAAACTTCGTGCACCGAATACATCGACGGCAAGGTATGAAACCAGTATCATCAAAGTTGCGCAGACTACCCCTGGCTCTCCGTGACCAGGTGACAAATGAACTGCGACGTCTCGAGGACTGCGACGTCATCCAGTCTCGAGGACTGCGACGTCATCGAGCGCGTTGAGGCTTCTGAATGGGTGTCTCCACTCGTCGTGGTGCGCAAAAAGGATGGAGCCATCCGGCTCTGTGTTGACCTATGGGAACCGAATAAGGCAATTGTCATTGATGGGTATCCTTTGCCGCACGTAGAAGAGTTATTGCAAATGTTTCATGGTGCCACATATTTTTCTAAGCTGGATCTAGCATCTGCTTACCACCAGCTGTTACTGGAAGAAGGTAGTAGAGATCTCACTACATTTATAACTCATGAAGGCTTATTCAGGTTCAAGCATGTCTGTTTTGGCTTGGCATCCGCGCCAGCAGTGTTTCAGAAAATGATGTCACAAATCTTGCAGAGTTGTAAGAATGTTGTCTGTTACCTTGATGACATTTTGGTATGGGGTCGGACAAAACCTGAGCATGATGCTAATTTAAGAGAAGTCTTGCTTTGCATTTCAAACAGTGGTATGAAACTGAATGAAAAATGTGTCTTCTCTGTGAGAGAACTGACTTTTCTGGGCCATAAAATTTCAACTGAAGGCATTTCGCCTACAGAGAGCAAGGTAAAAGCAATCCTGAATGCTCCTGCTCCTACAGATATTAAGTCATTGCAATCCTTCTTAGGATTAGCTGGTTACTATGCCAAGTTCATTGATCATTATGCAGAACTTGTAGAACCGCTTCGCCTCATGCTCAGGCAAGGGCAAAATTTTGTTTGGTCTGATGATGCACAACGTAGCTTCAATCGGTTGAAAGCTCGTCTTACATGTTCCCCTGTCATTAAGATTTTCAACCCTGAATTGCCTGTGGTAGTCACGACTGATGCATCTGATGTTGGTGCTGTGTTACAGCAACCGTATGGTTCTAAGCTAGAAACTGTAGCTTTTGCATCTAGAACTTTGTCTGTAGCTGAACGAAAGTATTCTGTAGGAGAGCATGAAGCGCTAGCATGTCTGTTTGCATGTGAAAAATGGCATGTGTACCGCTGGGGTAGACAGTTCACTCTTCGAACTGACCATCAAGCAGTAGTTGCATTACTGTCCGCTGGCGACTCAGGTCGTCGACCTCTTCGCATTTCAAGATGGTCAGCCAGGCTCCTGTATTACAACTTTCAGATTGAATATTGCAAAGGATCAGAAAACCTAGTCGCTGATGCCTTGTCTAGACTTCCTGTAAAGGATTCGCAGAATGTAGTTCAGGAGGAAGAAATGGTATCCTTGGTCACATCAGTCGTTGACAAGGAAACAGTGCAACTTGCAACGAGTACAGATGAGACGCTTCAGAAGGTCAGTAAATGCCTAGCAGAGGGTTGGCCTTCTAAGAAAAACATAGACAATGCTTTAATAGCTTACTTTCATGTGAATGAAGAATTGTCGTTTGTAGATGGATTACTCATGCGTGGTGATCGTGTGGTAATACCCAGTGTCCTCATACCTACATTTCTACAGCTGGCACATGAAAATCATCAGGGCATAATACGTACTAAGCAGCTTCTTCGTGAACGCTATTGGTGGCCCCAGATGGATAGCACTGTTGAACAGTATGTAAAGCATTGTCATGTATGTAAGCTGGCAGACAAGTCTGCAAAGCCTCATGTAGCTCCATTGCAACCAGTTGAATGGCCGAACGGGCCTTGGCAGAAATTGGGAATGGACATCATTGGCCCATTAAACACGTCCTACCCTAGGTATCTAGTCACCCTTGTCGACTACTACTCAAAGTGGCCAGAAGTACTTGGTACTAATTCCATCTCCACAGATGATGTCATTAAGCTTCTTGACTGGGCTTTCAGCCGTGAAGGGTTGCCAGACTCTATAGTTACAGACAATGGTCCACAGTTTGTCTCAAAACAATTCCAAGATTACCTAAAGGAAAAATGAATCGCTCATTTTTTCTCCTCCAAGTATTATCCTCAGGGAAATGGTCAAATAGAAAGGTTCAACCGAGTCATTAAGGAACACCTGCAGGTAGCCAGGCTTGAAGGTCGAGATGCTTCGAAAAGCATTTCAGAATTTTTGGGTTCTTATAGGATTACGCCACATGCTACAACGGGTCTCTCCCCAGCCCTCCTACTTCATGGTCGTCAACCTCGTTCAAAGATAGATATTAGCAACTTCAGGTTGCATAAGCACATAACGGTTCAGGACAGTTCTCTTCCGCAAGTTCGCGAGAGAGTCTCGCAGAAACAGCGGCAAACTAAACAGTATGTAGACAAACGCAGAGGTGCTCGGGCAACTCGTATCAAGGTGGGAGACACCGTCAAAGTAAAACTTGCCAAGAAAGGATTTTTTAAGTACAGTACGCCTCGTACAGTTAAGGCCCAGGTAGGACCATCCTCTTTGGTACTCAGTGATGGGAAGACGTGGAATGCGTCTAAGTTAACCACAGTAGTAGATAATTCAAACCATAGTACATTGTCCACGACTGACAAAGATTTTTTGTACTCGTATTCAAACCTGGATAGTCATTCCGATGACTCGTCTGGCGTGACATCGTCCTTTCATAGGCATCACTTAAGTAGTGCATCTGACTGTATCGCTTCCGAGTCTACACAGTCAGCAATAGTTTCAGATTCCGTGGGGGAATCTGTAGTATCCCAGGACTTGTTGGGACTTCGAGAGGAGCGTCCTGGGCAACCCTCTCCAGCTTCGAACGACAACCACATTCAACTTTCCAACCAGGGGAGGGAAATAGTAGTGGGACGACTGGGTCTTTAAAGTCGACTGAAACGCGTCGCAACCCTCAAAGTTCTTCTGAGGTACGCACGCGTCCTCATCGTGTCAAAAAACGGCCTCCGCGGCTTGACGATTATGTTTCCTGAATGCAGAGCGTTTTGCCGTCTTCGAAATGCCACGGCTAGGGGCCTCGCTGTGACATTTAGGAGGCAGTTCACATTTTTCGTTCACACAGGTAAAATGTGTTCCTTGTTGCGGTACAGTGAGTTTTGTGCCGTGTTCCTTGTTGAACTTTGTTTGAGTGACTGCCTGTGTTTTAGTGCCCAAGACTGGTGCGCGTGTATGTGAACTTGGGCGAGGACGGATTGAATTTTTTGTGGACTTAAGTGCGTGCTTTGTGTGCAACTGGTGCGCGTGTGTGAACATGGGGGGGAATGAACTGTAATCGCCTTTGGACTTAAGTGCGCGTCTTGTGTGCGCGTTTCACTGTATGTTTACTTTGTTTCCAGGGGGGGATGATGTAGTATAGTGTCGCCCCCTGTCAGATCTGTGTGTCATCGCACATGTATGTTTTGTAGTTGTTTAGCTAGATGGCGCACCCCCCTTCTGTCATGTGAAGAACATTGGACCAATCGGGAGGTGTCATCTGGCGTGTGAACCCTTTATTAGGAATAAACGGCCGAGGGTGGCCGAGTCTTCGTTCCGGTTTTCAACGGGAGCAGTTCGCTCCGCGTCTCCTTTACTGCGCCGGCGTTAGCCGCGCGTTCGCTGGTCGGGGCCCCCCGCTTGCCTGCCGCTGCCGACACAACAAGTGGTACTCCGCTTTTGCATAAAAATTCAATCTCAGGCTTGAAGCACACGCACAATATAATTATTACCTGCATGCATTACGAGCAAATGAGCATTCCGAGTTTTTAGACATTGCTACCGGAATGCGGCAAGTCGAATGTCTTGTCCAACATGGTAGTAAATTCAACCAAGTGGGGTAGCCTCTAGCAATATGTGCACATGGTAAGTGAAATGAAGGCATATTGACCATGCAAGGGGATCACTTCACCTCAAGCTCAATGTCTGTTGCTTTTTCTTGGCCACAGCTCGACAGGACCATTAAACTTGTTAAAAGCAAGATAGTGCAGTTGTGCCATTTATTCAGCACTTGGGACATGCAATGCAGGTGCCAGGCGGTCTGTGGCTGCCGTTCCAAGGGCCATGACCACAGCGAGCCAGCCAGTGGCTGCCCAGCCCAAGGCCAAGACTGGGCTGCCTGTAGGTCCAGTTGTGCAGCCGTCGCAGTTACCCCGCTCACGGCTCAGGCCACCCAGCAATCGAGGTAATTTGGTGCGAGATTCCCGACCAGTCGGGAATAACCGGAATGGACAGTGGGGGTAGTGGCAGTGGTAGTGGCAGCCCATTTTACTTTTTATTTCATCATCATCATCAGCCTGGCTACGCCCACCACAGGGCAAAGGCCTCTCCCATATTCTCCAACTACCCCCGTCATGTGCTAATTGTGGCCATGCTGTCCCTGCAAACTTCTTAATCTCATCCGCCCACCTAACTTTCTGCCACCCCCTGCTACACTTCCCTTCCCTTGCAATCCAGTCCGTAACCAATAATTACCATCGGTTATCATCCCTCCTCATTACATGTCCTGCCCATGCCTATTTCTTTTTCTTGGTTTCAACTAAGATGTCATTACCTCGCGTTTGTTCCGTCACCCAATCTGCTCTTTTCTTATCCCTTAACATTACACCTATCATTCTTCTTTCCGTAGCTCATTGCGTCATCCTCAAAATAAGTAGAACCCTTTTTGTAAGCCTCCAGGTCTCCACTTTTATTTATTGGCCGAAAAATCAATAATCGCCTTCTGCGTGTTTTCTGTGAAGGCCACAGTTGCCATACTCTGCTTCATTGCACAGACACAATGCATGGAATCCTCTTTGCCGTTTTTAAAACTGAAGACTCATATGAAATCCACTGCTTTCATTACTTATGGTGTGGAGCTCTCCTGCTGTTTGTCTGTCTTCACAACTTGCCCCTTTGTCCACAGGCTGGTCACCTAGTTCTTTGGTAATAATTCCTTCATAAGTTAGGGCACCACACACTGATGCACTGCTGTCGACGTCGACGTATTTGCTAAAACTGATATCTCGCAGTGCGCCACGCACTAATGCAGGAATGAGCTCCTCGGCTCCATTGTCTCCTCTTTCTTGCATGGTTCCATCTGCAAAGCCATAGTGGCAGAAACAGTGTGCAATTCTAGCAGCCGTAACATGATCCCATGTGTGGACCAACATTTGCATTGCATTTAGCAGCCAAGTTTCTGACGATGCCCTGATCCATTGGCTATAGGGCCGCAGTCATGTTGGCGGGAAAGAAAACTAACCTTGTGGCTTTGGGTTCAACGTCAACTTTGGGAGCTGAACAGTTGTCCACGATGAGAACTTTTCTGCTGCTAAGTTCCATTCTTCTGTCGAAATTCAGAAGCCACTTTCTAAATAGCTTCCCCATCGTCCACACCTTTCTGTTGGCAGCATATTCGGTCGGCAGAGTCGGTATGTTTTTCAAACACCGGGGTTTCTGCATTTTGCTGACATAGAAAAGTGTGGCTTTTCTATCTGTCATACTTGCGGCAACCAACACAGTGTTCCACACTTCGCTGCATTAGCCACCAGTGCAGCTGTCCACTTTGTAAATGATAGTCTTGTCTGGCTGCAGCTTGAAGAAGGATGCTGTCTCATCAGCATTGGAAATATCCCTTGGCAAGTAGCTGTCAAGATACTGCTGCAGGGCACTGCTTCTCCACATTGTGTGCATGTCGGCATCCACATGCCTTGCCTCACTGGATAATGTGCGGGAGGTAAGTTATGTCGTTCCCTAAAATGGTGGAACCAGCCTTCAGAGGTGACCAAGTCTTGGGTGTCCATGAGCTGGGCGAAATTGGTCACCTTTGTCATAAGAGACCACTCTGAGCTATGTTTCGGCTCCTCATTTCTTTCACCCAGGTAATTGCGGCATTCTCAAAATGTGTGTTCTTCACTGGGCATAGCTTTTTCCAGCTGCTGGTAATCTCTCCAACTTCGCAAACATCTTCGATAGCCTCCCTATTGTGGATGTATGTAGAAAGCATACTCCCCAATATGTTTATCTTCTTTGCGATCTCAGATTCACTGGCCTTCCCTTCGTTAAGTTGTAGCAGAATCTCAACTTTCTTCTTGATAGTCTTCGTCCAGTACTTGTCCTGCTAAGACATCTTGCACCTTTGCGGCAAGCTCGGGAGAATTGGCGTGCAGAAACCTGGCACAACGCCACCACCAGCGGCACTGAGCTTCAGTGCACGAAAGAACCAGTTGACGCAGGTCCCAGCCACTCTATCGCCAATGTCGATGCCCATTGGACGCTTCCCTTCAGACCGTGTGGCCGAACGCAGTGAGCGCGGCTATCCAAACGCCCTAATAATTGTAACGATTGGGCGGTTGTGCCATCGGTCGCTCAGCCACAAAAGATTCTAGCGAAGGTTTAAAACGACTCTTAGCAGTGTGCGATTCCTGTTATTGGTATAAGCGCTAATTTTAAAATTAACAAGTTGCATTACGCATACTCCTATGAACTCTGGACCTGACTGTGATGACCTGTTCGAATTATCTGAAACGAGTGGGGAATTAACACCCTTTCAGGGTATTACACTGGAATATAAAGCTAGGAGTTTTAGAAACACCAACAAAAACTTAACTCTGCCATCTTATTCCCCAATTTAAGGTGAAAAACTGGATTGAAATAACTGCATGAAAATATTGTTCCTTTGGGACGTTGGCCGGGAAAATAAAAATACTTACTAACCCCAAATAAATGTGTTATGCAGAATCGTATGAATGAGATTACACTATATTAGAAAAGAAACATTAATGTAAAAGTTGGCCAAATTTTGCACTGAAACCGCAATGCAGGTATGTGTGTGTGACGTTTTAGCCGCAGACAAGTTGAATCGGTAAAAGTTCCCGAAGCATGCCACGTTCTGTGCTTGGCACCTTTCAGACACAATGTAGGTACTTTCTGCTAATAACTAGGCCCGAGCAAACGCCGTGAAAATCTGTGGCGCTATGGCCAGCTGGTGTGGGAACTTAAGGTGGTGTTGGCACCTATGCTTTTTCTTTTTTTCTTTCTTTGTGTCTTTTCTGGCCTATCGAGCCTCTTTTTGCAGTAAGAGGGGTGCTTTTAGGGATGTTTGTAGTACACAGGTGAAATAATTCTATAGATTTTAATGCTGTGGAAGGCGTTGCTTGAGGGATGGATCAGTGGAAAAAAAAAAAAGAATTTTTGTTCAACTGCGATGCTTCCTTTTTGAGGAACCCATGTATGGGTTTCCTTTTTAACTTCATGCTACAGTCCAGGTGCATGACAATTTGTCCCTCTTAGAGGTGTTGCATCACCAGGTTTTTCTCACGTCTGGCTAGCTTATTTCACACTGAGACGATTAAGTTAAGCTGTATTAGTCAATGTGGCTCACCAAGACTCCTCACATGGCACTAGTGGCATTCTTGGTATCGCATTATGATAGAAAAACTGAAGATGATTGGCAGTGTCTTCATGAAGTTCCCGCATCTGCTCACCGTGATGTCAAGCATTTTGACGGCGTCTGGTAAGGGCTGGTAATTTTTTTCACTAAAGATGAACTACATTGCATTCTCACCGAGCTAGCCAAAGACTGAACGTGGCAAGTTCTCGGAATTTTCACTGCGCTACAATGGCCAGAATACATAAAAATGCTACCTTGAAATCTGACGTCATGCTTACGTACTGGAGTTCTGACTCGAAATTCCAGAAACGGAAGCTTGGTTTTCGTCCTTGGCATACAGCGGTGCTAACGCAGTTGGGGAAACGGGGTTCGCAACACGAGCATTCTTCGTGCTCGTCTGCGCCAGTGCTGCTGAATGCCACGTGTGGACTTTCACCAAGTGGCCTTTGTCTACTCTCAAGTTTCATTTTCTATTCTAGTAAGAAACCTCATACTGCGAAAATATATTTCTGGATGAATATCTTGCGAATAAAAAAATCGCTCAATGTTTCTTTTTAGCATCCTTTGATGCTTGCAACTAAATGCATATGAACAGGGAATATATTGTGCATAATGCTATTGTAGATTAATTAATCGATCGTCGCAGTGTCGGCCAGCGTTTCTCGAGTGCCTAGACGGGCCTTCAGCCCAGCGTCCTGCCTGCTGCCAGTGCCAGAGTCTCCGGTGGCGGCCCGCCTTTCATCGACCCCTGCCCGGTACATTTTGAAATGAATCTTTGGCCTCCTCTTGTTTGTGGTTTTGGACCCAGTTTTGTGAAGCGTTGCATCAGCACCTTTTACGGCTGTGATGGCCGCGTTCTTAGAATAAAAGAAAGCATCATTCTCTTTCTCCAGGTATAAAAAAATGTCACCAGCTCTTCTACATGCGCTGCATATATCTTAAATGCTAACTGCACGAAAATATTGGGCCATAGAAAAAGCCGATGCAGTGGCTTCAGAGTGACGTTACCTAGCAGCCTCCGTGCACACCTTTGTTTTTGACATACGAGTGTGTATCTAGGAAAAAGCTTGTGAACACTTTTGCACACCACAAGCCACTGGTAAAGCACAAAATTGAAACTGGCAATTTCACGTACATAGGCGCATGTCCAGTTCAGATGTTTGCCGGTGTTTTGTATCGTGCGCCATTTTCAGTTGCAGCATTTACCTTGCTGCTGCGCTTTTCTGTCAATGTTGTCTTTGCAAAATAAGTCCTTGCTCTCCCCTTCACTTCTCTGAAGTAGAAAAGAGGACAGCATTGTTCCCTAGCATCGCAAACTTCCGAGTCCATCGCAAGTCATTGCAGTTTCAAGATCGTACATGTTTAAGGTTCTCGTGTGAAACTTCTGTGCACAGCATAAGAGTAGCCAAGTTCATAATGGTGGCTGTCACAATTTCACACCTTCGCTAGGTCTGTCTGCTATATTTTCGCGATTCTAAGCAGCCGCCCTGAGAAAAAAAAGAATGCGGGCAAGCAGAGGCGATGATACATCAGGCTTTGCAAGCACATGCTGTGCCCAGAAAAGTGTTGCCTAGCAATGGAGGTGCATCTTTCTTCTTTCACCATTCTTTCTGCGGCTCTACTAGCTATGCATGCGGTGAAATGTAACCTCTGTACTCACGGGTGTGCCACATGGGCACACTTTGAACTTTCCAGACGGTGTCGTTCACGTGCGCTTGCGCTTTAACATAGTTCAGGCTCGAGTGAGACAGCTGTGGTGTCCACAGCAGGAAATGTGAATAACAAAGAAAAGCAAGAAACATTTCACTTTGGAGGCAACGTGGAGCTACCTTTTTGTTAGTGGGTTTCTCTCGTCAGCATCTGTTTTGTGCATGTTACTCAATATGGTGCTTCAGCGGTGCGTGGTGGCAGAATCTACGAAAAATAGCAACAGTACTTGTCAAGAGCCAACATCGACATTTTCGTGGATAGCTCATATGGTGACAACTTATGAACTCACGGGTTGATGGGGGAATGGTTAATTTTGGGGCTTTCACAATAATGATCTGTCAGAATAATGAAAGATTTACTGCAGTCCCCTGAGGTTTGTTATATTGAGATTTCACTGTATCGAACTTTTTGGTGGTCCCGTTCTGGCTCGATATATCCAGGTTCAACTCTGTTAGAACGAATTCTGGCACTTATCGTTCAGCTACCAAAATATTGGCACACTTTATCCAGTGACCACATTTCACCGGCTAACAAATGTTGAAAGTTATCGCTCAACACACCTGCGTTTCTGTACTGGAAGTTTCTTGAATGTTGTCTCTGCTTCTAGTCGTCTGTTTTCGCTGGTCTTGCGTGATCGGATTGTGTGTGCCATGCGAATAGCGTTGAACATTCTAGAACATACACAAGCACACGCAATTACACTGGAGAGGTCATTGAATTATGTACAGTTTTCTTTAGGTGCACCAAATTTTTAAATATTGCCTTTGGCAGATAGTAAAATTCTGACCCTAGATCTAATTTACCCTGATTCTATTGGAAGTTATCTTGGTGAACATTTTATATGATTATGATATAAACTTGGAGCGTTAAAAACACAAAAGACTTAGAAAAAGAGATACACCACAAGTGCTCACTCGCAACTGATGTTTAATGCACGTATAGAAAAATACATACATAGAAAATGGACGCTTCGCGCATGTCAAGATGAGGTACAAAAAGCAGCATACTTCTAAGACACGTGTGAGCACCGATTAATAAAATTGAATTCTTCATGTAAAAATAATTATGGTTGGCTTACACACAGCACTGTGTTTTTGGTGATATGATAGGCTTCCGAGAGTTCTCGTGTGGTTTGGTTAGGGTAACGAAACAAAGTGAGTGTTTTCGAAGATGGGTTTACAAGGACACAATTTGCAATGTAAGGTGAGATGAGAGCATGGCACGCCATTTAATGAATTTCTGTGCTCTCTGAGGCGTATGTTGATGCATCTCTCTGTTTAGCCAATGTACATATGACCGCAGCTTAGGGAATTTTGTATACTACTCCTGAGACAAAATCGGCAAAACGATTAGCATGTTTCTGGCTGCACCTTCTATCATCGATTGACATGGCCTGTGTCCTTCTGTGCACAATTGCGCAAATGTGGCAAAGCCTTTGTGCTGCTGAAAAAGCCACCCGAACACTATAACGCGTTGCCACATTTTTTAGGCCGTGTGTAATTTTATGTACATAGGAAATAACTGCCAATTTTTTGTTGCTTTCATTTTGAACAGAAGGACGACGCTCGCATTTTTCTTTCTTTGCAATGCGCACGAGCTTTTCACAAACTGACATGATGAGGTGCCTGTGGCCTTAAGGTGTTCTACTTGCATTTGGGAACTCGTGCTCAGCTTGTGCATGCAAGTTTTTTTCCAAGGCCGTGTGTAAGCACGACAGCACAATTCCACGTTTCACAATTTTTGAGTGCCTCGATGCAAAATCTAAAACCGGCTCTACAGATCATGGATTGTAGTGCCAGCAAACATGATCAGCACGAAAATTCTTACAAAAGTCAAGAAATTGTCATCTATTATTGCTCGGCAGCTCAGAGGTGAATTTTAGAGCCGTGCCTTCTTTTTAAAAGCCATCGACAATGTGATTCATTCTCTGTGACGCACGTCATCTGTCAATAAAAATCAAATAATCGTCCACATATGTGAAGACTGATAAACCCTCTTGAAGATTGGCATTTGCAGCACTAGCTACTGCTTCAAGAGAAATGGAGTTTAACACGTTCACTGCATAGCCCGTTACCATAGTTTTGATCTCTGTGCGTTGTGGCCCACCGGTGGGCCACCCGATGCTTTCCACGGGTGCGGCGTGACACACCGGTGGGGCACACTTCTGAGGCTGTTTTTTCCGCCTGCTGAAAGATGGCTCTACTGGCATTTTCCAGTCACAGCTTGCGTGGGCTACTTCAATCATGTATGTTAGCGCAGAAAATCATCATGTGGTTCACTTGGCCCGTGAATTTCCAGGAAGTTGCTTCCCCTGGGGCCGCATTTTCTAAGAATCCATTGTGCATATTCCGCTCCATTTTGCGTGACGTAAGCCTAACGGAATCGTCACACGAAAGCAGCAGTCGACCAATCACAGAAATGAAAAGCAGCAGATACCCGCGTTGACGATAGCATTCGCTATTCGTTGCGCGCTGTGGTTCAGTATGGGCTGCAAGGTGCATCCAATAGTGAGGTCCGGTCGCCAATGAGCCAATAGTCGGGTTGCTTCCCGCGGATGTTTGAACGGCACGGCTACGTCATCGAACAATAATGACCTGACGTAAAGGACCAAACGGACCATAAAGACAAAATGGATAATGTATCCTTGTAGCATACGGCATCTGGAGAATTTATCGAGTCATTTATTACCGCGACTCTGCTCGCTTCATCCCCAGTGAACGCGACTGAAGTGCGTTCTCAAGGATGTCCTTGAAAAACGGCGCCCTTTCTGTCTACAAAATTTCTGCTTTATGAAACTATAGCGCGGCCAAGAGTTTCGGTCCTTTTGGTCCGAACAGGTGCCAGAGGCGCTTGTTGCTCTCGGAACTTCGATTCATCTTTCTTTTCCTGGGCATGCGCAAGTTTCCACAATAAAGAGTTTGCGTTTTGAAGCCTTTGCCTGCTACGTTTAGTACACACCGACCAGCTCCCCTTTGTGGGGCAACGCCACGTGGCCCTGCGTTTCAGCATTCACTTAGCACCAAGACTCAAGAACGTTTTATTGAAGTACTTCCAGAATAATTTTCGTAAGAAAAAAAAAAATTCAAATCACAGAATTTGCAACTAAACGTCTTACGTGCCATTAGCTCACGATGTCTAAAACATAGTCTATGTTCAGGAGTTCTACTCGTGCAGAAGATTGAAACATGGCAAACACATAAATGGCCTTGCCGCGCAATTTGCGCAAAATGTAAGAACCTTCTTCCCCGTTACCCTTGCCTGCTCTGTACTTCTGCAAGCTCTTAGCGACGCGTAGCATCCAGTACCTCTCCTTCGGACAGACCGTGCAGGTCCATCGGCCTTTTCCAGCGTATGGGCGTACTTTGTTCTGCGTGTCCTTTCGGTCAGTGGCGAAGAGTGCGCGTGCCAACTCCTCGCGGAATTCGATGATTGGCGACGTTTTACCGTCCACCATTGAACGGACAACCCATGCATTCACAACTGCAGTTCCAACGATGAGCTCCACCGCAGCTTTCCTATACCACTTGAGCCCTTTCCGTAGGCAGGAGTAGTAGGACGTCATTTGGTCACTGTAGTCTAGGCCCTTTTTCGCCACGTTGTAGTCGAGGACTGTGCGCGGTTTCATGATCGGCTCACCCTTTCTCGTTTTTTTTCCGGTATCGACAAGGCTGGTGTCATGCTCAGTAACCGTTGTCATCATGACAACGGGCAGTTTATCCAACCACTTCAGCACCTTTACGCCATTGCGAGATTCAAGACCAATGACTTCCCTCTTTTTTTTACTGTAGCTTGTGTAACTTCTTTCCGAAGCCCCTTTCGGTTCGATCGGAGAGTGCCACACAAAAATGTATCATCTTTAAACAGGCGTGACGCAAGCGGCATACTCGCGTAGAAGTTGTGGACGAAAAGTGTGCGACCACAACCGGTGAAGCCAGCCATCAAATTTACTAGTACTTCTTCGGCATGCCCCATGCCTGCTATGGGGCCAGATTTTCCGGCATATATTTGCATTTTCAATGTATAACCTTCCTTCTTGCTGGCCTTGTATAGCTTGACTCCATACTTGTGGGCTTTACCAGGGGTGTATTGCCTAAAGGCGAGGCGCCCACGCCACAGAATCATCGTTTCGTCAATGACAATCTGTTTGCCTGGCTCCAACACTGAAGATAAATTGAGATTAATTTTTTTCCATCAGTGGTCGAATACGATAGAGACGATCCTGCTGTGCGCTCAGTTCCTCGTTATCTGCGGAATGCCAGAACCTTAGTAGCAGCAGAAACCGGTCGCGGGCCATGTTCTGGCGAATGCAGTTTACGCCCTACAGATCGCTTCTTGCCCAATAGTGCTGCAGATTAGGAAGCCTTACTAGACCCATGCAGATCAGTACACCAACGAACACTTTCATTAATTGCACATTTGTCTAAGTCCGTTTCTTCACGCACGATTTCTCTTGTAGGACGTTCGAGTCTATGTACTGCTTCCCATACCTGTTTGTCTCATGACGATCATGTCCCAAATGTCATCCGTCAAAAAAAGAGAAAACAAGCTGAGAGCATCGTTGCTAGTCGGAAGGCTGATTAGCACAGGAGGGCTCGACTATGACATCGCTCTAACTCAAGTCGTTATCACGTTCCAGCTTTCGGCAGGTAATGCAGCCTGAACATCACCCTTTTCCGAATCCTCAGATACCGCTTCACCGCAAACACTTGACTCGCCATCCCACAGCTCAGAATTTTCCAATAACTGTTCGAGGCTGTCATCGTCGCTGTTTGAACACTCAACGTTCGCTGGAGCAGAAGTTGTGCCGCACGAAGTGGATGGCAACGTATTTGGGCTGCTGTGTGTCCCGGCAGATCCGCTTCCACCGCACGATCTTCTGGTTTTCCGTACCTCCGTCGCATTTTTGACAGTCCATCATGACTTTTGAATGCTCGTAAAAAATGGAAAGCACAAGGATGTGGAGCACTAGGCTTGGCACTGAGAGTAAGCAAAGTTATTGTGAAGAGGACGGACTAATTTTTCAGCTGAGCTCTTGCACACGTTGTGAGCGCTTTTCAAAAGTACGTTGCGCATGTGGAAAGTGCCCGAACAAAAGGCTGGAGCAGGTAGCTGGAACATTTTCTGCGCCGTTTCCTGATAGCCGTTGGCTTTATCATCAGACGCATTGCAAGCGCCAATGTCAATAAATATAGGCGTGCTTTATATCTCTACTGCCATCTGTGATATCATAGTGGAAACGAATTTTCATGCATTTGTGGAAGCATATCGTCGCCGCACTGCAAGAAACGCCTCGTTGTTTGCGCCAGCACGGCTGGACTGCGTTGCGTGACCCACGGGTGGACCAAGACGCAGTGAACGTGTTAATATTGGCGCCACGCAAGAACCTATACAAACACTTGATTTCTGCATATACAGTTTTCCATGCCAAATCGCGAAGGCAGATCTTAAGTAGAATGTCAATTTCTAAAAAGCACTCAACCTAAACACTTCATCTATTACTAAACGCAAGTCTGTTGTTAGATTCTGCAGTACAATCTTCTACATGGCTTAACAATTTGCCTTGCAGCAAGGAATATTATTCCTTATTTTACATTCGCTAAAACGTTATTAATGCATGCAAGGATTGAAGTATTGACTCAAATCAAAGAAATTTTGCGTGTTACAGAAAGCAGAAAGGAAATGAACCGATAAGCATCGCATAAAAGCAGCGAGTTACTTTGCGTTTGGACATTATACGTTGTGTAATGTTAGAGAAAAAGAAACCTGGCACAATGCATGACAGTGCATTCGAAAGAAACATTATGTGATTGATAAGTACCCATGTACTAACTCAACTCTATGCACAGTGTGGAGAAAAATGTTTCGCCAAATTACTGCAAAAGGCATAATGATTTCTGAGCGAAGCAGTGCTATCTGCAAGGCTGTTCCAGAGACGAATAGTGTGAGGCAGGGGTGAAAAGTTAAATGCTTGCGTCGCACCATGTGCGCGGGCATAGGTGAACTATTGTGCAGTCTGCACGATGCGAAGACGTGGTGTTTCAAGCATGGTAGAGGTAATCCGTCATAGTGAAAGAATATCTTTCAAGTATATCTCCTCAATTTTTAATTAAATCAACTGTTATTCAATTTTCTCTTGCCACTTTTCATCAGGACATGTCTCGCAGACCCTTCTAACTCACCACTAATTGTAGAAGGAGCCTCTTTAAAAATTTGGTGCAGCTAAAAAAAAAAAATGCTGTGTATAAATAGCCTGAGTGTCTCAGCTGCAGATATTGTCACTGATGGCCGAGTGTGCTCACCAGTGTCATTGTGGTTTAAGTGTGACTTGTTTTTCTGGGCACATATTCGCCCAAAAAAGACTTAGTTCCGCAATTCAGTTTTTGCTGCTGATAACTTTTTCTAAAGAACACAAGAAGCCTCTTTGCCCATGTGCAATCAAAGCAAATTGTTGCATACATAAGTTTTCTTCAGAATACACAATGCCGTTTGAAGCCAGAAAGACAACGTTCAGGCAAATGCATGTACTACAGTGCAAATGCCACATAGCTGGAGAGAACCAGGGTAATGTTTGCTGTCATGTGGGGATACTCAGATTATTTTTGATTCTGCCTCATTAGTCTTAATAAACTACTAAACTATTATAGTTTAGATGAGAAGTGTCAATGAAAAAATTATAGAGCATGAAAAATCCCTATAAAACTTTCTGTTGCTCAATACGTTCTACATCAGTGTTTTTCTGAGCGGGAAAGAAGTTCGTGAATGTACACGAAATTCCCACGCAACTGGCTACTTGAGGCAGTCAAGGTGGGAGAGCCTCTGTATCGGTGATGAGGTGCCCCTGAAAGGAAAGCGAGGCAGCTTGCGGGAATGTTCGAGGAAGGAGAATGGTGAGCTGTAGAATAGCCAAAAGGCGCTTACGTTTGGCCCAGTGAATTCCTCAGAGTCGTCACGCACCTGCTTTTGATCTGGGGAGGAGGCTCGCGAAGCGAGTAGAGGTCTAATGCTGGGGCTGGCGCATGCCGACGATCAGCACGGGTGAGCGCAGATTACTTAGGACGACAACATGCAGAATGATGCGACTGTCCAAATGGCGAGAGCGGTTGTGAGTGAGCGCTCGCAGTGACATAGTGAGCGAGGATGGCTGAAGTTGGGGTCCGGAGGTGGCAACCGGAGCCTGGAACCTTGTTGAGAAGGAAGTGGCTGTCCAGCTGAATGAACCAAATGTCCGGCACGTCGATGTAGAATTCCCGAACACCCTACAGCCGCAGGGCATCTGCTGGACCGCGTGAAGCCACGTCACTCACGCCTTGGTAGAGTTGGTACACTGATGCTGGCATGTCTGGGCTAAGGTGTCCAGGTCACCACTTTCTGGAAGGCAGCGGGAAGAGGTAGCCTCTGTGGCCACGTTTTATTTAGGCCAGCCAGCCATTGGTGCCACGGGATCTCGGGAGCGGCCACTCAGGATAGGCGTGCTACCGTGTTCTATTCTCGCGCTACCTGCATGCGAGCCCTCTTGTTCTTCACTGGCTCTGGAAGTGATACGTAGTCGCTGTACTACACATACATAGCTAGCCCCTGGAAAGTGTGCGAGGATAGCCCCTGGAAAGTGTGTAAAGTACTCTTAAGAATGCTAGTACATCAAAACAATAAAAAACAGTGAAAAGTGAGGATGCATGGTGACACCCACCTGCTCTTTCTACAATCTTTCTCTCTGTGAGCGTGGAAATGGAGGGCAGGAGTAGTGGACAGCCCAGTTTGTAAAAGATGAAGCTGATGTGGTGGCAGAGCTGTGTTGCTTGTGACGCAGTCAACGACGCTGCATATTCTGAAAATTGGGTGAGCTGTGATCATGAAGGCTGGACCAGTGGCCATGCCCATCAATAATAGATGCCGCATCTAAATGCATATCACAAGTAAATGGCTTGGCATGTAAATGGCGCATCCCGTGGTGGAACGACGATTGTAGGATCGCTCGTAAGAAACAAAACAAAGCGTGGGGGTTGCTACGCGCCTCCCCCACTGCGGAGAATCTTGTAAACTTTAAAAAACTAAAATCCCAAGGCAGGCGAACCCGCCGACAGGCCAGAAGACAGAGCTGGCAGAAATTTTTATCAGGTATCAACTCGTACACAGATGAGGCCAAAGTCTGGAACAGGGTTAGTAGGATAAGAGGGCGACAAACATACTCCCTCCCTTTGGTAAACACACAAGGCGAAACCCTGCAAGACCAGGCAGATTCACTTGGGGAGCACTTTGAGCGTGTGTCGAGCTCAATCAATTATTCCCAGTCCTTTTTTAAACATAAAGAAATAGAACGTAAGCCAATCATACGAAAATCCAGGCAGAACGAACCGTATAACCGGCCTTTCAGTATTGCCGAGTTGAAAGCTGCCTTGAACACATGCAAAAGCACTGCACCGGGACCCGACAGAGTCATGTATGACATGATCATACTGACACACAAGTTACACTGCTTACCACTATTCAACACTATTAGGGCTTCCGGATACCTCCTATCCACATGGAACGAAGCGATTGTGGTCCCTGTTCTGAAGCACGGAAAAGACCCCTCCTTGGCGGCAAGTTACCGTCCGATAGCTCTAACTAATTGTCTGTGTAAGCTTTTTGAAAAAATGATAAAACGCAGACTTATACATTTCCTTGAGCTCAACAATATGCTCGATCCTTATCAGTGTGGATTCCGAGAAGGGCGGTCGACAACCGATCATCTTGTGCGCATGGAAGGAAATATCTGCGATGCCTTTATACATAAACAGTTTTTCCTATCGATATTCCTCGATATGGAGAAGGCATATGACACGGCATGGCGTTACGGGATCTTGCGAGACCTGTCGGAAATTGGCATCCGTGGAAATAAGCTGAACACAATTGAAAGCTATTTGTCAAATCGTACCTTCCGAGTAAAAGTCGGCAATGCACTGTCACGTCCCTTTACCCAGGAAACTGGTGTACCCCAGGGAGGCGTGCTCAGCTGCACTCTTTATTGTTAAGATGAACACGCTACGTGCTTCACTACCACCTGCCATATTTTATTCCGTATACGTAGACGATATACAAATAGGCTTCAAATCCTGCAACCTCACAGTATGCGAAAGACAGGTACAGCAGGGCTTGAACAAGGTTTCCAAGTGGGCAGACGAAAACGGATTTACGGTCAACCCCCACAAAAGTTCTTGTGTTCTCTTCACAAGAAAGAGAGGCCTGGTCCCAGATACTTATGTAGAACTGGGCGGACAACAAATTCCTGTCAACAAAGAACACAAATTCCTAGGTGTTATTCTTGACTCCAGGCTCACTTTCATTCTTCACATAAAACATGTTAAAGAAAAATGTCTTAGAACAATGACCTTACTTAAAATCCTATCCCACACAACGTGGGGTAGCGACAGACAGTGTTTATTGAATATTTACAAGAGCCTAGTTCGATCATGGTTAGATTACGGTGCCGTAGTTTATCACTCTGTGGCACCGAGCGCGCTTAAGATGTTAGACTCCGTTCACCATCTGGGTATCCGTCTGGCCACTGGCGCATTTAGAACAAGCCCTGTTAAAAGTCTATATGTAGAGTCAGATGAGTGGCCACTCCATCTTCAGAGAACAAACATCAGCTTAACGTATTTTCTCAAGGTTCGCTCTAATAAGGAACATCCGTGTTTCGCAACTGCTAACGACTTGACGTGTGAAACACTTTTCCATAACAGACCCTCTATGAGACTTCCTTTCTCATTGCGCGCAAGAGAACTTAGCACGGAAATGGATGTCCCAGTTCTCTAACAATGCCTAATGCCTCCAGCTAAGCTAGTACCACCCTAGGAGTGGCAACTGATGGAGTGTGACACATCCTTTGTAGAGGTCACTAAGAATGCGCCAGAGACACATATCAAAATGCACTTCTTGGAGCTCCAGTACAAGTACCCGTGCACAGAGTTTTACACAGACGCTTCTAAGTCGCATGCCAAGTTGTCCTACCCAGCCATTGGTCCATCCTTCTTGGAATCCGGTGTACTGCACCCTGAAACAAGTATATTTATGGCTGAGGCCCATGCACTATTGTCGGCTGTGAAACATATCAGAAAATCAAATATTCAAAAAACAATTTTATTTACACTCCTTAAACCTCGTAAAAGCCTTGAAGTCGCACTGTAAACACAGAAACCCCGTAATTACTGAGCTCTATTCCATTCTCTGTAGAGCGTATATGTCTAACCAGCATGTCATTATATGCTGGGTGCCTGGACATAGGGGCATTGAGGGAAACGTACTAGCGGACCACATGGCCACATCCATTTCATTGCATGCAGAGACTCCTACTGCTTCGGTCCCTGTCACAGACCTGAAGCCTTTCTTAAGAAGAAAACTGCGAAACCACTGGCAACGTATGTGGGACGCAGAAGTAAATAATAAACTGCACGTAATAAAGCCACAGTTAGGTTCTTGGCCCTCCGCAACAAAATCACGGCGAACAGATGTCCTATTCTGTCGCCTCAGAATAGGACACACGTTTGGCACGCATAACTTTCTACTCACTGGAAATGATCCTCCAACCTGTGGTAGATGCGGGGAGAGGCTGACCGTCCTCCACGTTCTCCTGGAGTGTCGGGCAGCCGAATCTGAAAGAAGGAAACATTTTTCCCTAGCATACCGCCAGCACATTCCCCTACATCCCGTAATGCTACTCGGCCCAGAACCTTTGACACCAACGCAGTCCTAAGTTTTCTGAAAGATCTTGTCTTGCATGTTTTTAGCCCCACATGTTCGTAGCGGGTCCTCTGTTCAGAAGATGCCGCTGCGATAGCTTTTAGCACATGCTTCTAGGCCCTTTTGTTACAAGGGCTCTGGCGAGGCAGCAGTGCTCCAAGTAATTTTACCACCCTATATATCTTTTATTTTGCACCATTCTTCTACGATGGATTTTAATGTTCATAGTATTCGTCATTAGTCATCTCCATAATTTTATAGTACATAGATTTTACGCACTTTACTGCGACAACTTTTAGGCCACTTTACAGCCAAGTCACATCTTCCATAATACATCGTCAACATTACCACTTGTCATGGCACTCTTTGGCCAAACCTGGCCCTTGCGCCATAAAACACCACACATAATCATCATCATGCCCATCAATGTGAAAAGGGTCGGAGACCCTTTTCCACTATAAACAATTGTTTCAGAAAGGTGGACTTTGTGTGCCAGGGCGAAACCCCCGTGATATGGAAGGCCCTGACATTACCGAGCTCTGGGAGCATATTGCTAGCGATGATAAAATTGGTGCTTCGATGGAGGAATTTCTGAGTGCAGATAGTGCTGCCTGGTTCTGCAAAGAGATCTCCGACAAGGCGGTATTTGTGGTGACACAGACAGTGGTGTTGTGCAATGGACGCGATGACAGCTGTGGCAGTGACGAGATTGACAATGGCCAGCCTTTGACATCGGCCCTGACATTCACGCAAAGTGCGCCATCGTCGATTAAGTCACTTGTGGATTTCAGACACGGTAAAGGAGTGCTGCCAGTGTTCATGCAGCTGCTGGACGCGTTGATGTAAACCTGTAACTGGCACAAAAGCAAGTGCAGAGCTCTTACTATTCAGCGCGCCTAACGCTGAACAGCTATGTTTAAAGGTATACACAAACATTGTATTTTTCACAGCTTACTTACTGCAACGCCTATTCTATAGCACAAGCACCTAATTTGGATTCAGAGGTACAAAGGTATGTTTGGCAGCTTTTTCGTTACGGCAGTCCAGATGTAGCGATTGGTTATAACAATATCAAAAAACAAATTTTGATCATCATAAGTGGACTCCATTGTATACTGTCCCTCATTCCCATAACTGCAGTTCCCATAGACAATTTGCTTCAGACGTGCTTGTCAGAGCAGCATCAGCAGGGCAAAACAATTTGCTAGTTTAGTTCACTAGTACTAAACCGTTCCTTGACGATATTTTTTTAGTTCTTTCACAGTGCATATCTGCTCTGTGCACACATACAAAAAAATGCATACAGTGAAGAAGGAAGCAAAGTGAGGATAAACACAACCATATGATGTAGACAGTGCAGAAGCCTTGTTAAAGGAGAAAAAGAAAACTGTTTAATTGAACTGAAAGACAAAAAGACTACTTGCCACAGGTTAAACTTACGCACATCTACATTATGCATGCAGTTATTAACCATATTTAGTGACTATGGCGTTGCACTGTTAAGCACAAGTTGCTGGTTCGATTCCGGGCCGTGGCATCCACATTTCTATGTGCATGAAATGAAAAAAATGGCCGTGTACCTTGTTTACTCATATAATGAAGGCGGTTGCATAATGTTGAACACCCCACTTTTCCTATCAAAAAGTTCTTTTTCTTTTTTCTTTTACTGCCGTTAGGTAGCAGAAACGCAGTGGCAGTTGGTCGTCAGACACGGTGTTTGATGCGCCGAATGGCAGCCGAAACGGAAAGTGTTTTGTCATGCTGTAGTGCCAGATCGGACGCTCGGCATGCAACAAAAAAAAGCAGTTCAGGGTCTGACGCGCCAGAACCGAGGCATTTTCGCCAAAGTGGCGCTACGACATGGCAAACAGCCTTGGATCCGAATGTCATTGCAGCATGTCCAGCACTGTACAGGACTCGGAATCATACTGCGCCTTGTACATTTTAGAGGTGACTGCAGAAAGACTGCTCAGAATTTCACCCTGCATAATAGATGCATCTCCCAACTTCATGGAAATATTTTGGGAAAAGAAGTATGACCATTATGCAAGTAAATGTGGTACATAAATTTAGGTACGCATTAAAGAATCCCAGGTGGTTAGAATTTTCCAAGTCCCAGCTACAGGGTGCCTCATAATCATAGCAGGGGTTTGGAACATAAAACCCCAGAAATGTTTGCTTTACCATTAAAGATGAACTGCAAGGTAACTTGGGTGTGCATGAAAAGCTTAGAAAACCAAATGACTTTTTAATCAAAGGCAAGAAATGCATTTTAAGTGCTATTTGAGAAATACATTGCTTCTGCTGAATGCATTGAAGTACTTTTTTAGCAGTTTTTGGCAATCAAACATGGCTGTCACAGTGCTTTCACTTTCTTCAATGCCTTGCACTGCAAAGGCTACGGCAAAGTCGGGCGCACCCACAACTCTCCGCCTTCTAAATGTCGCTGTGGTGCGCAGCCAAAATTTCATTTTGGGTGCTAATGTAGACGCTGCTACCAATTTTGGTACCTAAAATGTGCTAAATGTAAGCCAAATGCTGTTGTCCTGAGTGGGCCGCAGTGCACTTTGCCAGTGGACTTGTGGCTGCACTTGCGGTGGCCGCAATATCTACGCTATGTAGCAAACCGCAGCTACCAATAGCAGCTGCATATGGGGATCCACTTTATTATAAAATAAAGCATCTAGAAGAGACTGAGGAACAGGCTTGTGTTGAAAAGAGCGTTTCACAAAAAGGTGACTTCGTGCTCCGCTTACGAGCTTTCACGTGCCGCACAGGACAGCAATACTTGGCTGAGGTGTTCACAGCGGCATATGCTACTCGTTGACTGTGATTTCACCAAGCTCGAGGGGTTCCTCAGGACCCCTTTGAGGAAGTGTAGATATAGAGGAGTATCTATTCAAAACTTCGTGTTTGAGATACGAGTGGAAGCTTCACGAAAAGCATGCAAAATTAGCCATTCTTGATACTGAAACTGAACAGAAATGCCGCCATTATTGCTCACTGGAAGTGACTCGTACCTAGACTGTGCAGTTCTTCGACATGTCCTCAAAGATAATGTGGTGCCCGTGGTGCACTGAAAAATCTCTAGCGGCACGCTGGGACTTTCATCACATCACGGCGACAACCACAAGGCGCATGCGTCATCTGGTAAGGGTTTAAAGGCCACATAGCACATTTTGGTTCTGCGCTGGAAGTTCTTATGGGCCCTCTAGGGAGTCATCATCATCAGCCTATTTTATGTCCACTGCAGGACTGCCTCGCCCTGTGATCTCTAATTACCTCTCTCCTGTGCCAACAGGTTCCACCTAGTCTTCTGTCGTCCTCAACTGCACTTCCCTTCTCTTGGGACTGAATGTGTAACCTTAATTGTCCACAGGTTATCTAACCTACGCAATACATGGCTTGCCCAGCTCCATTTTTTTTTTTCGTCTTAATGTCAGTTAGAATATTAGCTGTCCCCATTTGCTCTCTGATCCACACCACTGTCTTCCTGTCTCTTAACGTTACGCCTAACATTCATCATTCCATCTCTTTTTGCGTGATCCTTAACTTGTTCTCAAGCTTCTTTGTTAGTCTCCAAGTTTCTGCCCCATATGTCAGCACCGTTGAAATGCATTGATTGTACACCTTCCCTTTCAACGATAATGGTAAGCTTCCAGTCGGGAGCTGACAATGTCTGCCGTATGTGCTCCAACCCTTGTTATTCAAGTTTCCTTCTCATGATCAGGGTCCCTTTTAGTAATTGACCTAGGTAAACGCACTCCTTCAGGCTCTAGAGGCTGACTGGCATCATCCACTCTTGTTCCCTGCCAGGCTATTGATCATTACCTTTGTCTTCTGCACATTGCCACGTCACTATTTGTGGCAACTACAGCCTGACGGCGACAAAGACGACGACCGGGCCGCTCGAGAGTACGAGCACGATAAAGAGAAGACAAAGTTGTTCTTTTATGCTGACCTGCATCCTGCATGTCCTTTTAGAGTACAATGCAGTACTGCAACTTGCTGCAATAAGCCCCTGTGCTTTGTGAACTGCGACAATATTAATCTTCAACCCTACTGTTATGCTCTTTCTGTTAAGGTCCTCAAGCATTTGTTGTAACTCGTCCCTAGTGTTGCTGAACAGGACGATGTCATCTGCAAACCAAAGGTTGCTGAGATACTTGCCGTTGATCCTTGCTCCTAAGCCTTCCCAGGAGGTTCTGTACTGCAAGTGTACTAGAAATTGGTTCAGTAATAGCTGAGATGGAAATAATTGAAGTTTCGCAAACCCATGATTTCAGGAGGCGAGCTTCACTGCCAACTTTCCCTCCACTTGCTCCCATCTTGGGAGCAAGAGGAGGGAATGCAGGGAAGCATACTTCCTTCCCTGCATTTTCCCACACCGAAGCAGGAGGATCACGTGATGCATTGTCACGGGCCTCGCCTTATGTTTTTCTTTCTCTCGCATTTTCGCTGTGCTGTGTACTTCCGGTGATGGCCTCGGACGCGAGCTGTTGCATTTCTCGTTTCACGCAGCGAATGATTTTGTGTGCTCTGAACAAGAACACCAGCTAGCGCAATAAGTCAGTGCCACAATCGTGAGCATTGAAGCATGCGTGAGAGAATTAAGGTGCAGGATCGCGGTGCTGTAACGCGGTGGAACATCTGTTTCGTTCTCTGTGTGCACGGCTGCACGACTTGGGAACGAGCAGATGAAACGGAAGTATGTCCCTCTTGGTTCGTCGCAGAGTAAAACAGACATGCAGATCACTCTTTGCGTGGCCCTTAACTTGTTATCAAGTTTCTTTGTCATTCTCAAGTCTCTGCCCCATATGTCAGCACCGGTAAAATGCACAGATTGTACACTTTCCTTTTCAATGGCAATGGTAAGCTTGCAGTCAGAAGCTTCAGAACCGAAGGTTGCTGAAATATTCGCCATCGATCCTTACTCCTAAGCCTTCCCAGTTTAATGGCTTGAATACCTCTTCCAAGCACGCAGTAAATAGCATTGGAGAGGTTGTCTCCTTGTCTGACCCCTTTCTTTAGAGGTATCTTCCTACTTGTGTAGCATTAAGGTGCTGTGGAATCTCTGTAGATATCTTCCAGGGTATTTACGTAAGCGGTCTGTACTCCTTGATTACGTAATGCCTCTATGACTGCTTGTATCTCTACTGAATCAAATGCCTTTTCGTAATCTATGAAAGCCATATTGAGGGGCTGATTGTACTCTGCAGATTTCTCGATTACCTTATTAATGAGATGGATGTGATCCATTGTAGAGTATCCCTTCCTGAAGCCAGCCTGTTGCCTTGGTTGACTAAAGTCCAGTGTTGCCCTTATTCTATTCCCCTTATTGCTCTTATTCCCGGTGCTATATTTGCACAAAATATCAAGAAAGTGTATCGTTGAAAGGGATCATCCAAACATATGCCAGTAACATGTCAAAGCCAGATATTGCCATTGCCTTTCAACTGGGTCGTCAAATTAGCACGCTGTCATGGAGACAGTCCAAATCATTGAATGGCATATCTTGAGGTATCCGAAATTTCAGTCATCCTTTACAGGAAGTTTCTGGGCCACTGATGGTTCCGCAAAATTGTTTGAATAATTGAGCTTGTATGAATTACTAGTGTCTAAATAATTGGTCGGTGTCAGTTGGTAATTAGTTGCTGAGAGGAGGCTTCAGTATTATCAGGAAAGCAGACCGCTGAAAAGTGGTTCGTGTCATCTAAATCGTTGCTTCAGCATTGCCCAGGGCTCAAGGCTGGCCCGATTCAAAAGAGCATTGACTACATTGAGTCAAGCCAGGTGTTTCTCACTGATAACTCCAGCCTTGCTGAACATGGCTAAGCTGGCAAATGTCAGTAAATATTCATGAGATCTTGAAGGTGACAGCACCTTTACTCAATTTAAACAAATTGCAGCGTGCTGTGTGAACACTTTTGTCTTCACTTAAATTAAAAGGTGTACTCAAATTTAGGTTTTCCTTTTTGTACTTAGAGGCAGAGCAGCATTGTTTTACAGCAAGCGCATACTTTCTGGAATAATCCTCATCAATTTTGATTATTCTAAAGTGCCTAGGACATGTCCTGCAGTTGGCATTTATTTCCTCCAAAGTTCTGACGTCTGTATTTAGGTGCTCCAAACTGCTTCAGAAATTGCTTCAAATCTACGTTTGTCAGTGGCACTACTACGGTCGTCAGTGCTTGTATGCTTAAAATGGCCGAACCTGGTGAGGGACCCTTTAAAGGCAGCATGAAGCAAACTATGCAATTACCAGCTCTGCAGCGTTGCCAAGATCAGTGCTGTGGTATTACTACTAGTAACAAATTTAGCCAAAGTGAAATTTTGTTGCCGTTGGCTTTTAAGCTACCTAGGTTTGTCTGTGTGGAACTACAGAATGTTTAGAATGTTTGTACTTGTGTCAACAAACTTGTTTTCATTTTGTGCAGGCCTAATGTTCCTCTGGCCAGCGGCAGTCCGGAACTGACACCCATCAGGAAGAAGCCGGATCGCCACTGAAGTCAATTGCGTCCGAGCTTTAGAATTTTTTTAGATTGTAATTTATTGACAATGACTTTGTCTAGGAGATGATTTTAGCCTTTAAAAACTCGCCCGAGCTTCCGTGTTTCTAAGTGCATAATAAAGTTGTAACTTTTTGCCAGTGTTATACCGGGCATTGCTGTGGACATTTCATGAACTGTTTTTTAGGATAAGCTCTGCAGTTAAAAGGGGTGCTTAAGAGATCCCTAAATTAGTCTGATAAAGTATTTTGCAAGGGCTCAAACTGTACTTGTGTGAAAAAGGGTTGGTAAGTCATTAGTAGTCAAAGCACGGGCAAAAGTTCCCTTCGAGTTTCTGCCTGAACAGGCGCGATCTATTAGCGCGATCTCAGTGTTATTGCATATTGGACAGTTTAATGTGGTTGCCATTCTTGGGGAACTCGGAACTCCTTAGTTTGCTATATATATATGTACATATATATATATATATATCTTCCACATAACCGGTGACTCAAGTTTTCGAATAACTTTGGTTATATGACCGAACGAGCATCTTTGGCACTGTGTATGTAATGTTAGTATGTGACCATTTTGGGCCGATACTCCAGAATGGATTTGCTGGTGACACGGCGTGCGGCTGTGGCTACGTGTACGCGGACCGCGCAGATGCGCTGCCTTCGCATGTGCTCGTTGCCACTGGAGGTTGCCTAAAGGCCCGACCGTGGGCATCTTGAGATGCACCTCTCGCTGAGTGTATGCGTCTCGGGGTCCGTACACATGCGACAAAGGAAAGGCAAGCAGCCACAGAATATGTGCACAAGTGAGCGCTTCTGTGTGCATAGCACAGTGCCACTAGATGAACTTCAGAGGAAACGTTTGTGTTTGGTTTAGAGAAAGTCTATTCTTCACTTGGTGCAAATGAGGCAATTGCGACCAAGAAATCTGTCCTCGAAAGTGTTTTATCGGGATTAAAAGTGCCCCGTATGACACCTGTAGAAAATTCTGAGCGCCACCTCGGCCCACAAGAACCTCATTGCATCCTTATTCTTATGGTGCTCGTGCTTTGTCAGCCAAAGTTCAGGCTGAGCTTCAATACATACGACTAGCCTTCCATTATTGATAGCATCCATCGCCTATGTGCAACATCAAACTAGCGGTGACCCTCAGCACCTCAACCTGTGCATCTTCCTGCAAGATGCATTGGACAAAGCGCACATAGCCACGCAGAAGAGTGATACATAACCGGGTGTGTATGATTAGCCCTGTGTGGTTGGGCCTTAATCTCTATTTCACTCATCATTTCACTCAGCATTAAGTCTGCGATGCAGTCTGCGATTTCACTGCTGAACCTGTTTTACTCATGAAACTTCACTGCCAACTGAAGTGAAACTTCACAACAAATAGTAGCGAAACAAGCATGTTATTTCAGTTCAATAAAGAATTAGGCATTCACCATTCTACTATAATAGGCCAGGGAAAAGGTATAAAATTACAAGCTAATAACTTTATTTTTGTATTTACCGCCTTATTTGGGTAACAGAAAAAGTATGAATTATTTGCAGCCTCGCGGAGTGAAGTACGAATTATTTGCAACCTCGCGGAGAAACAGTGGCTGGCGGTTATGAGGGCGTGAGTGGGGCTTAAGTTGCAGACTTAAGTTGTGTCCGTCTATAGTAGCGTTTCTTGAATTAGCTGTGGAAGTATTATACAGAAATCTATATTTGCAGAACCGTCGCAGTTCTTTTAGATCCCTTGTTTACTGCTCTCGCTAGTACCTCAACCGACTCATATATTGTTATTTGGGAAGTTATGTAACGATGCATGACCGCCAGTCGTGTACAACCGCGTATGGTGCAGAAAGCTGCGATTCTACACGTACTGCACCCACCGCGGAAGGTTAGAAAAACACCTACATAAGCACAGCAGACAAGTGGCTACGTTAGGTGGCTTGAATGATAACTGTAGAAAAGTCACTCAGAACACGCATTGTCCTCCACTGCCGATGGCGTTTTCTCTGCTTCTTTTTTTAGATAAAAAGATGTTGATCCATTAATATTTTCATAAACAACAGTTAAATTTGTTAATTTTTACTTTTCCTACCTGTTTGGCTGTTGTCTTGGCTCTCTCCCTTAGTAGTTCGCTTAATTTCTCAAATCCTTGCGACTCTTGTTTCCAATTGGCTATTTTGCACGAAAAGAGCTGTACAATTACGGAATAACCCGATGAGTTACCTGGTGAGTCATATTGCCTATGAGTTCAAGGGTTATTGCAGGGTTTGATGACGGACGCTGTCTCGCATCATTTTATTTCCACCTTATCTAACCCATATCACGGGTATATGGTTATGAAGATCTGTCAGCGTCGTGCCGAGCTGTCATTCGAGGAAATAATGAAACAAAATGAAATGCAATTGGCATTTTCTCTGGCCGCAACTCGTTCCACGCGCATACAGACCAGCTGACCACGAACTGAATCCTTTTTTTTGGTCCCTGGATCTGTCTAAACGAAGAAGGTTGAACAAACGAAGCAACAGTGATGCGCGTGACTTTTGAATAGACTGTGACAACTGAATGCATCTAGAGTTTAACGCGCGGGCACCGAATTGATGAGGAGGTGACATCACGGCGCCAACCCCATGATTGCATCCGCCTTCATGGAGCGTCGAAGCCCGGTTGTCGGTGCCGATCATGACGTTTGGCTCGCGTAGATCGTTTCTCCCTCCGAGACACCGAGTTCTTTGGTTCGTTCCGCTTGCTCAGGCGCACGTTTCGTCTTTGTGGGACTCAAGAGCATGCGAAGCGAATGAGTGGGCGGTGCGAACGGGGTGCGATAACGCTATGGCATTCCACTCTTGAAGGCGAAGCTTAAGCGTCCTCCAATTTTTTTTATGTTGGCTGTACTTTGTTGCATATACCTTTGACAATAGCATTGCCTTAACTTGATAAAGTTGTGCTATATAATTATACATCAAGTAATAATATTTGTTGTATTATTAAAATTGTAGCAAATGCCTATATTTAAATGCGCAGTGCTAATGCTACTGTGGGGTCAGGGACTCTTGTCAGGCACTAATTGCCTTTTGTTACTGCACCATCTTCAGATTTTATAATCTCAACAAAAATATTCAAACAAAATTTTCGGTTGACCATGGCTCATAAGTTGATAATGACGTTTATGGCTGGTAATTATAAAGATAACGTACTTCTGGGCCTTCTTTCTTAATGCAATATTAATTCACTATATATATATATATATATATATATATATATATATATATATATATATATATATATATATATATATATAATGTGTGTGTGGAGGGGGGTCGGATGTTTTGCTGTTTGCCCCTCTACTCGAGAAATAGTTGGTATGCCACTGCCCTCGTAAGTCCGTAATTTTTATTTTCCTAAATGCGTGTTAAGAAATTCGTTCTCTAGAAGGCTTCTTGGCACACACGGCTAGATGGAACCACTGCATGCTTGCAGCGGTTATAAGTGTAGTCATGTTTTCAGTGCGAGAGCATGTCTTGCTGCCGTTTCGTGAAGAAAAAAAAAAAGGGAAGGGGGGACAGCCACCTCTGTTGATCACGACAACTTTCCGCGTCTGCTCGGTCCGTGACAAACAACAGCGAAGAGAACTGGGCTGAAGAAGAGAGCGCCGCCATCAGGTCTTCGGCGGCTCGATTATGGCCTTGGCTGACGGCTCGGGCACATTCTCGTCCGTCATGACCGTCTCGTGTAGACGGGTGTACGAGGGCCTCTTGAGTCTCAGCGGCGACATGGGCGCAATGGTGATGTTGAGTTCGTTGGCCCCCTTGGCGAGCGCCGTCCTCAGGCCGTACTGGTCCATGGTGTCCACCGGCACGCCGTCCACCATGAGCAGCACGTCGCCCGGGTACAGGAACTTGTTGGGCGTCACGACCTGAGCGTTGGTAACCTGCAGAGGAGGAGCAGGCGGTTACCGTTCCCAGACGGGGACGAAGGAATTGCGCTAAAAGAATGTTCTAAATGCGGTGTCATTCGCCGCAAATGCCTGTCAAGGAGGTGGAAATTCCCACTGGAGAATTCGGAGTAGAAAGATGATCGAATGTAGTAAACGGGATTTTCTCAGGCCGAGAAATTTAAACTATTTTGGTATTTATGGTGGTCATAGGCGTCGATGGTGAAGTGCTTATTGAATGGTATTTAACAGCTAGTTGGTTCATAACAAGGAAGAGTATAAACAGCTGACCTGAAACAAAAAAAAAATGCAGAACGTCATAACAGCAACGTCCTTTTCATTCTTAGTTTTCCTTTGCTTTTTCAGTTCTGCTATTCAAAACTCGTCTTGCTCATAAAAGCCTTTCTGATAACTGTTTGCTGTAATTTACCTGGTTGCCTACGCGGAACTGTAAAGTGCGGCTCGCTGTGCAATCCCCCCCCTCCCCCTGCGGTGTCGATTGAGGCTTCGCCTGATAAAGCGGTCCGCCCTTGCTACTGACTTAAGCTTTCAATCGCGAGCGTACGCCAATCGCAATTAGATCGTGGGAGAGCATGCTTACGTCACCGTTAGCCACGCTTTGCAGTGACGCGTGCGTAATCAGCTAGCGTAGGGCCCAACTCTGACGCGGCCTATTCAAATACATGTAAAACGCAAAAACGTTTTGCTGAGATAAACCTTAGGCCGATTTTAATGAAATCTGTTGCATTTGAGAGAGAAAGTTAAATTCTAGTGAGTGTTGGAAGCAGAAATTCGATTTAGGCCCTGAATTTTGTTAAAACGTTTACAAAAATTCGAAAGCTTAAAAAATAAAGAAGCACGAAATTTAGATTCATAGCTCTGCATCAAGAACAGATATTGTGGTTCAGTAAACGGCATCCGTTGGATATTTCAAAGCGGACAAATAAGATTAGTCATTTTATATCTTACGTGAATTTGTTACGTTCTTTGCAAGGTTTCTGCAAAAGCTGTATTTGCATTTTACTAAATTTCTTGAAATTGATGTGCAACATATCAATTTTGTCCGCTTTTGATGTACTAATAGATTCAATACACAGAATTGTATTATCATTTTTTTGTTGCTGAGTTAGAGTTGTAAACTTGATAGTTTTGTTTTCTGAATATTTTCCATTTCTGTGAATTAATAAAAAATTGATGGCCTAAATTGAACATTCAAAACCAGCAGTGACTAGATTTTAAGTTTTTCTTTTAAATGCAACAAACCTCGTCAAATTTGGTGCAGTGGTTGCCGAGAAAAATTAGTTCTCCTTTTACATGTATTTAGATCGGAGTACCCGAGCTTAAGCTTTCTCTTAAATGGGATATAATAGGGCTCAGTGAGATTATGAAGACAAATAAAGCATATACAGTGCTAAAAAGCGGGCACGTCCTGTGCTACCGGGGTTCAGTGGAGAGACGAGAACTAGGAGTTGCATTCCTGATCAATAAAGATATAGCTGGTAACATACAGGAATTCTACAGCATCAACGAGAAGGTGGCAGGTCTTGTTGTGAAACTTAGTAAGAGGTACAAATTGAAGGTCGTATACAGGTCTACGCCCCTACATCCAGTCATGATGACCAGCAAGTCGAAATCTATGAAGACGTGGAATCGGCGATGGGTAAAGTCAAAACAAAATACAATATACTGATGGGTGACTTCAATGCCAGTGTAGGCAAGAAGCAGGCTGGAGACAAGTCAGTGGAAAAATATAGCATAGGATCTAGGAATAGCAGGGGAGAGTTATTAGTAGACTTTGCAGAACGCAATAATTTGCGGATAATTAATACCTTCCGCAAGCGGGGTAGTCGAAAGTGGACGTGGAGGAGCCCGAATGACGAGACAAGAAATGAAATAGACTTCATACTCTGCGCTAAACCTGGCATCATAATACAAGGTGTGGACGTGCTCGGTAAGGTGCGCTGCAGTGACCATAGGATGGTAAGAACTCGATATAGCCTAGACTTGAGGAGGGAACTAAAGAAGCTGGTACATAAGCAGCCGATCAATGAGTTAGCGGTAAGAGGGAAAATATAGGAATTCCGGATCAAGCTACAGAACAGGTATTCGGCTTTAACTCAGGAAGAGGACCTTCGTGTTGAAACAATTAACGACAATCTTATGGGCATAGTGTGCAATAAAAGTCGGTGGTAACTCCGTTAGACAGGATACCAGTAAGCTATCGCAGGAGACGAAATATCTGATCAAGAAACGCCAATGTATGAAAGCCTCTAATCCTACAGCTAGAATAGAACTGGCAGAGCTTTCCCAGTGAATCAACAAGCGTAAGACAGCTGACATAAGGAAGTATAATATGAATAGAATTGAACATGCTCTCAGGAACGGACGAAGCCTAAAAGCAGTGAAGAAGAGACTAGGAATAGGCAGGAATCAGATGTATGCGTTAAGAGACAAAGCCGGCAATATCATTACTAATATGGATGAGATAGTTCAAGTGGCTGAGGAGTTCTATAAAGATTTATACAGTACAAGGGGCACCCACGATGATAATGGAAGAGAGGATATCCTAGAGTAATTTGACATCCCACAATAACGCCCAGAAGAAGTAAAGACAGCCTTGGGAGCTATGCAAAGGGGAAAGTCAGCTGGGGAGTATCGGGTAACAGCAGATTTGTTGAAGGATGGTGGGCAGATTGTTCTAGAAAACTGGCCGCCCTGTATACGCAATGCCTCATGACCTCGAGCGTACTGGAATTTTGGAAGAACGCCAACATAACCCTAATCTATAAGAAAGGAGACGCCAAAGACTTCAAAAATTATAGACCGATCAGCTTACTGTCCGTTGCCTACAAAGTATTTACTAAGGTAATCGCAAATAGAATCAGAAATGCCTTAGACTTCAGTCAGCCAAAGGACCAGGCGGGATTTCGTAAAGGCTACTCAACAATAGAGCATGCTCACACTATCAATCAGGTGATAGAGAAATGTGCGGAATATAACCAACCGTTAGAGATAGTTTTTATTCATTACGAGAAAGCGTTTGATTCAGTGGAAACCTCAGCAGTCATGGAGGCATTACGGAATCGGGGTGTAGACGAGCTGTATGTCAAAATACTGAAAGTTATCTATAGCGGCTCCACAGCCACCGTAGTCCTCCAAAAAGAAAGCAACGACATATCCCAATAAAGAAAGGCGACAGACAGGGAGATACGATCTCTCCAATGCTATTCACAGCGTGTTTACAGGAGGTATTCAGAGACCTGGATTGGGAAGAATTGGGGATAAGAGTTAATGGAGAATATCTTAGTATCTTGTGATTCGCTGATGATTTTGCCTTGCTTAGTAACTCAGGGGCCAATTTCAATGCATGCTCACTGACCTGGACAGGCAAAACAGAAAGGCGGGTCTAAAAATTAATCTGCAGAAAACTAAAGTGATGTTTAACAGTGTCGGAAGAGAACAGCAGTTTACGATAGGTATCGAGGCACTGGAAGTGGTAAGGCAATACATGTACTTAGGGCAGGTAGTGACCGCGGATCAGGATCATGAGACTGAAATAATCGGAAGACTATGAATGGGGCTGGGGTGCGTTTGGCAGCCATTCTCAGATCATGAACAGCAGGTTGCCATTATCCCTCAACAGAAAAGTGTGCGACAGCTGTTCTTACCAGTACTCACCTATGGGGCAGAAACCTATAGGCTTACGAAAATGGTTCTGCTTAAACTGAGGACGACGCAACGAGCTATGGAAAGAAGAATGATGGGTGTAACATTAAGGAATAAGAAGAGAGCAGATTGGATGAAGGAACAAACGCGAGTTAATGACATCTTAGTTGAAATCAAGAAAAAGAAATGGGCATGGGCAGGGCATGTAATGAGGTGGAAAGATAACCGATGTTCATTAAGGGTTACGGACTGGATTTCAAGAGAAGGGAAGCGTAGCAGGGGGCGGCAGAAAGTTAGGTGGACGGATGAGATTAAGAAGTTTGCAGGGACAACATGGCCACAATTAGCACATGACGGGGGTAGTTGGAGGAGTATGGGAGAGGCCTTTGCCCTGCCGTGGGCGTAGCCAGGCTGATGTTGTTGTTGTTGATGATGATGATGATAATGAAGTGTCATCTTTAAAACCATAGATTATGTTTCTGACAAACTTGAGTTGAACATGAATCTAAAATTACTTGAATAATAGTGTGCTAAGTGGTATGTGAGTATTAATTTAGAAAAAAGAACACTACAAGTCTGCCTTAGTAATAAAAAAAAAACAATCTGGTGTTTTCCTACAACATAAATGGTAACACGGTCGAACAAGTAGAGGAATGTAAGAATTTACGAATTACGATTACGTCTAGACTTAAATGGACCGCGCACATTGATAACGTATGCTCTTCAGCGCGTAGACAATTAGGCTTCCTTAAACACAAATTAAGAAGATCATCACACCAACTAAGAAGCAAGGCGTACAAAGACATAGTAAGACCTGTAGAGTACGCAAGTATTCTGTGGGACCCTTGCATAACGGCAGGTATATAAAAAATAGGAAAAATTCAAAGACTAGCGGCTCATTTTATATATGACCGCTATAAACGCCGGTACTCTCTGTCTGCTATGTTGCAGGAAGCAAAGCTGGAATGCTTAAATGAACGCAGAATATTTGGTAAAATTAGGTTTCTTAACAGCTTATATTTTTCGAAACTAGGCATTGATCCCCAAAAATACATAACTAAGTAATCATTTAAAAAATATCGTCATAGGCATCAATACTTTATTGAACCTGATTTTGCTCGTGCACATGTTTATAAGTATTCATTTTTACCCAATACAATCGCAGATTGGAATGCATTGCCACAGGATTCTCTGCTACCCGCCGTGGTTGCTCAGTGGCTATGGTGTTGGGCTGCTGAGCACGAGGTCGCGGGATCGAATCCCGGCTACGGCGGCCGCATTTCGATGGGGGCGAAATGCGAAAACACCCGTGTACTTAGATTTAGGTGCACGTTAAAGAACCCCAGGTGGTCAAAATTTCCGGAGTCCTCCACTACGGCGTGCCTCATAATCAGAAAGTGGTTTTGGCACGTAAAACCCCAAATATTATTATTATTACGATTCTCTGCTCCTTGCCCCTGATGCGTGATTTGGACCGCCAGACCGCAGTGTCTGTGATGTGCTATGTTGTTAACGTTGCGTGTTACTTCTCTTTTATGGCTTTTTCTTAGCGTGCAATATCTCGTTCAGTTTTCTATAAGCGCGCATCGTAATTTTTAGTGTCTCTTTGTAAATGCGCGTGCTTTATTTTTGAAGGTCGCATATTATTGTAATTCATGTATACTGCCTCTCCTGCTTGGGCCGCATTCGGTCCGCAGTATGCGATAAATAAAAATAAAATAAGTAATCGTCGACATTTTGCACTCTTGCTCTAACAAGCACAAACTCACTGCCTCCTGTATACCATCCTCGGACAGTGAGGAATATAATAATTTGCGAATTACGATTACGTCTAGACTTAAATGGACCGCGCATATTGATAACGTATGCTCTTCAGCGCGTAGACAATTAGGCTTCCTTAAACACAAATAAGATCATCAAACCAACTAAGAAGCAAGGCGTACAACGACGTGGTAAGACCTGTAGAGTATGCAAGTATTCTGTGGGACCCTTACATAACGGCAGATATATAAAAAATAGAAAAAACTCAAACTGCGCTCGTCTTGATGATCCTGTTTGACGCACTAGGACGATGCTTTTTCTGCCGGGGGTCGTGCTACGGTGAGGTGAAGACGAGAACGCCTGCGGGTCCGAAGATGGCAAAAAGTATGTGTCCGTTAACGTTCTGTGTTTGTAAATCCATCCTGCAAATAATTTTATACGAGTAACAATATTGTTACATTGCAGAAGTCACATATAAAAGTTGGCTTGTCTGAAAAGCTGCTGCCGCGCTACACAGGGCGCTACATGGTATACCGTCGGCTTGGCGTTGTGAACTACGAGATCTCTCCGCGGGACTCACGTGTCCCCTCGGACGTTACTCGGATGTTAGGCAGAAGCTTTACTTTGCCTCTAGTTGGCCTCTCTTATACTTACCGCCGAGACGGCGCCTTTACAGGCGGGGTTAAGTTACGGCGCAAACAAGAATGGCGCCAGTCAGAAGACGGTGTGACGTGTGGAGGTGGAATCGCTCTCGAGAGCCATCTTGTTTATGCATGGTTGTCTCTCGTGTAACTATTGTAAATACTATAATACCGAGACCGATCAAGTTGTCCAGCGCTGTTTATTCCAAAAAAGGCAACGCCCCAGCTCACGCGCCAAGAAGTAGAAGAACAGGGAAGATGCTGATGGCTATGTACAAATGAAAACGACGAGGTACGTTAATAGTTCTTGCACTAACTTCCCCCGTCATGGAAGCGGCCAGTCTGGCCGCAGATTAGAGATTTTCTAAACGGGGAGTGAAGGGCTTCATCCGCGAGATGTGAACAATTTCGGCATTCCGGGGGCGCCGGTCAGTGACGGAGTGTATTGGGCGGACGAGATAGTTCACTGCAGATGTTTGCTGCACAACGGTGTATAGGCCGATGTAGTGGGGAAGGAACTTCTCACAGAGGCCTGGGGTGCGGACTGGAGTCCAAAGCAGGACTTGGTCTCCAGGGTGAAAACGTAGGTCACGGCATTCGTTGTCGCAGTGACGCTTGCGCTCAGCTTGGGAAGCTTCTGTGCTTTGCCGGGCGATTTGACGGCAATGTGCAACTCAGGCAGCAAAATCTTCTGGAAGCGACGCGTTAGGCGAAGAAGGTGCGAAAAAGAGTTCTCTGTCGAATGTGGTGGAAGGAGATCGTCCATACACAAGGAAGAAAGGGCTGTAGCCGGTAGTCCGTTGAATAGCAGTATTATATGCGAATGTCCAAAAGGAAGGATTTTATCCCAGTCAGTGTGGTCAGGACGGATGTACACGGAAATCATGTCAGACAGCGTACGGTGGAAGCGCTCAATAAGGCCATTGGTTTGCGGATGATAGGTAGAAGTAGATTTGTGGTCGGTATTAGTGGCCCGAAGAACTTCCTCGAGAATTTGTGAAATGAACGCCTTGCCTGAGAAGAACTCGAGGAGAAGAACTGAGAACTGAGAAGAACTCGAGGAGCTCCGTGGCGCAAAACGATGGAGCGCAAGAAGAAGTCGGCGACCTCTGAAGCGGTACCGGATCGCAGGGGGGCAGTCTTGGCATATCTTGTTAAATGGTCTACCGAAGTGACAATCCAACAGTGACCGGGGGGTGTCAACGGCAAGGGACCATATAAATCAATACCAACAAATTCAAAAGGTGCGTCCGGGCAAGGGAGAGGTTGTAGTAAACCGGCAGGAGCGGATGTCGAGCGTTTGCGGTGCTGACATGACGCACAAAAGGCCATGTATTTGGCCACCGTTGTGGATAGGCCAGGCCAGAAGCAGCGGGTCTTTATGTGGTCGCAAGTCTTGTGGAATCCTAAGTAGCCAGCCGATGCGTCGTCGCGAAGTGCCTCTAATACCTGCAGACGAAGGCAGCGAGGTAGAACTGGGACCCACCGGTGACCTGTTGGGTAGTAAACGTGGTGGTGTAGCACGCCACCTTGAAGGCGGAATTGTCGAATTTGGCGTCGCAAGCGGCGGTTGGGTGGTTCGGCGAATCCACTAAGGCGATCCATGAGAGCTCGACAGTAGGAGTCGGCCCGCTGAAGCGAGACGAAATCAGACCGTGATGAAAGCATAACTTGGTCCAGGAGCGTTATCGAGAGTTGGTGTGAGGCAGGCGTAGCATCGGAACGACGTGGTTGGGAAGACGACGGCGCGTTACCAAGAGAGAGCGAGAGTGGGCAGCGATACAATGCGTCTGCATCATGATGACTTTTTCTATAGTAAAGTCATATTCCTGCAAGCGGAGTATCCAGCGTCCTAAGCGTCCTGACATGTTTTTCATTGATGACAGCCAACACAGAGCAGGATGGTCGTTGACGATGGTGAAGTGGCGGCCGTAAAGGTATGGCGAAATTTCTGAATCGACCAAACGATAGCCAGGCACTCTTGCTCTGTAAAGGTGTAGTTCCGCTCAGCTGGAGAAAGTGGTCGGCTGGCATATGCTATCACTTGCTCTTTAGAGGCTGCATTACGTTGCGGAAGTACTGCGGCAATACCTTGTGCGCATGAGTCAGTATGGAGTATGGTGGGGGCTCGATTATCGAAGCGGCGAAGCACTGGTTCGGAAGTAAGATGCCGCTTGAGAGCTTGAAAAGCCGACTCGCAGTCGCTAGTCCATGTGAAAGAGGCACCGGTAACCAGTAGCTTGTGTAGAGGAGCTGCTATTGCTGCGAAGTTGCGTATAAATGTACGAAAATATGACTTATTTTGTTATAGCGCAAGCTTGACAAGGACAAAAGAAGGCACATCAGACACACACAGCGCTACTTTCAACAACAGGTTTATTTCTCGTTCTCGTCGCTATATATACACCATCGACCCGTCATACACCACGTGTAACATTTTTGGAAAAATAAACAAAAGATATAAACTGGGAACCACACGTAGGCAGTTTTTCATTCACATATTCAAAGACATGTACACGTTCAACGCGAACAAAGATAATTCAGCTCTTTTGATGATAATGAAATGGAAGTTTTACTGACGCATGCATCGCCGAATGTTGCTATGTGTCTGGCTTCTATTATTATTGTCAAGCTTGCGCTATAACAAAATAAGATATGCCGTACCAACAAGCCCCTATTGCTATCCTCATCGAAAATATGACGCCAAGCCGAGGGAACTACGTAGATCTTTCTGTTGCTGGGGGCGAGGAAACTGGAGAACGGCACTAATCTTTTCGGGGTCTGGCTGGATGCCATATTTTGAGATGACGTGACCCAATACCTTTATTGTCTTGCTTGCAAATTTGCATTTTTTGGATTGATCTGGAGGCCAGCATTTGCAAGGCACTTGAGAACTTCGTCTAATTGATGAAGATGTTGGCTGAAGTCAGACGAAAAGATGACGATATCGTCCAGATAACAGAGGCAGGTCTTCCATTTTAGACCACGAAGTACGTTGTCTATCATGCGCTCAAATGTGGCAGGAGGGTTACAAAGGCCAAAAGGCTTCACGTTAAATTCATAAAGTCCGTCTGGTGTAGCGAACGCGGTCTTTTCTTTGTCAGTCTCCTTCATCAGAATTTGCCAATAGCCTGATCGAAGATCAAGGCTGGAGAAATACTCCGCCCCTTGTAGTGTGTCCAAAGCGTCGTCAATTCGAGGTATTGGAGATACGTCCTTGCGTGTGATCTTATTGAGCACTCGATAATCGACGCAAAAGCGAACGGAGCCATCTTTTTTCTTTACCAGGATTACGGGAGAAGCCCAGGGGCTAGATGAAGGTCGTATTATCTCCCGCGCAAGCATGTCAGCAACGTGTTGTTCAGTGACCTTTCGTTCGGATGGCGATACACGATAGGGGCGTCGTCGTATTATAGCAGAGCCATCGGTTTCGATGCGGTGTGTAGCCGCAGGAGTTTGACTCAACACAGGGGAACAGCTATCGAAACAGGTTCTGTGCTTTGCCAAGGCCACCATTAAGGCTTCGGACTGCGCGGCTGTTAGGTCAGAACCAAGAACGGCTGGAGGAGGGAAAGAATCATCCAAACCTGAAGTTGGTGCTGGCGATGAAGAAGGGCAAAGCGTGACTATAGAGATAGGTAGAGTGTCGGCGAGGGTTGCCACATTCATCCCTTTGGGCAGCATCACAGGATCTGGGGTCGTGTTGCAAGCAGACAGAATTAGGGTGCGGCCACGTGAAAACCGGATGAGACAGGTGGCAATGAGAATTCCACGAGAAGTACAGCGGGAAGAAGGGGCGACTAGGGCGTCTCCATCGGCGATCTGACTGTATGTTATGACTACAACGTCTTCGTGACCAGGACGCAGGACGTAGTCTGCAGCGATGGCCAAGTTCACGCATGAAAGTGAAGAGTTCGTAACAGGTGCAAACGCTGTATCCGTGATATGGACAACTTCCTCTCTACATGAAATGACGGCTGAAGCAGAATGTAGGAAGTACCCACCCCAGTATAAGTTCATGGATACACGTTGGAAGGATGATAAACTCAATGTGGAGGTGTATGCCGTCGATGAGAACACGAGCAGTACACTGTCTGTCGGGGTGAATGAATGCATTATTAGCAGCACGCAAAATGCGCCCAAGATAAGGCGTTTTTACTTTCCGTAGCCGGGAACACAGATCACTGCGAAGAACAGAAACGGCGGCACCGGTATCAATGAGAGCGAACGCAAGATAACCTTCGACAGTTACAGAAAGCATGTTGGCCGGGCTAACAGGAGGAATTTTTGAAGACCGACAAGAAGCAGTTTCCCCTCCAAAAACTTCAACAGTTAGTTTTCCGAGTGCTGGTCGTCGAGATGGGAAGTGCGGCGAAGCGGTGATGTAGAGCGCCGGTAAGGCGACGGAGAACGACGTCTGGCGGAACGGGAACTATCAGGCAGATTGGGAGCAGCTGGAGGAGACGGAGAACGCTGTTGAGGGAACGAGTACGATCCGGGATAGTAGGCGTCTGATCGGCGAGTGCGGTCTCTCTCGTGCTCAGCATAGCCTCGTCTTCCTGCTGGCGACGGCAGCAGAAGCGAGACCGCGTATACCATAGCAAAAACAAACTGGACGAGGTGGACGCCACTGAGGGTACGATGGCGCAGCAAGTGCTCTGGTTCCCATCGAAGCCAAATGGTCATAGGAAACGTCAGTAGGCACGGAGGTCACGGTAGGGGTGGGTAGAGAAGCAACATCCGCGCAGGTAGGTGTGGGGCGCGCTACCGGTGCAAGATGCGTCGTGGGTGTAGTCATCACTGTCAACTCTTGCTTTACGACCTCGCGCAAGTCGAAGGTTGGGGTTGGGGCGCAGGCAGCAGGTGGACGCCTTAGGACTTGTAGTTGAAGCTCTTCGCGGATGATGGTGCGGATAAGAGCACGTAGATCTGGAGAATGGGGAACCTGAGTATCGCTGCTGTCATGTGGAAGACGAATCGACTGCAGCTCGTCTAGGCGTTGACATGTTGAAGTGATGTCTTGGACAGGAGCCGGATTTTGCACGATTAAGGCGTTGAACGCGACAGACCCAATGCCTTTTAAGATGTGGCGAACGCGTTCAGCTTCCGTCATGCTAGGATCCGCACGGCGGCACAGAGCCAAGACATCCTCTATGTATGAGGTGTAAGACTCTTGTGGAAGTTGGCGGCGCGTTCCCAGCTTCTGTTTGGCGACTTCTGCGCGGCCAGACGAGGAAGCGAAGATTTGCCGCAGCCTGGAGGTAAACGTGGACCAATCCGCGACGTCGGATTCGTGGTTGAAATACCACGTCTTTGCAACATCGGTCAAGTAGGAGGCGACGTGCCTCAATTTCTGGGTGTCGTTCCACTTATTGTAAGAATTCACGTGGTCGTAGTGGTCAATCCAATCGTCGACGTCATCACCGAGGAGTCCCGAAAAGACAGGGGGATCGCTCTGAGGGCTCGTCACAGTCCAAGAAGGCGCCGCAGTCGGGGTCGTCTGTGTGGTAGGGTTTGAGGCGCCGGAACGGCCGGGGTTGGAAGTGTCCATTGTTGTAGGGTTAGCTGGGCGCAGGCGGCAGGGGACGCGAGTGGACTCGCAGGGGACGCGAGTGGACGTCGGGGTCTTGACGCACCTCCACCACTTTATAATGCCGAGACCGATCAAGTTGTCCACCGCTGTGTATTCCAAAAAAGGCAACGCCCCAGCTCACATGCGAAGAAGTAGAAGAACAGGGAAGATGATGATGGCTATGTACAAATGAAAACGATGAAGTACGTTAATAGTGCTTACAATACGTCTTGATATGTGACTTCTGCAACGTAACAATAACTTAACAGCCATATACTGGTGGCAAAGTAATGCTCTTTCGCTCTTCTGCGCACTACCCCTAACTCTGAGAGCCCTGTACTTCAAAATAAGAAACGCCGTGAGCATCACAGCGTCCCTAAAGGATGTAGGTATATAAAAGTACTAGGGCCGACCAACCACTGGCACAGTGTTAAAAAACTTCTATGGTGCAAAAGTGCTGGCACTTACCTTCTGATCATCATACCTTGCTGGTGAAGCAGCGCACTGACACGGACACAGAGAAGACGCACAAGACGACACAGCAGCGAGTGTCGTCTTGTGTGTCTTCTCTGTGTCCATGTCAGCGCGCTGCTTCACGAGCTAGGTATGGTGATCAATCACCAACTAGCCCAACTTTCCACATTACGTACCTTCTGGATGACGTGGCAGCGTACTAGCGCCTTCTTCTGCTCGTTCCACGCCTTGGCCTCGAAGGCCGTGAAGCCGTAGTTTCCGCTGCCTCCGCACGTGGTATGGATGGCCCTGAGCTGGATGGTGTCCTTGCCCGCAGCCTTGAGCACTTGGTCCATGTCGCGGCGCGACTCGAGCATCCGGAAGGCACTCGAAGAGAGCACCGTCAGCACCAGCTGGTCGCCGCAGTCCTGCATTCTGCGGCGCACCTCTCCGATGGGCAGCTGGGTCACGTCCTGCCCATTGACAGCCACAATGACGTCACCTTCCAGGACGTGCGACACTTGGGCCGGGCTGCCACTCTTCACTTTCTGCGTGCCGCCGAGGTGCCGAGGTGTCGATGGAATAGATTGAGTGGGTGAACACGTAATTGCGACCCGTACTTCAGAATAAAGCAAACCTACGTATCTGTATAATGAAGTTTGCACACCTTTCAACCGCCTGAGGGACCTGTTTTACCAATGCCCGAAATCGACCAAACATTTTGCAAGCGCTGCACTGCGTTCGGCACAATTTCTTTTCTACATCGAAGCACTTGTCTACTCTGTTTTGTCGGACGCATATTCCAGTATGCCACGCCTTCTCTGCCCGATGTGCTTCGCACCACGTGGACATGCACTTCTCAGAAGGCTACGCACTTAGTGGCAGGCAAACCTTATAAGGATGTTTCTTGTTTTTTTTTCTCAAACACCAATTGCCATCCCCACAATTAAACTCAAGCACTTTCTTCCCCGTGGGCATCGCGTACACGACTTGCCGAGGACCTCACGGAGAAGAGCGCCTTATACTACTTTTTTTATTATTCCACCCAGCAATCTTATCCGTTTGGAAACGACGAGACGAGCACTTACCTCGACCATGAAGAACCTCCTGTGGTTCTCCCCATCCACCTCGATAATGTTGACGCCAAAGCTCCAGTACTTGCCGAGACTCTTTGTCCGGAACAAAAGGACGTCCATCCTCTCCTTTGCTGTGATGGACTTGTCTGCGGACACGCCGGCTGAAAGAATAGTTGAAAGCCACACGTCTATAGTTGACTGCCCTCATCAGTTAGAAGAATGCGGCAAGCAAATTAATATATATCTGTATTAATTAATCCATGATCAGTGAATTCGTTTTCTTTGTTCATCGCAAAAGTGACACATTGTGAAAAGAGCTAAGGAGAAAAAGCCATTACTTGCTAGTGCGTGGTAACTCTTGGTCACGTTTTCGGCACGCACAGCAAGGTAGCAACATTCTCGAGAACAAACGCAATGAGCGAGACAGCTCGTTGGCGCGAGAGGAAATGCCCGCAGAAACGTAAGTAGAAAATGTACAAAACTGGCTGACGTGAGTATAAGATGCATACACTTCATAGGGCACACAGCGATTCATTTGCGATTCACAAGAATTAAGAACAGACAGCTACTAGTGTCATTTTTCTAACAATTGACAAGTGAGGAAATCCGGGAGGCTTTTCCGCAAGAAAATGGCTGCATGCGAAGGAAGTGCCAGGTGTTGGAGAATTAGGTCGGCAATGAAAGGTGTCTCCATGCTCTTCGAGGTATCGCAAGTGAGTGAAATGCTGTTTCACCGAGCCAGAGCCGCTGGATGAAAATAAACACTGTTAGGCTCGGTCTGCAGCTATTTTAGCCCGCTGCACGTGTTCCGATCCATCCGGGATGGTGGCGCACTTCAGAGAACAGCGGATAACCGGCAGCCACGTGGCGAGGGGTCAGCTCAGGGGAGTTCTCGAGGGGAGGTAATTGGCGGAACCACCCAATGCGCTTTTCGAGACACCAGACAATGTGCTACCCGGACGTGCCACCCAGGACGGCTCCGAGTTCGACGAAGCAGGCTTTGTGCGCAACACGACAACGCCGCCCTGTTCTGCTATGAGTGGGGGAGTTGCCGCGGGAACGTCGACGAAGGCTCCTTCCCACGCGCCGACCAAGACGCAAGACAATGTGCTACCCGGGCGCGCTACCTGGGACGGCTCAGAGTTCTACGAAGCCCCTCTGACGTCGGCTCCGGACCATTACACCTGTGTGTGTGCGCGGCACGTGTATGTGAGCCCTCCTCCTCCAAAAGGGCGGGTCATTTTCAATGACGTCGAACTATGATGTCGAGTGGAGTGCTTACTTTGTCGGCTGCTAGAGATTGTCGGCTGCTAGAGTGTGCTCGTTGTCGTGCTCGAAATGTACTCGTGAGCTGTGTGCTCGTAAGCTGTTTGCTGTATGCTCGTCTTACGGGCTCCATTTGGGAGTCACGCTAGACTGTCGATGTATCTCATGTTAAACTGTAAATAACATGTATATAAATCCTGCACTCCTAAGTCCCGGCGAGGAGTCAAGCTCCTTCCTGCAGCTACGACTGCCAAATCTTACATCTGAATGGCAGCGGTGAGATCGGCCTACGGCTCGTAGATCGTCCGACAACTCTAACAAATGGTGGCAGCGGCGAGATCGTCCGACGAATCTTACAGCACGCGATGAGTGCGTCCTGAGGCGAAGCTGCCAGGCCTCAGTTAAGAGTTTATAAGAATTTTGTTTTTCATTCCGTAGGACTCACCTTTTTCACGTTACAATTAAGCTATGTAGCTGGAAAATAAATTTGCATCTGGTTGGCCGATGCGACGACGTAACAATGTTAGGTTTTATTTCACTTCGCTTTCTCAGTGAGGCCGTGATATGAAGGATGCGAAGCCGGCAGCACATGTTTAGCTCAATCCGGGACTGTCATGTCTAACGTGTCTCACAGAAAAAGCGCAGTATCATTATTTATGGCCTCCCGGTATATATATATATATATATATATATATATATATATATATATATATATATATATATATATATATATATATATATATATATATATATATATATATATATATATATATATATATATATGAACCAGAAGAAAGGAAACCGAGGGGCCCGATTTTTATTACCCATTTGATATGAAGCCAGCAAAGGACAGCATAGCGGAAATTATATGCAGTTCCTGATTGGATTAAATAAATAATAAATTCATTGAAATGAAATTGAATGAAAACACAACTGGCCGCAGGTGGAATACGAACCCACGTCTTCGCATTATACGTGCGATGCCCTTCAGAGTTGAGCTACCCGTTGAGCGACTAGTTGCTATCAGAGTCCGACGACACCTCCTTATCGCTGTCTACCGACCTGATAATCTGCAGTTCCATCTAACGCATTAAAATGTCCCGCGTACAGCAAACTGCAAAATGGTGACCGCAAACCAAGGCAGAAAAAAACAAAACAACGTCCGTTCTATGGCAGAGTGGCTAGCTACGTTGCACATAGCTTTTTTTTTTTTTAGTAAGAATCAGTTTCTCTTTTGATTTTGAGTAGAATTAGTGACGATTGAAACGCACGTGCAAATTCGAATGCACTTTTTATCGAAAAAGGGTGTGCGCTCTCTCTCTCTCTCTCTCTCTCTCTATATATATATATATATAGAGAGAGAGAGAGAGAGAGAGAGAGCATGCACGTGGGCCGAGTCAGACACCTGCCCTTGTCCCCCTGGCTTTCTTTCTAAATATTACTAAACATATCCTCCGCCCCTATCTTGACTCCGTCACACTTTCGTGGAGGCGCTGGATATTTGTCACGCCTCGCAACGGAACTCCGCAGTGGCCGTTGTGTCGTACATCTGTCTGCAGTGGCGGAAGACGCCGCGCCTGCATCATCGCACGCCACTCCAACGGTCCTGCTGGTTCACCACCGTTGTTTAACTGGCGGGCGATGGCGCGGGCGTTGAAGTGGGGTCTTGGCGCATTCGGCATTTCCGGTGAAACGGACGCCGAGGACTGGTCGGCGGGGCACGAACGCGTGAGCATGCCAACTACTCGCGGGACCCTACCCTGATGTTGGCAAATATTATATTCTACCGCGAAGGCACTGGGAAAGTATGGTTCGATAACCACGAAGCTGAGATCGGGCGCTGGGGCACCTGCGAATAATATCTACGAGACTTGTTTGGGAAACCCGTTGGCCGGCAGGTTGGTGCGATAAAGATGGTCGCGTCACGTGCACAGACGTGTGCAGAATCCTACGCCTCGAACATAGGAGACGCGTTATCGCTATGCCGACAGGCCGATGCCGAGAACCCGGAGTACTACAAGGTTGGACATATCTTTTTTCTTTGTTTACTTATTTATTTACACATACTGCAGCCCAATAGAGGGCTATAGCAGGAGCGCGAACATTGTTCATTACTATACATTACGCATTAAAAACACACACATACGCAAAAAGATGAATGATCAAAAAGAAGCGCTTTACGTGTTAGATAAGTGCTTACCAGTGGTAGCTATAAAATATTTTAGTGATAGCGAAATATAGTTACCCATTAGAGAATTTCAAAGCTCTATTGCACGTGGATAAAGAAACTGTACTTGAATGGGTTAGTACGGGCATAAATAGGTGTTATGTTCAAGACGTGGGAGCTACGGGTACAACTTGCGTTAGTAGATGTGATATAGTTACAATAAGATAGACCGTAGGTGGAGTTATTAATTGCATAGAAAAGTTTGTAGGCTTCAGTGTGTTAACGGAAAAGTAATTGCTCAATGTTCAAAGATTGCTGAACCTGTGTTGGCGAGAAACTGCGGCTGTAATTCTGGCTAATGAAACGTATAGATTTTTGTTGAACGTTATTGAGCGAGTTTATTTCACATTATTTGTAGGGGAACCAAACGACAGATGTATATTGTAGAACAAGGCGAATTAATGTTTTATATAATAGCAGTTTAGCATCGCGGGTGGTCTTAGCTGAAGGGCGGCGCAAATAACCTCATTTTTTAGTGCTTTCCCGTTTACGTGCTCAATATGTTTAGACAATGAAAGATGTTCTGTTAGATTGACACCAAAGCATCTATATTGAGGCACTCTTTTCAGTTGAAGGTCATCCACAGAATAATCGAACAAGAGGGGGCTCTGTCTATTGGCAAATGACATCACGACTGTTTTACTACAGTTGATGTTCATTTTCCCCGTTTTGCCCCAAGCGCAGAAAGACTTACGGGATTGGGCAAGACGGTGGTGGTCATCAATAGAGATAATAGATTTGTATAATACGCAGTCATCTGCAAAAAGTATGATTCTAATCGAGGTGCTACCAGGTAAATCATTGATGTATATTAGAAATGATAAAGGGCTTAATACGGATACCTGAGGAACGCTTGACGTAACGTCGACAGGAGTTGATTCCACTGTGTTAAAATAGACAAATTGTGAGCGATAGCGAAGAACACTGGGTATCCAGGAAGCAAGACAGGGATTATTGAATATAGTGTTTAACTTTACCAATAGTTTAGAATGAATCACGGAGTCAAAATTTTTAGAGAAGTCAGTAAAGATGGCATCCACTTGATTACCTATGTCTAGATTAGAAGCGATATCACGGATAAAATCTACTAATTGTGTTACAGTACTTTAACCACGACGGAAGCCATGCTGGGCACATGTTACAACATCCTTAGAGTTAAGGAATCCGATTATATACTTATTGTAATGGGGTGCACTGAATAGTTCAGATGGTAGCGCCTGTTCGTAACCGAGAAGGCAGGTGACGCAGAGCAGGAACAGCTGGCTGCCCGAACGGCTCACACTCGTGCTAAGCACTGACGATGCGGCTGGCCCACTGGTTGCACTGCAGGCATGGAACTGGCTGGCCTTGTCCTTGTGCTCTTCTTCTTCATTACAATTACCCCCGGTGCAAAAGCGGAGCCATTCTGGCGACTTACGACGTGGAGACGAGCGGGTCATAGAATTGTTTCAGGCGGCGAACGTGAACATCCCGTCCGCGGCAGCGCTTGTCGGATGTCAGTGTGAGCGGTTCTATGACATAGTTGACCGGAGAGATGCTTTTGACGATGCGGTATGGTCCATCATACTGCAAGAGAAGTTTTGTCGAAAGTCCAGGCGTGGTAGAAGGTACGGACAACAACAGGTGTGCCGGGAGCGAGGAGGAGGAGGAGCAACATTTATTAAAAAGAAAGGACAAGCAGGTGTCTTTCTGCTTGTGCGGGAGGCGCCCTTAGTCCAGGGCTCCTGCGGGAGCGAAGTTCGAATTCGTAGTGTCGCCATCACGATTGGCTTTTTGTCGTTGTTGGTCGGCGGAAGTAAACTTTCGGGCTAAGTGGCGGCATTCCTCGGCGTATCGGGCGATGGCTGAAACGGGAGCACACTCTGACGTGTCTGGCGTATAAGGCAAAACTGTATCGATGGTATGGGAAGGATCGCGACCGTAGAGAAGGAAGTATGGAGAAAATCTTGCAGTACTTTGTGTAGCCGTATTATATGCGTACGTGACAAATGGGAGGATGATGTCCCAGTTTGTATGCTCCGATGAAACGTACATGGCGAGCATATCACCAAGGGTGCTATTGAAACGCTCCGTAAGCCCGTTAGTTTGAGGATGGTACGCCGTGGTGGTCCGGTGAACTATGCGGCATTGAGCAAGCAGAGCTTCAACCACCTGCGACAGAAACACACGGTCTCTATCATTCAGCAGCTCCCGAGGTGGGCCATGACGAAGAATGAAACGATGGAGCAGGAAGGATGCACAGTCACTGGCGGTCGCTGCAGGTAGAGCAGCGGTTTCGGCATAGCGTGTGAGGTGATCAACTGCGACAATAATCCATCGTTTTACAGTTAGCGGTAGCGGCTCGTACAGGTCAATTCCCACACGGTCGAAGGCACGAGCAGGGCACGGAAGTGGCTGTAATAAGCCGTGGACCGGATGAGGCGGAGATTTGCGGCGTTGGTATTGCGGGAACGAGCGGACAAACTTTTGGACAAAAGTAAACATTCCTCGCAAGTAGTAACGTTGCCGCAGGCGCTCATACGTCTCCAAAACACCTCCGTGTGCACATTGTGGGTCAGTATGGAAAGACGCGCACATGTCGGAACGCAAAGTCCTAGGGATAACCAGAGCCACTTGCGACCATCGGGCTGGTAGTTGCGTCGATACAAGAGGTTATCCGACACAGCAAAATGGACAGCCTGGCAATGCAGGGAGCGGGAGATGGGGAGATGGAGGCGAGCCAGAAAAGAGATCTAAAAGAGAGGCCACCCATGGATCCTTGCGCTGTTCTGATGCGAAGGTGCCAATGCCGACCGAGGATACCGCCTTAATGGTGGAGAGGGAGGCCATGTCGGCTGGCAGCGGAGAGTGGGACAGAGCGTCAGCGTCAGTGTGCTTACGACCTGAGTGCTATATGACGTGTATGTCGTATTCTTGAATGCGCAGAGCCCAGCGGGCAAGGCGTCCAGACGGGTCTTTTAAAGAGGATAACCAACAAAGGGCGTGATGGTCAGTAACCACAGTGAAAGGCCTGCCGTATAAATAAGGGCGAAACTTCCCGAGTGCTCAAACGATGGCCAGGCATTCTTTTTCAGTGACTCTGTAATTGCGTTCCGCTTTGGTCAGCGCACGACTGGCGTAAGCAATGACGTACTCGGAGTAGCCAGGCTTGCGCTGCGCAAGGACAGCGCCAAGGCCAATACCGCTGGCATCGGTATGCACTTCAGTTGGGGTGTTGGGGTCGTAGTGTCGCAGTATGGGCGGAGACGTCAGGAGACGGCGTAAGGTTACGAACGCGGTGTCGCATGCAGGAGAAGAGGAGGATAGGTCGTTGGCGCCACTTAAGAGTTGTGTCAGAGGTGATATAATCGAGGCAAAGTTGCGAACAAAGCGTCTGAAGTAAGAACAGAGGCCGATAAAGGCACGGAGTTCTTTGAGTGTCCTAAGTCTCGGAAACTCTGCCACAGCGCGAAGTTTTGATGGGTCGGGGCAAATGCCATCTTGTGATACGATGTGACCTAGAATCATGAACTTGCGCGCGGCGACCTGGCACTTTTTCAGGTTCACTTGCAGGCCTGCGTTGGTCAAGGACGTCAACACTTGCCTAAGGCGAAGAAGATACGTGCTGAAATCAGGGGCGAACACAACGATGTCGTCGAGGTAGCACAAACACGTCCTCCATGTTAGGCCGTGCAAGATATTGTCCATAATTCGTTCAAATGTAGCAGGCGCATTGCATAGGCAAAATGGCATCACAATAAATTCGTATAAATCATCCGGAGTAATGAATGCAGTTTTAGGGCGATCAACTGCTGACATCGGGACCTGCCAGTAGCCCGAGCGTAAATCCAACGAAGACAAGAATTCAGCGCCTTGCAAGCTGCCCAGAGCGTCGTCAATGCGCGGTAGAGGGTAGACGTCTTTTCGCGTTATCTTATTAAGACGGCGATAATCGACGTAGAACCGAGTGAAACCATCTTTTTTTGTGACGAGAACGACCGGTGATGCCCACGGGCTATTGGAAGGTTGAATGACGCCACGCTGAAACATGTCGTCCACATGCTCACTGATCACCTGACCCTCCTTGGCGGATACACGGTACGGGCACTGCCGCAATGGCGCGTTGGAGCCAGTGTCGATGTGGTGGCTGACGGTTGACGAGCGACCCAGAGTAGGTTGAGCGACATCAAAAAAAGAGCGGCACTGGGCAAGCAGGTGAAGAAGCTGGGAGCGCTGGTCGGAAGTAAGGTCATCGGCAATAAAAGGTGTGAATAAGTTAGGTGATGGCGGAGCATAAGTGGAAAATGCACAGAAGTCAGTGAGCTCTGCATACGAAGAATCGGGCACGTCGGTAATAAACAAGTCATCAAGAGGCTGAGCATGGCCAAGTGCTTCTCCCCAAAGAGGCGTCAGGGCTGTAGGAAGTGGATTGTAGACAATGATGGCGCTGAAACGGGCCGAAATGTCAAGCGTGGCGGAAGGGAGGGGAACGTCTTTGCGGGTTATGAAGAGTTTCGAAGGAGTGAAGCGGACAGCGCCTTCAAAGACAGCGCCACAGAAGACGGGAACAACGGCAGACGATTACGGCAGTATGGCGATGTCTTCCCGAAGAACTAGCTTAGCGGGAAGAGAAGTGGCGCCGACGAGGGGCACATCACACAGAGGCGATAATTTGACTTCAGCACGTTGCACAATTGATGACGGCGTTATTTCGTGAAAGAGAGTCCCACCCAAGTATCACGTCGTGAGAACAGGACTGCAAAACCACAAAGTCCACAATATGCAGAACGCCCTGAATAACAACTCTAGCTGTGCATGCTGCTGAAGACTGAACTGGCTGGGCGCTTGCTGTGCGAAGAGAAAACCCAGAAAGTGGCGTCGTAACTTTTCGTAAAGCGTGAGAGAGGCGTTCGTTTAGGACAGACATGGCTGCTCCAGTATCAATTAGCGCAATGGCAGGGACGCCGTCGACAGCAAGGTCGACAACGTTCGAAGGCGACAATGGAGGACTTGTACAGATCGATGACGATGCAGTTCCTGCCTCCTGAACTGCGGCGCTTAGTTTTCCTCTTGCGTGGGTGAAGGGCGCCGACGCATGGGGGGTAACGAGTGGCGACGCGGGGAAGGCGAACGACGTGTAAGGACCGGTCGCTCAGCTGGTGGCCTGTTCGACTGCCGACTAAAGAAGTGTCATGGAAAGGCTGCACGTCGGCGTAGGGAGGCGACTGCACGAACCCATCAGAGTGCAGCACGCGACTGCGGCAGAGTCGTGCAACATGGCCGGGGATACCGCAGGCATAACATATGGGCCTGTTGTCTTGCGTGCGCCAAGGATTAGCAAAGGCAGTAGCAGGTCGATGAACGAGATGATGAACGGGTGCTAGCGGCCGAGGATGTAGCGCAACGAGTGGTTGACGAGGAGGCTGCGCGGCGACGGATGGGTAAGTAAGTGCCGCGACGACAGGGTACTGCTGATGCTGCATTGGTTGAACCTCAGCAACTTGGCCTTCAATAACCCGCCGGAGCGTAGGGGCGAGCTGTGTAGGAGGTTGTTGCAGCAGCGGCTGCTGTTGGGGTAGCTCAGTGAAGGGTAGTAGAGAAAGCTGACAAGCAACTTCCTCCCGCACGAAAGCTTGGATTTCTGAGAGCAAGGGGGAGCAATCAGAGAAGGCTGTCATGGAAGAGAGGGCCTCTTCAGCCACTGAGGGGCGCCTGGTCAACTCGCGCTGCCTCAACTCGTCATAGCTTTGGCACAAGTTTATGAGCTCTGCTACGGTGCGCGGACTCTTGGCGATCAATATTTGGAAAATGTCATCGGCAATGGCCATCAAAATGTGCTTCAGCTTGTCATTTTCGGGCATAGAAGCATCCACACGTTTGCATAGATTGCATTCGAAACTACGGTGGGGTAATAGAGTCGTTAATCTTGAAAGAGCTACTGCACGTTGCACTAGGCAAAGCTGATGTCTAGAACCTGCGACGTTTTGATTTAAGTAGTATAGGGAGTTATACTCAAAAATAGAAGTTTTTAGCATTTTTAGTACGAGTGCGAAGTTCCTCCTTGGCTTTTTCAAAGGGAATGCGAAGCGCAGGATTAAAATGCTTTGATTTACGTAGTCTGCCTACACGGCGTGACAGGTGCAAGACATCGTAGTTAATCCAAGGAAGTTTATTATTCATCTTTTTTGGTTTTAATGGAACGCAATTATTGATGCAAGATTTCACTTACGACTCGAAACAATCAACAACATTATCAACATGACATATGGTACTGAGTGACAGTAAATGGTCAAAGTTATGTGACAGAGTATCAGTTATAGACTTATCGTCAGCCTTGTTAAAATTATCAAATGTAGAATAGCTAAAGCGTTCATGTGGCATAGGACAGTTAATGTGTATTGAGAACTGCGTTATGATCCGAGACTCCTTCCAGGATGTCATTCTAAAAACCCAAATGAGCAAGACTGTCATTGATATATACTAAGTCAAGTAGCGAGTTCTTCCACGTATTCTTATCAACTGATTGTATCAAGTTATGGGCCAAAGAAAACGAAATAAAGTCTATACAAATAGATGCACTAGTGGCAGAATATGTAAGGAAAGGCCGGTGAATACCGGGAACGTTCAAGTCCCCAAGAACAATTAAGTTAGAACTGTTGAGGCTATGTATGTAGAAAATGGTCATGGTCGTGGATAAAATCCGAAATATTATCGAACACGTCACTAAGGCTATCATGGGGGCGATAAAGACCACAAATTGTTAAGTTCTGGTTATGCACTAGTAACTTGCAGAAAACCGATTCTATAATGGGAGGACCTCGTAGAACCTCAAAGTTAAAATCTGAACGTAAAAGCAAGGCCACATCGCTGCCTTTCTTATTCTGACGGTCATACCGGACAGCAATGTAACCAGGAGGCATGAATTCTGAGTCATGAATATCTTCACGAAGCCATGTTTCGGTGATGCATATAACATGAGGAGAAGATGAAGACACTAGTGATAGAAACTGTGGAACTTTGTTAGTCGTACTTCTGGCATTAACATTCAAAAGTGCAAGATCTGTGGCAGAGTGACGAGATTGTCAACCTAGTCATGATGATACATTTGGAAATCTTGCGCTTGAATCAAAGCCAGGAGCTATTACTAAACTATTTGAGGCACCGTCCCAGTTGTAACGAACGTTATATATAAATAAATGATCGAACCTCATTTTAATAACCAAGCCGTCATTCCTCTGCTCAGCGAAAGCGTCCCATAGCTATTTGCGTAATGCGCGCACTCTCGACGAAAAATCTTCGGAAGGTTTCATGCCGGAACTTTCAGCTTATAAGCGTTTTTAAGCATCACTAGCTTATCGCTGAAATCAAGCATTTTTAAGATGATTGGTAAAGTGAATATAAATAGCTATATTTAGGTAAAAAGGTATACAAGTAGGTATATAGGTAAAAATATATATCGGTAAAATGAATGATAAAATGATCTTGAAAGGGATTGCCGACGACGCCTTCAACCTTTCAAACTGCAAAAAATTTCTCTATATTCGAAGCTATTATAAAGAACTGTGGGCGCTTTGAGCACGCTAAAAGCCGGCGCATTGACCACGCGTTTGCACGGCTTCCCAGCAATGCGGGAACGTCCTCTTGCGATTACCACATGGTAGCACAGCCGTCAGTGCCACCAGATCAGCTAACACGGATTGTACGCCACGAACTTGAGGTCATTACCCCTGCCCCAGTTGACGCCGGTGATTCGAGCTCGATTGCGACTCCATTCGTCCAAGCCATTGTCCGGCAGGAGTTTGCCCACATGGGCATTCACTCGGTGTGCACCGTGTCCAGCCCAACACAAACTTCATGGCGTCCACCTTCATCCGTTTGTGAGCAGCGATTCGCTACGCGATCTCGCGACCCTGCTGCTGGAGACCCCTGATGATTGACCGATATGCTTTACATTGTCAGCATATCGGCCACGCCGCCCGTTACTGCGCCACCCGCTGGTCCCCGCCGTCCGGACAGCAACCGCCTCGCACCTTCAACCCAGTCCTTTTTCCCCAACGCCACAAGGATAAATAATCGCTCCCCATCGCCGCATAGTCACCAGTCGCGCTCGCCCCCAGGCGGTAGCCCGTCGTCTCGCTCATCGCAAACTCACCACCCATCGTCCCCTTTTAAGCGGGGGCTACATGGGGCGTTTTTCTCCTGCGATTATCGCGCGCCAAAAAACAAACGCGCTGGCGGGACGCCGGCCAGGCTACATGAGGCGTACGAGCGGCGAACGCCGCCGCAGTGTGGCCAGACAAGGCAAAAATGTTTTGGCTACCATTAAATGAACGAACAATGCTTATATGTTGTTTGCTTGTGTTCTAAGTAATAAATTATGCAATAAATACCCCACTAATATGTCTGTAGTTTGTCGTTAAACTCCACGCGTGATGCTTTCGCCGACGTAGCCATGGTGCTGACCAGCGCACGCGCGCGAAGTGTTCAAGAGACGGCAAGGAACGGTGAGACGGCTGGCCGCTCCCGCCGAAAGCAGAAGGAAGTGACTCCGATACGCACTTCCGGTAGCGTCAGACGCGTGCGCGCCGCGTCAAAATCTAGCCGGTCCTGATCGGCGGCGGCGGGCGTTTTTCGCGACGCCGGGCGTCAAATCGGCGCCGTGAGGCGAAAATCGCCTCAAAAACGCTCCATGTATTCCGGGCTTTAGCCCTGCACGTGCCTATCAGGAAAACGAAGCAGTGCAGCACCCGGAAGTGACGCTGCATTGGCGATTCCCACCAGAAATCCTCATCTAACGATGCCGATGAGACAAAGCTTGTTAGACGTTGATGTTTATGGCGTCACTATTTCTACGCTCCTCAACACTGGGGCGCACACCTCTGTATTGAGTGCAGACCTTCGTCGTCGCCTTCATAACGTGCTCACGCTTGCCGCCTTCCGCATCATCCGCGTCGCTGACGGAGGGACTCCTGCCGTTCTGCTGCAGCCCACGTCCTCAGTGCTGGTCATCCCACTTCACTACACTTTGCCGTCATTGAGAAGTGCCCCCATGACCTAATCCTCGGCTTAGATTTTTGTCCAGTCATGCTGCTCTAGATGACTGTGCAAACGGTGCTCTTCAGCTTGAACTGCGCCATCTTCCCGACATTCCAGCCAACATACGTACCACCACGCTTATGCTCTCACCATCACGTTCGCTTGCCGCCTCAAGCTACTACATACGTTACTTCGACGTCTTCACACAATATTTCCGATGGCGACTACATCTTGTATCCAATTATCGACGTTCTGTTGGCCCGCGATGTCGCCCTTGGTCACACCATTGTTTCCATTCCTGACAATACCGAGGTCCTGCCCCTTCTCAAGGTCGGCCTGTTGCCTAAGGTTATCCCGCAAGTCATGTCATTTGCCACTATTTCCGTACTTGATCCCTGCAAGATTGCCGCTTTGGATGCAGATGTTTCGCCGCCTTCGTGCTTCGCAAACTTTGCTCCTTCTTCCCTCGACGACATTAGCAAGATCGCTCCTGATCTGACCCAGGCGCAAGCTTAAGATGTCTACCACGTCCTGGCGTCCTATCGCGACATATTTGATTTTGACGATCGCCTTCTAGGTCAAACATTTGTCGTGACTCATCGAATCAACACTAGGGACACCAACGCTACACGCCGGCGACCATATCGCGTATCCCATCGCGAACGTCAAGTCATCCATAAGGAGGTCAACAAAATTAAAAATTATTGGGTTTTACAAACCAAAACCACTTTCTGATTATGAGGCACGCCGTAGTGGAGGACTCCGGAAATTTCGACCACCTGAGCTTCTTTAACGTGCACCTAAATCTAAGTAAACGGATGTTTTCGTTTTTCGCCGCCATAAAAATGCGGCCACCGCGGCCGGGAATCGACAAAATGACTACAAAAGATTTTATCAAACTTTCGTCTAGCCCGGGGGTCTCCCTTGTTCTCGTGAAAAAGAAGGACGGCAGCTGGAATTTACGCGTTGATTATAGGAATTTGAACAAAGTAACTCATAAAGACGTCTAGCCTTTGCCTCGCATCGATGACGCCCTCGACTGCCCTCATGGAGCCCAATATTTTTAATTCATGGACCTGCAGTCCGGCTATTGGCAGATTCCACTCGAGCCTATGAACCGCGAAAAAATTACCTTTATTATGCCAGATGGCCTGTACATATTCAAGGTCATGCCGTTCGGACTGTGTAGCGCCACAGCAACTTTCGAACGTGTGATGGCCTCTCTGCTGCGGGAGATAGTGGTTCATCTATCTATGCCATTTAGACGATGTCATTGTCTCTCCCGACAACCTAGCCCGCTTATTGGCCGTTCTTGCCGTCTTCCATTGAGCCAATCTTCAGCTGAACTCTGCCAAGTGCCGTTCCGGGCGACGATAGATAACTATGCTCGGTCACCTTGTCAGTGCTACCGGTGTTCAACCAGATTCCGACAAGATGCGAGCAGTGCAACAATTTCCTGTGTCGTGCTCAGCCAAAGACGTTCGGAGTTTCGTTGGATTGTGTTCCTACTTTCGTCGCTTTGTCCGGAACTTCGCGGACATCGCCCGCGCTCTTACTGAACTCTTGAAGAAGGACATTCCTATCGTGTGGGGACTCGAAGAAGCAGCTTCGTTTTCTGCCCTCATCCGTCTACTCACTACGCCACCAATACTGGCCCATTTCGACGCGTCGTGCCTTCCAGAACTTGGCACCGATACCAGCGCTCATAGAATCGGGGCTGTCCGTGGCCGAAAACGGCACGGCAAGGAACGCGTCATCACCTACGCCAGTCACCTTCTTTCATCGCGGGAACGGAACTTTTCTATGACTCAATACGAGTGCCTGGCTTTAGTGTGGGTTGTCACCAAATTTAGACCTTATTTGTTTGGCCGAACCTTTTCTGTGATTACAAACCCTTATGCCCTCTGCTGAATCTCATCGTGGTCTAGACGTCTCGGCCGCTGGGCACTACGGCTCCAAGAATACTCGTTTGTTGCGCACTAAACGTCTGGGCGGTTGCATCAAGACGCAGATTGCTTGTCACCCTGTCGATGCTCCCTACCTCAATGACCCTGACTGATACGCCTGCGTACTGTCCATTCTTGCTTCGGATGATATCCCTACCGAACAGTGATGAGACACGTCCTTACGGCTCGTCATAACCGTCGAACTTCTCAATCACGAGTCCATTATGTTCGCATGTTTGAGCTACTCGACAATGTTTTGTGTCGCGGTAATGTCAGCTCAGATGAGCCAGAGCTTCTCCTTGTCATATCTCGCCATCTATGATCCAGCGTTCTTCACCAGCTCCACAACATACCAACTGCCGGTCAGGTAGGTGTGTCGCGTACTTACGCCCGCATCTGGCGTCAGTATTTCTGACTTGGCACGTACCGTTCTGTGCTCCGTTACGTCGTTGTTTGTCAACGCTTCCAACGCTACAAGCGCCCTTCATCGCTGCGTGCAGGGCAGCTACAACCTCTTGATATTCCTGCAGAGCCAATCTTCCGCGTCTGCCGTGACCTTCAAGGCGCTTTCCCTACATCCATATCGGAAGATAGATGGATTGTGGTCGCGACAGACTACGCCACGGGCTTCGCAACCACCAGGGCATTCCCCCTAAAAGCTGTTCTATATACGTCGCTGACTTTCTCCTCCACGACATAATTTACATGATGGCGCCCCTCGGCAGCTCCTCACAGATCGCGGAACGTACTTCCTTTTAAGAGTGGTAGATGGCATCCTTCGTGCCTGCTCCACTGAACATAAGCTCACCAAAGCTTATCATCCACAGGCGAATGGTTGAGCGAGCGCCTGAACCAAACGCTGACATGCTGGCCATGTATGTTTCACTGGATACAATTCGTCACAGAATGACACGGCTGGATATTCACCGTTTTATCTACTGTTTGGCCGACAACCTGCATTGTCAGTTAAGGCTCCCCTTCCGTTGGCTCCTCACTCGCCTACTGAATACGCCAGTGACGTCACTCATCGAGCCCATGCAGCTCGTTAACTTGCCCACGACCTACTATGTGGTTCGCAACAATACCAGAAGTCCCGTTACAACAGCCGACACAAAAGTGTGCACTTCACGCCTGGCTCTCTGGTCCGTCGCCATGTCGCCGCGTTGGAATATCAGAGAAGCTCCTCTCACGTTACACCGCACCCTACAAGGTGCTGCGTCAACTCGGTAACGTCAGTCGCGAGATTGCACCCCAGGGCGCTTCTTCTCTCATACCTGTTCTTCTCGGACCACCTCACTACCAATTGATGTTGTTCATGTTTCCCGGCTGAAGCCATGTTGCCTTTTAGCTCCTCGGCTTCATAACAAGCGCCAGGACGGCGCTTCAGCTGCCAGAGGGTGATATTACGGAGCGACCCATACATGAATGACAGTGGCGTAGCCAGCAATTTCGTTCGGGAGGGGGGGCTCACGTTGCAGTTCGGCCTCCTCCTTAAGAGGAAGCTTTAGCTCGGGTGCTCCTATCTAAATACATGTAGAAGGAGAATTAGTTTTTCTCGGCAACTACTGCACCAAATACGACGAGCTTTGTTGCATTTAACAAAAAAGCTTAAATTCTAGGGACTGTTCGCTTCGAATTCTTGATTGAGGTTGTCAGTTCTTTATTGAAAATTGTGCAAAAATTGCAAATTTTCTGAAAACGAAAATATCAGGTTTAACATTCTAACTCAACAATAAAGAATGATATCACAATTTTGTGAATTGCCTCTAATAGTGCACCTACGGCGGACAAAATTGATATGTTACATATGAATCTAAAAAAAACTAGTGTATGGAAATACGGCTTTTGCAGAGCCCTTGTACACAACGTAACCAATTCACGCAAGATACAAACTGACATGCCAAATTTGTCCACCTCGACTGTTATGGTAGATGCCGTTCACAGAACGGCGATATCTATTCTTGATGCAGACCTATTAGTTTGTAAACATCGAGCTTCTATTTTTTTCAAACTTTCGAAATTTTCAAAATATTTTATACAAAATTCAGGCCCTAAATCTAAATTTCGTTTTAAACAGACACTAGAATTCAACTTTCTCTCTTAAATGCAACATATTTAATAATAATAATAATAATAATAATAATAATAATAATAATAATAATAATAATAATAATAATAATATTAAATTATTTCATGAAAAGCAATCCAGGGGTTTTCTCAGAAAAGCGGTTCTGCATTTTACATGTATCTGAATAGATCGCCTCGGAGTTGGGCCCGAGTTAAAGCTTCCTCTTAAACAATTTGTCGAGAGATCAAATACACGAATAATACCTGCATTGCCATTGCCAAAGATGCTGCAAATGAATTCTTGAACGCTACGCACTGTCAAAACAAGTAAAATAATTAGTTTTTTTTTATAAAAGAATATACTCTTATGTGACAAAAATTGTGCCCAAAGTAACTGATATCAATGCTTCCATGTATTTGTCTATTCAATAAGTAAAGAAAATATCACACGAACTTTAGAACTATATCAGTTCAAAACCAGCAAAGCAATGCATGCCGCTGATATCAAAATGTAAAGGCCATGAAATGAACAAGTTGAGGACAAATATGTTAATGAAACCTTGTCATTCAAGAACCTTGTTTACATTCTTGCACACCCGCAACGGCCAGTGAAAAAATTGGAGGACGCTTAAGCTTCGCCTTCAAGAGTGGGACGCGACAGCGTTCCCGTCGACCCGCCAAGGGGTATAAGACAATGCGCTACGGCACAGCGATCACTTACGATGCGCCCCGCATCGGACTTAGCGCCCACCTATCACGCGGTGAGCGTCGAGCATCGCAGCGTTCGGCGCGGCAACGAAACGTGCGCCTGAGCGAACGGAACGAACCAAAGAACTCGGTGTCTCGGAGGGGAAACGATCTACGCCAGCCAAACGTCGTGATCGGCACGGGCAGAGAGATAGATAGTAATCTAAACCGGGAGCACGGCGAAGCGTCGTCAGGGGAGAGGGAGTCCCGCGACGCGCCTGGCAGCGGTCCCAATGCGCGCGCGGCGCGCCTCCTGTCGGGGCAGCGCCGTACATTGAGAGGAGGGGGTCTTCTGTGTTTGCCGCAAGATGGCTCTGCGTGTGCGGAAAGCGCAGAAGAAATGCAGCGGAAACGCACTTCGCAACTCGTGTAATTGTGACTTCTATACGTTACATGTTCATAATTACCGATATACACCGCAGTATAACTTGCCACGGCTCGTTTCGAAGGCAACACCGCATTCACTAGAGGCGCGTTTGCACCGCTTGGAAGCATCGAACTCGTGGCTGAGTGGTAGCGTCTCCGTCTCACACTCCGGAGACCCTGGTTCGATTCCCACCGGGCCAATCTTGGAAGTTGCTTTTTATTTATGAAGCGCCTGCCGTGATTTATCGCTCACGGTCAACGCCGCAAACGCCGACACCGACGCCGACGACACCGGATTTTCTGCGACACGAGCTCCTTAACGCTATCGCGTTAAAATCTCAATGCCGCTGTCATTTGCTCCAATGTGTTACGCAGGAGCAGCTGCCACTGGTCCTGTATTATGAGTAATTGCACCGAAATTATAGTCGCAACAGAGAGGACATATAAAAAGCAGGAGTCCTGCTACGCCCCTGATGGATGAACCCAAGGCTTGGAAGAGCGATGAAGACGACGCTTGCACGTGGGCCGGATCAGACATCTTCTCTTGCCCTAGCTTTCTTCGTAAAAGCGTGGCAGTTTGGGCGAGTTGGTATGTATATAGCGCAAATATCCTGTAAACATATAACATATTCTTCGCAGACATCTCGCCTCCATGACTATATATTGTCACGTGGTCGTGACGTCAAAGAACACAGTAACAATACTGTGAACAAGAAAACTAACCTTTATTGGGCGAACCTGTACCCACAAAACAGGCTACACTTATAGCGCAACGATAGCGGCGAACACGCTCGGCGATCGTCGAAAATCTGCTCAGCGGGTCAAGCGCGTCTGCTTTTATACGGCAGTCGTCGAATGTTCCAGACTAATGGTTGGGACCCGCATGCCTTCTGCAAAGTTCTACACCATCAAGCGATGAAATCAGATAACCCAAGGTTTGGTGACAACAGGCAGCGGATAGAAGCATCGACAATTTTCCAGAAACTTCAGATAAGTGCAGGCGCGTCCCGCGCTGTGCGATAACATTTGCTAGGCGGCAAAACGTGTCACCCGGTAAAGATAAGTACACGTGTCATTACCCCCCTCTTAAAAGCATCGACCCGACGATGCAAAAAAACGAAAGTAATAAACAAAAGCACTCGTAGCAAAGAAAATAACAAAAATAACGAAGTTCGTCAGCGTCCGTAAAACGGTTTAAGGCGCACCACGTGGACCACTTCAGATCGTGCGCGGCGCCGCTGTGAATGCGAATTGCCATCTGGCACGACCTCATAGTCCAGAGCGCCAATACGTCGGATGGCCTTGTAGGGTCCGAAATAGCGTCGCAGTAGTTTCTCACTCAGTCCTCGTCGGCGTATCGGGGTCCATACCCAAACACGGTCGCCGGGCTGGTACTCGACGAAGCGTCGTCGGAGGTTGTAGTGTCGGCTGTCGGTACGCTGCTGGTTTTTGATCCGTAGGCGGGCAAGTTGTCGGGCTTCTTCGGCGCGCTGGAGATAGCTAGCGACGTCAACATTCTCTTCGTCAGTTACGTGCGTCAGCATGGCGTCGAGCGTCGTCGTCGGGTTCCTGCCGTAAACCAGCTTAAACGGCGTTATCTGTGTTGTTTCTTGCACCGCCGTGTTGTATGCAAAGGTTACGTACGGAAGGACCGCGTCCCACGTCTTGTGCTCGACGTCGACGTACATTGCTAGCATGTCGGCGAGGGTCTTGTTGAGGCGCTCTGTGAGACCATTCGTCTGCGGGTGGTAGGCAGTTGTCCTCCTGTGGCTTGTCTGGCTGTATTGCAGAATGGCTTGGGTGAGCTCTGCTGTAAAAGCCGTTCCTCTGTCGGTGATGAGGACTTCTGGAGCACCAAGTCGCAACAGGATGTTCTCGACGAAAAATTTCGCCACTTCGGCTGCGCTGCCTTTCGGTAGAGCTTTGGTTTCAGCGAAGCGGGTGAGATAGTCCGTCGCCACGACGATCCACTTATTTCCGGAAGCTGATGTCGGAAACGGTCCCAACAAGTCCATCCCGATCTAATGAAAAGGTCGGTAAGGAGGCTGGATCGGCTGTAGTAATCCCGCTGGTCTTGTCGGTGGTGTCTTGCGTCGCTGACAGTCGCGGCATGTCTTGACATAACGGGCGATATCGGCGGTTAGGCGCGGCCAGTAATACCTTTCCTGTATCCTCGATAGCGTCCGGGAGAAACCGAGGTGCCCAGCGGTCGGATCGTCATGTAGGGCGTGCAGTACTTCTGGACGTAGCGCCGACGGAACAACAAGAAGGTAGTTGGCGCGGACTGGTGAGAAGTTCTTCTTCACGAGTAGGTTGTTTTGAAGCGTGAACGAAGATAATCCACGCTTAAACGCCCTTGGGACAACGTCGGTGTTCCCTTCCGAATACTCGACTAGGGCTTTTAGCTCCGGGTCTCCGCGTTGCTGTTCGGCGAAGTCTTCCCCGCTTATTATTCCAAGGAAGGCGTCGTCATCCTCGTTATCTTGCGGTGGCGGGTCAATGGGGGCGCGGGATAGGCAATCGGCATCTGAGTGTTTTCGTCCGGACTTGTAGGTTACAGTGATGTCGTATTCTTGTAGCCTGAGGCTCCACCGTGCCAGCCGTCCTGAAGGGTCTTTTAAGTTAGCTAGCCAACACAACGCGTGATGATCGCTGACCACCTTGAATGGCCTGCCATATAGGTAAGGCCGAAATTTCGCTGTGGCCCAAACGATGGCGAGGCATTCCTTTTCGGTTGTAGAATAATTGCCTTCCGCTTTTGACAACGATCGGCTAGCGTAAGCTATCACGTGTTCATGTCTATCTTTTCTCTGGACTAGGACGGCACCGAGGCCTAGGCTACTGGCGTCAGTGTGTATTTCGGTATCGGCCTGCTCGTCGAAGTGCGCAAGTACGGGCGGCGACTGCATGCGTCGTTTGAGTTCTTGAAATGCGTCGGCCTGCGGTGTTTCCCACTTGAACTCGACGTCACATTTAGTTAGCTGTGTCAGCGGCTCTGCGATACGTGAAAAGTCCTTGACAAATCGCCTGTAGTAGGCACACATGCCAAGGAATCTACGCACTGCCTTCTTGTCGGTGGGCTGCGGGAACTTTGCGATGGCAGCTGTTTTCTGGGGGTCGGGGCGTACTCCGGATTTACTGATGACGTGGCCTAGGAACAGAAGCTCTTCGTAAGCGAAGCGGCATTTTTCTGGCTTCAGAGTGAGCCCTGATGACTTGATGGCCTCTAGTACTGTGGCAAGCCGCCTAAGGTGATCGTCAAAACTTCCGGCGAATACAACGACGTCATCCAAGTAAACGAGACAGGTCTGCCACTTCAATCCTGCTAAAACCGTGTCCATCACGCGCTGGAACGTTGCAGGCGCCGAGCACAGTCCAAATGGCATAACCTTGAACTCGTAGAGGCCGTCTGGGGTGATGAAGGCGGTCTTTTCACGATCTCTTTCGTCGACTTCTATTTGCCAATAGCCAGACTTGAGGTCCATCGAGGAGAAGTATTTAGCGTTGCAGAGCCGATCCAATGCGTCGTCTATCCGTGGGAGAGGGTATACGTCCTTCTTCGTGATCTTGTTCAGACGGCGATAATCGACGCAGAAACGTAGGGTTCCGTCCTTTTTCTTCACCAGGACAACAGGGGATGCCCACGGGCTTTTCGACGGCTGGATGATGTCGTCGCGCAGCATTTCGTCGACTTGTTCTCTTATAGCTTCACGTTCTCGCGGCGAAACTCGGGAAGGGCTCTGGCGAAGTGGTCGAGCGTACTCCTCGGTGATTATGCGATGCTTGGCGACTGGTGTTTGTCGAATCCTCGATGACGTCGAAAAGCAGCCTTTGTATCGTCGGAGCAGACTTCTGAGCTGCTGTTGCTTAATCACGGGGAGACTTGGATTAATGTCGTAGTCTGGTTCGGCAACCATGATCGTCGGGGTAGATGCGGCGGAATCCGAGAGGACAAACGCATTGCTGTTTTCCAGTATTTCCTCGATGTATGCGATCGTCGTGCCCTTGTTGATGTGCTTGAACTCCTGGCTGAAGTTTGTCAGCAACACTTTCGTGTTTCCTCCGTGAAGTCGAGCGATCCCTCTTGCGACGCAGATTTCACGGTCTAGCAATAGACGTTGGTCGCCTTCGATGACGCCTTCTACGTCAGCGGGTGTTTCGGTGCCGACCGCAATAACAATGCTGGAGCGAGGCGGGATGCTCACTTGATCTTCAAGCACACTCAAGGCGTGGTGATTACGAGGGCTCTCCGACGGTATCGCATGATCTTCCGACAGAGTTATTGACTTCGACTTCAGGTCGATGACTGCGCCGTGTTGGTTGAGGAAGTCCATGCCGAGAATGACGTCTCGTGAACACTGTTGGTGGATAACGAAGGTGACAGGGTAAGTCCGGTCGTGAATGGTAATTCTTGCCGTGCACGTTCCAGTCGGCGTTATGAGGTGTCCTCCGGCGGTCCGAATTTGAGGGCCTTCCCACGTAGTCTTACTTTCTTCAACTGGGCGGCGATGTGTCCACTCATCAGCCCCTGTGTCGACTAAGGCGGTGACTGCGTGGCCGTCGAGAAGTACGTCGAGGTCGGTGGTTCTTTGTTTGGCGTTGCAGTTGGGTCTTGGCGTCGGATCACGGCTGCGTCGCGTTGAACTGAAGCTGGAACGTCGCGTCGTCAAGCCGTTTTTCGTTGGTGTAGTCTTGGCTTCCTGACTTCGTCGGGACGGCGGCGTGTCATCATTAGGTCGTCGAAATGGTTTCTTCGTCGTCTTCGTCGGCGGCGGAGGATCGTCGTCAGTTCGACGGACAGCAACCGCACCTCCATCGGTTGCTGCTTTTAGTTTTCCGGATATGGGCTCGCTGACCGACCCCGGGCTGGGCCAGTGTATGGTCGGCGCTGCGGCGACAGGTAGCGGCCTGGTGATGGTGAACGCGACGGTTGTCGAGAGCTCCACTGAGTAGCCGCGAGGTAGTCAGCGATATCGCGAGGGCGTTCACCTTGCTGCGGGCGCAGAGCGTTGACGGCGAAACCTCGCAGTCCCATTTCCCGGTATGGACATCGTCGGTAGACGTGACCCGCTTCCCCGCAGTGGTAGCAGAGCGGGCGGTGGTCAGGAGCGCGCCAAACGTCGGTCTTCCTCGGGTAGCTCCGCTGGGCGACGGGTGGGCGTGCTGTCCGTGGCGGCGGCGGTGGTCGACGGAATTGCGGCGTTACAGGGCCCTGGCGCGGTCGCGAAGGAGGACCTTGACGGCGTACGACGGCGGCGTAGGTCATCGCTTCGGGATGGGGTTGCGGCAATTGAGGTTGCACCTCCGGAACTCCAAGCGACCGCTGAACCTCATCTTTGACGATGTCAGCGATCGAGGCCACTTGAGGCTGCGACGACGGGAAGATCTTCTGAAGCTCCTCTCGTACGACTGCCCTGATAGCCTCGCGCAGGTCTTCCGAGGCCAGTGATTGAACTCCGGCATAGTTTGTAGAGTTGGTGTGGCGGTCGAAT